>NW_027266268.1:28743760-29343760 GCF_022045235.1 Haliotis cracherodii
TAAGTCCTCTGCAAATCCACACATTCGAAAACCATGGTTTGATCTAGAGTGCAAACAGGCTAGAAAGTGCAGGAAAAAAGCGGAGAAATATTTCCGCCGACATCCAACTGTACATAATTTGGATCGTGTTAAAATCACATATGCCAAGGCATGCCGTACATTCAAACATAATAAGCGTAAGTCTTGGAGGAATTATATGTCTAAAATAAATTCTCGCACGCCGATATCCAAGGTGTGGAGTATGATTGCAAAAATTAAAGGTAAAGGCTTAAAATCGACTGTCCACCATCTTAAGGAAGGTGACCATTTATTAACAGATAAAGTGGACATTGCTAATAAATTGGGCGAGACGCTGGCCAAACATCGACAAATTATGATCCCAAGTTTCAAACATATCAGAAACAACAGGAAAAGAAGAGGGTTGATTTTACTTCTCAAAATGGAGAAGATTATAATGAAGTATTTTCACTCCACGAGCTTAATACTGCACTAAGTCAAGCACACGATACTGCAACGGGAGCTGATAATATTCATTATCAACTCCTGAAGCATTTGCCAGATTCATGTTTAGAGACACTTCTTGATATATTTGATCAAGTTTGGACATCAGGGTGTTTTCCTCCTTCGTTGCATAATGCAATAGTTGTTCCCTTACCTAAACCTGGTAGGGACCATAGTGATGCATCTAATTATCGACCAATATCACTAAAGCCGTGTGTGCAAAACCATGGAACGTATGGTAAATAATCGACTGGTGTGGTACTTGGAAACTAACAATCTTATAAGTAACATACAATTTGGTTTCCGTCAAAATAGAAGTACCATTGACCATCTGGTACGTTAAGAATCCTTTGTCAAAAATGCAATTGTCAAGAATCACCATGCAGTTTCAATCTTTTTTTATTTAGAAAAAGCGTATGATACCACTTGGAAGCATGGTATTTTAAAAGATCTACATAATTTGGGGCTAAGAGGCCACTTGCCTCAATTTATATCCCAATTTTTAACAGACCGACAATTTCAGGTCCGTGTGGGTTCCACCCTGTTTGACCATTATAATCAGGATCAGGGTGTCCCACAAGGCAGTATTTTGTCTGTAACTCTGTTTAGCATAAAGATTGATAGTCTGTCAAAGGTTTTAAATGATTCCATTGATGGGTCACTTTTTGCGGACGATTTTAATATTTCATGTCGTGGAAAAAATATGCGTACCATCGAGAGACAATTGCAGCTTTGTCTCAACAAGATCGAAAAATGGTGTCTCGAAAATGGTTTTAAGTTTTCCAAAGCTAAGACCAATTGTATACATTTCTGCAGGAAATACAAACATCATAAAGATCCAGAGCTATTTTTACATGGCACTCCTATCAAGGTTGTAGAAGAGGCCAAGTTCCTGGGTCTCATTTTCGATCACCATTTAACTTTTAAGCCGCATATTAATTATCTTAAAACTAAATGCCTGAAGGCTCTAGATTTGTTGAAAGTAGTTGCTAATACAAAGTGTGTGTGGGGGGGGGGGGGGTGATCAGTCAACCCTCCTACACTTGTATAGGTCTCTGATCCGCTCTAAATTAGATTATGGCTCCATCGTTTATGGTGGAGCCTGTAAGTGCAATTTACAAAAATTAGATTCTATTCACCATCAGGACCTACGACTTTGTCTAGGCGCGTTTCGAACATCTCCCTTGGAAAGCCTATGAAGATGAAGCATCTTTGAAGCAACGGCGTATCAAATTGCCGCTTCAATACATCACTAAACTACATTCTAACCCATTAAACCCTGCATCAAAGTGTTTTTCCAACCCCTTTATGAAGAACTTTTTCACAGTAAGCCTTAGTTGGTTCCACCATTAGGCATTCGGATTAAACCACACATTACAGCTGCCAATGTCAATCTTGATAATATTTCTCCTTTCAGGCTTTTGTCTTCTCCTCTTTGGCAACTAGTCAGACCGGAAGTAGACTTTACTCTCACACAATTTAAAAAATAAGACACAAATCAATTGATATATCAACAAGAATATATCCATGTTCGAAATAAATATGAATCACACCGTTCCATTTTTACAGATTGATCCAAAGATGGTAGCACAGTATCCAGTGCTGCTGTCATTGGATCAAAAACCGTATCATCCCGATTACCAGACCATAGCTCAAGTTTCTCCGCTGAAGCCAAAGCAATATTAATTGCTTTGGAATATATTCAAAAACAGTCCACTTGTAAACGGTTCATCATCTTTTCAGATTCTTTATCATGTCTACAGGCAATGCAATCTAGCTCTTCCAGTCATCCATTCATTTTAGACATTTTAGAACTATACAATGACCTTGCTACTGGCCATTACGACATCGTCTTTTGCTGGTAGCCTAGTCATGTTGGAATCACGGGTAACACTATGACTAATGCTGCAGCAAATGCAGCTCTCAACAAATCTGTGACACCACTTCTTTTACCATACAGTGACGATAAACCTGTTATTAGATGCTATATCAAAGACTTAATGCAGAAGAAGCGGGACACTCAAGTGGGTTTAAATAAATTACATGCAATAAAAGCAAATATCGGTTATACTTACTTGGGTTGTCAGTCCAGATTTGAAGAGGTCATTATGCGACGATGTCGTATTGGCGATTCGCGTTATACTCACGAGTATTTGTTGAAAGGTGAAGATGAACAAAGATGTGAAAACAACATACTTTGTTTAAGGGGTTAACCGATAATATATTGATTGATTGCTCATTGTTATCTAACTCAATGGATGTTTTTAGGAACCGTGGACGTTATGAAAATAGTTGTCACGTGGGCTCTCTCAGCCGACCTTTGAAACATGACACCTATGTGAAACACCTGAAACAATCTAAGTGATCAGTTGAGAAACGAACACCGGCCCTACTAAATAACGTCCGGGGGCGTCAGGAAACGTCCGGGAGCGTTCGGGGGCGTTCGGAAACGTCCGGGAGCGTTCGGGAGCGTCCGGGCAATGCCAGGGAGCGTCCGGGAGAATGATACTAAATAATAAAGTGTATTCTATATAATTGTGTTCTTGTATTAATCATACAAAATAACATATAGCTGGAAAAAGATTTACATACACCCCTATTCTTTTTAAATGGTGAATCTGTGAAGCAAATACGATTTCATTTTATTCGAACTGACGAGGTATTCGTAACGTAGGCTTTGAATGATACAATGTAAATTTACTTATGGAACAAAAATAATGTTCTTTTATAGTGTCATATTCTGCATACTATTCCATAACTAATACTGAAACACGGACGTTTTCAAAAGTTCATGAATGGGCCCAGATGGTTCACTGAGTGTAAAACGTACGGTACTATAGCTTCCGGGCAACGTCGGGGAGCATCTGGTGGGAGCGTCCGGGAGGTTTCATCAGACGTCTGGAAACGTCCGGGAAGTTTCATCAGACGTCCGGGAGTTTGAAAATACAGTGCAGTCAATAAAACATGTCCTTCTCAGTTTGGTAAGATCGTGAGAATATCAACTGGCGTACGTGTTTGCCATGTGCAGCGGCCAGAAACTTCCGGTTACTGGTACTTCCATTTTCTGGCCGCTGCACGTGGCAAACGCGTACGCCAGTTGGTATTCTCACGATCTTACCAAACTGAGAAAGACATGTGTTATTGACTCCCGGACGTTTCCGGACGGCTGATGGAACCTCCCGGACGTTTCCGGACGTCTGATGAAGCCTCCCGGACGTTTCCGGACGTCTGATGAAACCTCCCGGACGTTTCCGGACGTCTGATGAAACCTCACGGACGTTTCCGGACGCCCCCGGACGTTCCCGGGCGTCCTCGGACGTTAAATAGTAGGACCCACGAACACGGGTTATAATATCCCGAAACGATATATATTTTTTTAAATATTTGATTGTTACAGAGACACGTGACATCGAATAAGTTTCTTTGTACAGCTGCAGACGTGTGGGATATTGTTCCTTTGTGTGGATATTCACGGATACATTCCTCGAACTAGGAAGCTGCCTAAAATTATACACATAAATTCTGTAGGTTGTTATTATGATATTTGCATTTTGTTTTCCTTCATTTGTTGTAGCATTGGACAGATTCATTCCTGTTCCTCTACGTCTTGGTTGGGAAATTCTTCGATGAGCGATAGACGTTGTTTTCACAAGTCTTTTCCTTTGCAAGCGTGTATATATTACAGGCATTTTGTAAAATGTGATTCTCACAGGCAATTTATAAAATGTGTAAATAATCTGTCCATTTCTTTAACAGATTCACTAAAACTGATTAAGACGATCAAAAGGGCCTATAAACATCACAATAGATTATTATGTAGGATTAGAAGCCAAACAATATAGAAATGTACTTTTCATCGTAGCATTTTCAGTCTCTTGGTGATGATATCAAACATAAAAATGTTTGGAATTCGTTATCATAATGATACAGATGGACATATTTTTCAGTTAGTTTGTAAAATAACTGAATATTGAGACTTTTAATAAATTTCCTAAGTGAAAATTTTGCACATTTTGACTGTCAAAAAATATAAACACGATAAAATAAGCAATGCTCAGGAGAAATATTTATTTTGTGTTGCAAGTCAAAATAGTGTAAACGAAAATCGCACAATCACCAAGCAAGTGACTTATCAAAAGTTCGCCACCATTACCGATGCTACCAACAAAGATACCTAGATTTCCTTATTATTTCCAAAACTGTATTTCATTTTGTTGATAGCTGTGACCATACGCCCTTATACTATCAATAATAGTGACAAATGCGCTTACGAATTGCGCAACACAGGTCGCGAACTAGTCTAGGTTTCTGCTATATCATCCGGGTACTCACAGGAAAAAACAATAACAAAGGCAACAACCAGTCCCGGGGAATTGCTTTAGATCAGTGCCCCTTTAAGGGTTGTAACAACGCCGTCATATAGAATACGAACGTCTAGAACACCTACAATGCTGTCAGTTTGATAATTATATTACAACCTTAAACATATTCTTGTATTTCAATTAAATTGGACTGTTTATCGTCCATCCAAAAGATATTGATTAATTTAATATTGATGAGCATATTTCGTTAAATGACCATTCCTACTTTGAATAATTAGATTTCAGAGTTACCTCCCATGTCCGGAAGTGGCATTTGTTGATGCCTTGATGCAAACATGTCGCTGAATGTGACACTCGAGTTGAGGTACATTTTCAGTTTATTTCTTATCTATTGGGAAGGAAGAAGGTTTGGCTTAACCACAAACTCCAATTCAGTGATAGGATACGTCCTTTCTCTAAAGGATAAATTATCACGAACGATTAACAGTAGACACGTGTTGAACGTGTAACTTACCTGGCGAAATTACTGAAGCGCCCGTAACATATTCATCATTATGGGTAAAGCTCAAACGTGACCTGAGCAATCCGAGCGAAAACGGAACCTCGCCTAAAGCGAAAACGGCTACTATTAAAAGGCGAAAACGGCAGCTTATTTGTTTTCCACCTTGGTTTTTTTAAAACAAGAAAGAAAAGATTATTAAACTCACATGTTCACTTGTAAACACAATTAATTGTAAAAAGGCTAACCGCCTTATAACATGTAGACTTACCGTATTCGACGTAATAAGTGCTTCGCTCTAAAAAGCGCCCACTGCGATATTTGCTGATATATTGGCTTGTGAACAATCCCAAATAACTCCCTTTTGATTGATCCATGTACACAAGACATATTTATTTGTGTAAAATACGCACTCGTGTGTTATATGCACCCTTAATTACGGGCAATTAAATTCTTGAAAAATATATCTGTTGTGTAGAATACGCACAGACTTTTCTTTTGTATCATTTCTGGCTGTCAGCATAAACCACGAAATTTATGATCTTTTAACCCTTTCAAAAAAATTATATTCTAATAAGAGCCCTGTATTTATAATTTTGAAAGCGCCCTGGGCCCTTATTACGTCTAATACAGTATTTTAGAAATTAGCCTCTAGGGCCACAGGCCCCTGAAGCAGGAAAGTGACACAACTGAAACACTGGACCCATGTATATAGATAGATTGACTATTCATATGTATGGGTCCAGTGTTTCAGTTTTATCACTGTCCTGCTTCAGGGGCCTGTGGACCCATGAAGTTTCCGGGGTAGAATAGGTCTTCAGCAACTCATGCTTGCCGTTAAAGGTGACTATGCTTGTCGTAACAGGTGACTAACGGGATCGGGTGGTCAGGCTCGCTGACTTGATTGATGCATGTCATCGATCCCAATTGCGTGGATCGATGCTCATGATATTAATCATTGGATTGTCTGGTCCAGACTCGATTATTTACAGACCGCCGTCATATAGCTGGACTATTGCTGAGTGCGGCGTTAAACAACCAACCAACCAACCAACCAAATCAGGGGCCTGTGTCTAGGGCCTACTCCGGGACTCTGATTGGGAGGTGCAACTAAAGTCACACATTTGGAAGTAGTCCTTCACCATGACTGTGGAATATTTTATTTTATGGAAAAAAACAATCTGGATATGTATACAAAAGCAAGTCTAGCCAGCTCTAGCTAGCTCTGTTCCACATCAGCAGGGGGACAATTATTTGTTTGTCGAGAAGGGTATTGTGTTATATAAGATTTCATAGACTAAATGTTAGTCTAGCTTTGAAGTTTAAAATACCTTTATTCAATTTAACTCAATGTCAATTTTGTGGCGCCGGTGTTGGGAAATTAGCAGGAATGAAGAAAATTCCCCTTCTGTTGTGCATGATGTGTAGGCCTGCACCCCATCATTATGACATGTAGGACAAGAATAATCTTTTCTGACATTGTTACTTAGGTTATTTAATGTAAAAAGTGTCTAGTCATATTTTTAGAGTTACTGTTAAACTTCTGTAAACCAGTAGCTATTCATATATATACACCTAGTTTCATTGTGGGGCAATTTTAAGCTTGTTAAGCAGTTTGTCCTTTCCAGAAGAAAGATTAAGAGGACTTTGGACACGCTGTTTGTATTTTTGTTTATGACCTCACCCTCAATGATGATTATTATTTATTATTACTGCTCTCTTAATGATTATTGTTATTTGTTATAACCTCACCCTTAATGATGATTATTATTTGTTATAACGTCTCCATTGATGATGATTATATTTTCAAGTGGGGGAGCAGAGCTGCTCTTTAACAAGATCAAGAAACATGATGTGAATCTCCCGGACAGGAACAAAAAATGTAAGATAGTCTCCCTTGCATCACTGTAATTGTGTTAGAAATAGAAAATATAAGCTTGAAAATTATTCTTTACCATATTTCTTAAAATTCATGAACATTAAAATTTTCCTGTTAATACTTTCATACATATTTTCCAAAATTAATTCTACAATGTGTAAGTCTTTAATATATTGATTACTATTAATGGGGTGCAGGCTAAAACAGCACCTCATCAAAATATCACTGGTTTCATCTGGTGAAAATGGCACTGTTGCGACCACTGACGGTCAAGCGAAAACGGCACCTTATATTTATAAAAATAAGAACAATGTATGCAGTAGTAAATGCTTGTTCATGGGTAACATATTTCTATCATTGTCATAGCTGGCAGAAATGGGAGCGCCATTATTTTGTGGATGATGTTTTCACAAAGTATGTGATGTTTTCACAAAAAGTTTTGTTGCGCCTAGCAATCAGTATCGGCAAGTAACTTGAAGTTGAGGCCATTTCTAATGTAAACATGTGTTAACATATTTAAAGCAATTAACATTTCACAATTATATGTGTTTGCAAGCAAACCTTTATGTTTTATTTCATGTATTGTTTGTTTTTAAAAACAAATTAAAAAAAACAATTAGCTGCCCTTTTCAGTAAGTAGTCATTTTGGCTTTGTTCTGTTTTCTCGATCACGCTGGGCCGTTTTGCTGAGGTGCTGTTTTAGCTATATACCCCTCGAATATTTAGGCTGTATGCTTACAGAAAATTTGTAAGCATATAGGCCTATTGGGGTAAGAAAAAACATTTCAAACTTTCCAACTGCTGGGCAATACTAGTAATTCAGATTGACAGGTACCAATAATTTACCATTACGTGTGCACATAACACGAGAGTTGTTGGTAGCATGTCAAACATCAGAGCTCCAGATAAGCTGTGTATCTGCGTAAAATACGCATCAGAAATGCAGAAATACGCAGTAAAATAAAATTCAAGCGTATCAAATACGCAACGAACATTACAGATAAGCTACAAAAATAAAACTTGTGAGTATCATCAAAATATTGTGAAGTAACCCTGCGTAATCGATTAGCAAATCAGCAACTTATTTTGAAATTATAAACGGGCATTCCGTCAACCTTGCCAAACTCTACGATGACAGTTACATAACGATCATTTGCCATCACACTTTCTTGTGGAAGTATCGTGGTATTTTTGAGTCCTATAAAGCTCTCGAATCCACACGACACCAGTTTGCAGGGACTAGATGAATAGTGTTTTTTAATATTTAACTTAAATACCCACATGTTTAAAAACTAGTGGGTAACAAAAATTTGAATAACCAGATAGAATTACTGATACCCAATGATTTTAAAATGCGTGGGTAAAATACCCACAACACCAAAAGTTTATCTTGAGCTCTGAAACATACTGGATTTTTTGTTTTACCCTTAGTCATTGACGAGAGTTTCAATGGTGGATAATCCAACAATGGCTCATGGTTATTACTTGATCAACTGGTTAAATGTACTATAATGATTAAGTCATTTATTACGCATGCATTGTTGATTCTGTGCCTCCTTTGTCGGAGTTCACCATTACGCGTCTTCTTCAGGGAACATGAGGAGTTTCCTCCCTTGGATCAGAGACAACTTATTGCAGGAACGTCCAGAACTGTTCATGCAGGGGGATACTGTGTAAGTGTGGTCACCATGGTTACCTCCTATATGTAGACATTAAACATTCATAGCAACCATTTATTATTAATTTATGAAGTTATAGCAGCGTGGCAGCTGTTCTGTGATGTTTTCATGTCTTTGAATGGCCTTTAGAAGAGATACCCATAAGGAAGAGAATTAATGGATGTCAACTTCTTTTTATATGAGGGGCGGTCCGGTAGCCTAGTGGTTAAAGCGTTCGCTCGTCACGCCAAAGACCCGGGTTTGATTCCCAACATGGGTACAATGTGTGAAGCCCATTTCTGGTGTCCCCCGCCACGATATTGCTGGAATATTGCTAAAAGCAGCGTAAAACCATACTCACTCACTCTTTTTATATGAGGAAACACAGAATGTTTCCTCATGATAAAGAAGTTGACATCCATAAATTCTCTTCCTTAAATGATGTTATGTTCAGGACCAATCTCATGTTATGATGGGGTTTATAGCCCTGACTCGTCCTGATCATGTTTTAGTGCTGAGATGGACCCGTGGTTAGTCATGTGATATATTGTTTAATGACAAAAATTCACTATAACTCCATGGATACACGACAAGTCAGTAATGTTCACATTTCTTTCTGACTCTGTACGCATTCCTTCTGACTTTAGACCGCCTCTGTGGTCTAGTGGTAGAGTGTCCACCCGGAGAGCGGAAGGTCCAGGGTTCGATCCCCAGCCGCGTCATACCAAAAGACGTTAAAAACTTGTTGTTACCCTGTCTGGCGCTCGTCATTAAGGGGCTAAAAGTATACTGTGTCTGATTGGGGTATTCATGTTAAACTGCGGCATGGTATCTCAGTGAGCTAGCGCTATGAATCGGCATCAGTCCGGACTAGTACAAGCAGCCACACAAACACACACACGTACATGCATGTCGCTATATAAGTGCAGTAATCTTGGACGCGACGTTAAACCCCATTTCACCCCACCTCACCTTCTAACGCTTCAGTCATCTTCAGCGTATGCATGACCAGATCATTTTATACATGTATCTATTAGGGCTGTTACGATTCACTTGCGTATTCTGTGAATTGAACCGTATCCATTCATGAATTGAATTCGTTATTCATGGCCACCAGAATCGAATATTTATGAATATGCAATCATGTGTATTTACATACCCCGTACCTAAAACTATCCTTAAAAACATATCATGCATAGATTTCTTTCAAAGACAACACTCTGATAATATTTAATTTGACAGTATTGTGGTCACTGGTCATTGTCGCTTTTGAGCAGATACTAGTACCTGGATAAGTGCAGTATATAAATGTGAATATATTAATAATTAGCAAACCATGTCAAATAATTTATGTTGTTAATGTTTCACTGAATGTAACAAATAATACATCAACTGCTGACTTGTTATTGTATTTGTGAATTAATATTTGTATTTGTTACCCTATATTCGTGATACGAATCGTATTCGTCTCATAGTGTATTTGTTGCAGCCCTGGTATCTATTTACTTTCTGCCAATCAGACATTTTGTACCCAACTCTTGAGCCTACAGTGCGTACCCGGGTAGGGTCAGGTAATAGGGGTCGGGTACCCAGGGAGTAGTGTTGAACTCGTCCCAGCCCTAGTATGTTTGCCAACAACATACCCAAAGTGGAAACATCTAAAACCGGCCTCACTTTGTGACACGGGTACTGACCCGTGAAGATCCGGGTTAGAAAAGGTCTTCAGCAACCCATGCTTGCCCTAAAAGGCAACTATGCTTGTCGTAAAAGGCAACTAACAGGATCAGGTGGTTAGGTTCACTGACTTGGTTGATGCATGTCATCGATGGAATATTGCGTGGGTCGATCCTTATGATTTCAATCACTGGATTGTCTGGTCCAGACTCGATTATTTACAGACTGCCATCATATAGCTAGAATATTGCTGAGTGAGTGTTAAATAACAAACAAATGAACAAAACATGGGTACTTTTATGGAAAAAATTGAAGAAAACAAGTTTCTTTCTTTGTTATTCAACAATATGATGCTATGTGTGCAGTTTGATGTGTTTTCTTGCACATGAGACACTGTCAACGTTGCTGTACGACACTGTTGATGCTATGTGTGTGTTCTTGCCCTGGGGCAGTATGTAATTCATGGAGTGAAAATGTTTCAGTGTGATACTGTTTGACATTGTTGATGATGCTGTATGACATTGTTGATGATGCTGTATGACATTGTTGATGATGCTGTATGACATTGTTGATGATGCTGTATGACACTGTTGACCATGCTGTATGACATTGTTGATGATGCTTTATGACATTGTTGATGATGCTGTATGACACTGTTGTGGATGCTGTATGACATTGTTGATGATGCTGTATGACATTGTTGATGATGCTGTATGACATTGTTGATGATGTTGTATGATGCTGTATGACACTGTTGATGATGCTGTATGACATTGTTGATGATGCTGTATGACACTGTTGATGATGCTGTATGACACTGTTGACCATGCTGTAGGCCACTGCAGCTGTTAATGATGCTGTACAACACTGTCGCCGTTGCTGTATGACGCTGTTGATGCTGTATGCCACTGTATATGATAATGATGCTGTGTTTTGTCTTGCAGGCGTCCAGGAATCCTGGTTCTGGTGAACGATGCAGACTGGGAGCTGATGGTGAGTATGTTCTCAATCACAACAATACATGCATACACTATTACAATAGGTCTCTGTCTATGCTGGTCATAAAAAGCAAATGGAAAAAATGGATCAGGGCCCACTTGCACAAAGCGATCTTAGCGCTAAGACTATCATATGCCTATGTTAAAGTATGGGAGTTACGACCATCTTAGCGCTAAGATCACTTTGTGCAAGTGGGCCCTGGTGGTCAGATTCCTTGACTTGGTTGATAGCTTGTCATGTACCCCATTTCTCAATCTATGGAAGGCTGAATTGGGCTAAGAGATCTGGACTTGGTCAGTTAACTTTAATGATGCTTTTACATCATTATGCTTCTATTAACGAATGAACCATTGAGAATTTAATTCAGAGGTAGAGCAAGGGGTAGAGCAAACTTTATTTCTCTTAAAAAATAAAAGAATTGGTTCTTAGGCAATGTTTTTTTTAAACTATATTGCGGGCGGGCGGTGTCTTTTTTTTCCTCTCTTTTTTCAAACTAGTATGTAACCAAAAAAACAGTTGTGTACAATCACCCTGGGAAAGGGACATAAATGTATTCCTTGAAAACAGTATTTGACTAGCGTTAGACTTGGAATATTTAAGGATTAAGGAGCCTAAGATGCCAAATTTAAGATTAACCTTATGTTTATTGGAGCTTTGTTTAAAATCAAGTCCATAATGACCTGTGACATAAATTGAAAATCCGGTAAAAGAGCTAACTGACAGGCTCTTTCACCTAATTGCCTGCACCATTATGTTAATGGGCATGTTTAGGTTCATTTGGCACCTTTGATCTTTTAGCAAAGCATCTAAGAATGAACCATCTGTGTTTAAGGGAGCCAGTGCTTAATAGAGGTTTGGTACAACTGTGTCCTGACTTGAATGAGAGTGATGATAAATGATGAAATCAAAAGTATCTGCATTAGAGAAATGTCCATCTATATGTGTGGTGTTGTAGGGGGAGCTGGACTATGAGCTTCAGGACAAGGACAGGATCGTGTTTATCTCGACTCTACACGGAGGCTGACAGCTGGGCACCAAAGAGGACCCCAGTGTGGATGTCCCAGTGTGAAGGTTTCACATGTCAGTGTGAATGTGGCTGTGTGAATGATTCACGTTTCAGTATGGATGTGCCAGTGTGAATGTTTCATGTTTCTGTGTGGATGTGCCAGTGTGAATGTTTCACCTTTCAGTGGAAATGTTTCACGTTACAGTGTGAATGTTTCACATTACAGTGTGAATGTTTCACGTTACAGTGTGAATGTTTCACATTACAGTGTGAATGTTTCATATTTCAGTGTGAATGTTTCACATTACACTGTGAATGTTTCACATTACACTGTGAATGTTTCACATTACAGTGTGAATGTTTCATGTTTCAGTGTGAATGTTTCACATTACAGTGGATCCAGGATATTGACTGTAGAGGGGTGCACATAATACCAAAGTGACTGAGCCCAGGGTGCAGCAGTTAACATAGGTCTCTGAAAAAGGGGGATCCACCAGTGTTTTTTTGCTCTACAAAATATAAAACAGTACCTTTCATGAAAGTATTTTGCTCAATATGAGTGTTACTAAACTTTGCAATGGCTGATCCAGTACAACGCTGAATCTGAGCATCACTTTATCAACTTTATGGATACAAAGTGTATTTCACCTGTTGCTGATAGATGTTTCCTCACAGTTCACTGACATGTAGCACTTACCATCATCAATGGAATAAACTGTGTAATATTGTTTTGACTTCATTCATATTTTAACCTCATCAGAAGACTTCCAGAAGACGAGTGTAAACCTAATTTATTACTTGCCCGGGAAGAGATCACCCGTTTAATAAACATACAGCTGTATTACAGATTGTGTAATACCACAACGCACGCTTATGTACTCTCGGAACACGTTTCACAAATATTGAAAGGTCTCGACATCCCTTGGCTTATTCAACGACATTGCATGTGGAGATGATAGATCACTGAGAGGAGCTAATGCACACTCGATGACCCCAGCAACCTTGTTGCTAGGCTGACGGCACATGGCATTGTTTTGCCGATGGATCTTGAAACAAAATTCCACAAATTACGTCATAGGGTATTGTGACATGATTGTAAACTTTGAGGTTCAAGGCCCCGTTCCACAAGGCGATCGTACTATAGAGCAACGACAGTCGTTGTCTAAGTTAAAGTATGTGAGTTGCGATAACCTTAGCGCTACGATAATAATGTGGAACGGATGCTTGAATTCTAAAGGTGGACCGTTGCATGGCATTAAATTCATACAATTCAACTTTTGACCTGTTTGACGTTTCATTCTGTTAAACACAATTAGATTATGCCGTGGATCGTGTAGGTGTCAGCCTATTTACACTCAACAGTATAATTTTAGAAGCGTTATAAATGGCAAGTAATAAATTAAATACTAAACTCGCTCCCTTGTAAAACCAATTTTATGAAACTCATGAGTCAGATACCAGAACTATTCACTTATTTCATAAAATTGGTATTACACGGTAGCCCGTTTAGTATTCTATATTTATTTTAGTCCCCCGAGCTTGTAGATAGTCTTTCTTGTACAAGACAAAAATGTTTACTGTGTTTACATTTTCTATCAGTTTCTATTTAGTTCCAATTTGTTGCTTACTTGAAGCTTTGAGAATTTGTTCAGAATTATTATCACTTAAATGCCTTTGTCAGTGAGAACTACCATTGGATTTTGACTTGTCCTCACCACAAATTGGTAGTCTGAAGCTAGCAGACTAGCGTGAATTTGAAGGCTGATTGATGCTCAAATCTGTGTAGATTTGTTTTTTAATCACAATATCAGGCCTCTTGCCTCAAGGAACAGCATGTCTGTGGGACAATATATTTAGGGCTCCAAGCCGAAAGGCTGGAAGCCCTATTGTAATCGTTCGATTTATTATTTATTATGATTATTATTTATTATTCCGCCGATTTTTGTACCAGCGCTAGCACAATAACCACTGGCCCGATTTTGTTCAAATGTTGTGTGTGTATGGAGACCTTTGAGTACTAGATTCCCCCCAAAACACAAGGCCATAGGCCCAAAGGACAAGGGCAGATAACTGAAAAACAAGTATTTTTGGACGATATATTTTGCCCTGCTGCTCCACAACCGTTTGTCCGTTTACTTTCAAACCTTGTATGTATCTGCTGCTTCAGTTCCTTGACATTGTTTGTTCTTTGACTTTGGTCATTGGTCACATGGTTTGGCAGCCATATTGGATTAAAGGTTTTTACAGGTTTTTTGGGGGTACCTGTCTTCAAATACTATCTCCTCTGAATCCACTGCATTAAATGCTTTCAATCTTTCTGAGAATTGTCTCCATACAGAACACAACAAATAGGCATAGCCGTTTTTGGATATCTTTCTTGGTGACGGCGCTACTGGACTTTGATTTTGATGATTTCTTTCACCGAATATTTACTTTATACAAAGATCATATCTTGTAAGGTTCTCCACAGAAACCATTGAAAGTTCACATGAAGTTAGTCGGACATATGTACATCATATTTTGTTCTTGGTTGCATGCTAAAAGTAACACCGCTTGGTGGTAATATTGACAAAATACTGAATACATCGCTCAGAAAACCTAGGGTTATTTCCCTTTGACCGTCAAGTGTCTTTTGCAGTATGTATACTACCCTTGAAGATGAGGGTTAGAATTGGTCTTCAGCAACCCATGCTTGTCTTAAGAGGCTATTATCGGGATTCGAACATTGTCTTGGTGATAATGGGTTTAGAACACACTGGTTAACTCTGGCACACACCAATTTCGTAGCGGTGATGTCCTGCAAACGGTGACTATCATTTGCATGAGTTGGTACAAGCAAACCATATGCGGATTCGAACATGGTCGATGTCAAACATGGGTTAGGAACACACTGGGACATATGTGGTGATGTCTCACAAGCGGTTCATTACATTTGACGGCGTTGGTACAGGCAAACCATTTGAGGATTCGAACATGGTCGAAGTCAAACATGGGTTAAGAACACACTGGGACACATGTGGGGATGTCTGACAAGCGGTTCATTACATTTGACGGCGTTGGTACAGGCAAACCATTTGAGGATTCGAACATGGTCGAAGTCAAACATGGGTTAAGAACACACTGGGACATATGTGGGGATGTCTGACAAGCGGTTCATTACATTTGACGGCGTTGGTACAGGCAAACCTTTTGAGGATTCGAACATGGTAGAAGTCAAACATGGGTTAAGAACACACTGGGACACACGTGGGGATGTCTGACAAGCAGTTCATTACATTTGACGGCGTTGGTACAGGCAAACCATATCAGGATTCGAACATGGACGAGGTCGGAAACAGGTTTAGCACTTTATCTCAGCAATACGACATAAACCCGGGGCCCCGACGAACTCAGAACGCTCATCCATTTGACTGGAGCTCAACTGACAAAGACGTTACAGCCTGTTAAAGAGTCACCAAGCCGAAAAGCTGAAGAGTCCCAGTGCTATCGTTCGATTTAATATTATTATTATACCGCCAATTTTTGTACCAGAGCTAGCATAATAACCACTGTCTCGATTCCGTTCAAATTTTGTATGTGTATTCAGATACTTATGTTCCAGATACCACACAAATTCTAAGGCCGTAGGCCCAAAGACCAAGGGCAGATAACTGAAAAATAAACAATTTTTAAAGCTATATTTAGCCCTATTGCTTCACAACCGCTTGTCCAATTACTTTCAAACTTTAGATGTGTCTGCTGCTTTGGATGCTTGACATTTTATGTTCTTTGACTTTGGTCATTGGTCACGCGGTTTGGCAGCCATATTGGATTCAAGGTTTTCACAGTGTCTTTTGGGTGTTTTTAAATGCATACTCTTCTGAATCCATTGCATGAAATGTTTTCAAACTTTCTGAGAATGGTCTCCTTACAGAGCACATCAAACTCTGTAAGCCGATTTTGGATATCTTTTATATCGACGGACCTATTGGATTTTGATTTTGATCATTCTTTTCACCGAAACTTTACTTTGAAGATCATATCTTGTAAGGTTCTCCACAGAAACTAATGAAAGTTTTCATGAAGTTAGTGTGCCATATGCATCTTATTGTTTGTGCTTGGTTGCATGCTAAAAGTAACACCTTTGGTGGTAATATTTGATTAACATTTGGGACACCCCTGGAACACGCCAATTTCGTAGCGGCGATTTCCGGTGACTATTTTGTTACAGAATTGGTACAAGCAAACCCTTAATGAATTCGAACATGTCCGAGGTCGGAAAAGGGGTAAGAACAGACTTGGACACCCCGGCACACGACAATTTTGTAGCGGTGATACCCTACAAGTGGTGCCTACATTTGAGGGATTTGGTACAAGGAAACCCTTTGAGGATTCGAACATGGACGTTTGTGCACAGTATAGCTTGGAGCCCGCCATTGCTGCTTTGCAGCTATATTTATTACATTGCATTTCTTTGTCGATCCGGCCCGTGAAGATCCACGGTAGAATAGGTCTTCAGCAACCCATGCTTGCCGTAAAAGGCAACTATGCTTGTCGTAAGAGGCGACTAACGGGATCGGGTGGTCAGACTCGCTGACTTGGTTGATGCATGTCATCAATCCCGATTGCGTGGATCGATGCTTATGATATCAATCACTGGATTGTCTGGTCCAGACTCGATTATTTACAGACCACCGTCATATAGCTGGAATATTCCTGAGTGCGGCGTTAAACAACAAACCAACCAACCAACCAATCTCAAATCAATGACACGTTCCTCAATATTCAAACTTTAATATGTTTATCTCCGAAATGTTGTGTTGGAGAGCACTGGAATTTTGCTGGAAGTCATTGTCTATCTGGACACAGAGACTGCATCATCTTCACTATCTGGTGGTTGTTGACAAGGAACCGTCCGGTGGGGATGCTGGGCTAGCATCGCGTCCCAGCCAACCTATGTTGGTCTTAAAAGGTGACTAAATGGAATTGGGTGGTCAGGCTTGTTGAGTTGGTTGATAACATATCATCAGACCCCAATGCCATGGATCATTGCTCACAATATCGATAACCAGATTGTCAGGTCCTGATAATTTACAGATTGCCATCATAGAGTTGGAATATTACTGAGTGCAGAGTAAAACAACAAACAAGGAACCAGACCAACATGACATACAAACATTTATTTCCCACTGTCAAGGAGCATCAGATATGATCTGTACATGTACAAATTGAGGGAATACCTTAATATTTACAGCATTATATACAAAATATTCAGCCTTGCTATATATCACACCAACACAGGTTCTACATCATCAGGCTTTGAAGCGACGTCCAACAAGGTCTATTGACGAATCAGCGACTTGGGATGTTACAATACACCTATCAGTAAGCTGATGTATCGATACATGCTGTGATACTACTAACATGCATAGGCGGATCCTGAGATGGGGTCAGTGCCGTAGCCAGCTGGGGGTTGGGGTGGGGTGGGGTGGGGTGGGGGGACGGCCAAGGGGTTGTTGTCATCAACCAGTTTGTGTTTGATTTGTTTGACTCATCCTAGAAGTATTTTGAAATCAGATTCACACATTTTGTTTTGTGATCAGTGGTGACGTAATGCTAGGCTGAGTGGTTTTCATTCCGAAATTCTAGAAACAAATTTAAATAATGATTATTGAAAACGAATATGGAAAGACGTCCTGAATCAATACATGTGTACCGTAGGAATATCATGTATTGTATCGACACGTGTAAACTCATGATGCACTGATGCATAGTGACGCTAAAGGGGTCGTCATTCGCAAGGATAGTACACGTATGTACCCCACGTACATTTCTGTCTACAGATTTGTACCACTGCTAAAATCAGAAACGGAAAGGTACCCAGTAACCTAAACGGCAGACAAGTCCATATTCCTCAACCCGAATCGAAACCGGTTCATGTGGTTTGCCTGATGACGAGTGCATGCTGGACAGTGCTGTGCATTGTGGAATAATAGACTAATGCACTCGTGTGTTAGCTCCTTTTTAAGATAGCACACTGGAATGCATCTGATTTATGGTAAGAAAATACTGAGATTAAATATTACAGCAACTGCAGAATTCAGTGAGAGTCTGATAGTGGATGTGGACCACCCTCCTGGTTGGGCAGGGAGGAGATGTAGCGTTGAAGACATGGATGACATCAGCCTTTCTGAGGAGAAATCTTGTCTATTTACTTTTTTTCTGTCCTTTCCCCTGCTGCAACAGAAAAGTTGTAATGTAAAACTATGGTGACAGGTTTGGGGCGAAAGTTGAGCTTTGGCGTTTTCTGTTTTAATATTTCTGATGGGAATTGAGGTCAAACATCCAGGCACACTGTAGACACTCTATTTATTTATCTGTAACCACTCCCAAAATCTGTAACCACTCCCGAAAACAGAATTGTACTATGGGCCTGAGGCCTTTCAGTATGGAAAAAAACTTATCCTATCCTATCCTATGTTTGCCTTATTTTGAATAATTATTTGATTTAATTTACTGAAGGAATTCACAGGTATCAGTATAAAAGTTTGTATTTACAAAAGTTGAAAGCAATGAAACTCTCGTGTCAAATGTCATTCTGCTGGTCGTACACATCACACTCACAGCACTAGTGATGTGAATGCACACCTGAGGCATGTTCAGGAGGCGGGTGATCACACGAGCGTACAGCGAGGAAATATGATTCCTTCTTTAATGGTACGTAATCGCGCTCATGGCACAGCGTCCAAAATGGTTTCTCCAGGGATCAACACAGCCCTATCAACACATGTTATGGGTTCACACATTTAATTTCATCACAAGTATGATGGGTTCATACTTTGATGTTCATGATAAAGTGTATATTTTTAATATTGAATATAGATGTAATGAAGCTTTTGAATGGTAGTGACTAGTCTGAAAGATTATTCTTTAGACATCGGTTTGATTCCAGTCAAAGGGAAAACATTTGTACAATGTGCTACGCCATCTTGGATGACTGCGCAAACTACTTGTGGTCAGCCATGTTCAACAGTGCACGCACCACAATATCGCAATCACCCGCCTTCCTGAACACACCTCTGGCACAGCACTAACCAATTACACAGCCCCATGGCACAGCACTAGCCATGTACACCTACACTTTGCACAGCACTAGCCATGTGAAGCCACACCTGGCACAGCACAAGTCATGTGCAGCCACCCATGGCACAGCACTAGCCCTGTACACCCAACCCAGGCACAGCACCAGCCATGTACACCTACAGGTGTTGACATTGATGCCTGATTATACATGCATATATACAGCTGCACTACAGGTGTTGACAGTAATGCCTGATTATACATGCATATATACAGCTGCACTACAGGTGTTGACAGTGACGCCTGATTACACATGCATATATACAGCTGCACTACAGGTGTTGCAAGTGACGCCTGATTATACATGCATATATACAGCTGCACTACAGGTGTTGACATTGATGCCTGATTATACATGCATATATACAGCTGCACTACAGGTGTTGACAGTGATGCCTGATTATACATGCATATATACAGCTGCACTACAGGTGTTGACAGTGATGCCTGATTACACATGTATATATACAGCTGCACTACAGATGTTGACAGTAATGCCTGATTATACATGCATATATGTAACTGCACTACAGGTGTTGACAGTGACGCCAGATTACACATGCATATATACAGCTGCACTACAGGTGTTGACAGTGATGCCTGGTTATACATGCATATATACAGCAGCACTAGGGTGTTGACAGTTATTTCTGATTACACATGCATATATACAGCTGCACTACAGGTGTTGACAGTGACGCCTGATTACACATGCATATATACAGCTGCACTACAGGTGTTGACAGTGGTGCCTGATTATACATGCATATATATAGCTGCACTACAGGTGTTGACAGTGACGCCTGATTACACATGCATATATACAGCTGCACTACAGGTGTTGACAGTGGTGCCTGATTACACATGCATATATACAGCTGCACTACAGGTGTTGACAGTGATGCCTGGTTATACATGCATATACAGCTGCACTAAAGGTGTTGACAGTGATGCCTGGTTATTTATGCATATATACAGCTGCACTACAGGTGTTGACAGTGGTGCCTGGTTATTTATGCATATATACAGCTGCACTACAGGTGTTGACAGTGATGCCTGATTACACATGCATATATACAGCTGCACTACAGGTGTTGACAGTGATGCCTGATTACACATGCATATATACAGCTGCACTACAGGTGTTGACAGTGGTGCCTGGTTATTTATGCATATATACAGCTGCACTACAGGTGTTGACAGTAATGCCAGATTACACATGCATATACAGAGCTGCACTACAGGTGTTGACAGTGATGCCTGATTACACATGCATATATACAGCTGCACTATGGGTGTTGACAGTGATGCCTGGTTATACATGCATATATACAGCTGTACTACAGGTGTTGACAGTGACGCCTGATTACACATGCATATATACAGCTGCACTATGGGTGTTGACAGTGATGCCTGGTTATACATGCATATATACCGCTGCACTACAGGTGTTGACAGTGATGCCTGGTTATACATGCATATATGCAGCTGCACTATGGGTGTTGACAGTGATGCCTGGTTATACATGCATATATACAGCTGTACTACAGGTGTTGACAGTGATGCCTGGTTATACATGCATATATACAGCTGCACTATGGGTGTTGACAGTGATTCCTTGTTATACATGCATATATAAAGCTGCATAATGTGTTGTGATATTTGGTACATCTTTATGCAACTGGAAATGGACTGCTGGTGCAGCCACAGTACACGTTACAAGTTAGGTGGGTGGGGGCAAGAGTCAGTCATAGTTTTCTCAACCACTAATACAGAAGAACTCAGAGATGCAGTCAGTCAGCCTATGATGAAGCATTAAACTGTTGAGAATATTGTAACTTAGTCTAACACCAGGGTTCATATGATGGCTACAGAAATAGGAGATGACACTATCTACCAGAGAGTCCAAAATATTTCTCATTGGCAAAACAATTGGAGTTCTGAGTTCTGTTGGCTTGTCACTATGAGACCAAGGTTTGATTCCCAGAAGAAGAAAATAGAACCTTGGGACATTGCATAGCTAAAAGTGGCATAAGACCCTCCCTTATCACTGACACCAGGCAGGTTGTAGTGTGTGACTTTAGCCACAAGTCTGAAACCTAAGTCTAGTAAAATTAGCTCAGCTAATAATAGTCCACATGTTAAGTCTAAGTTGTACTAAAAATGATGCTAAGATCCAAATTCAGGCTACTGCTAGTAGACTCAAAGGATTTTGGCTAAAACTGGGTTGTGTGTCGAGAGTTGTAGCAGTCCTTAGGACGTTTTATTTCTATGGTAACTTGGAAAAATGTCTTCAGGTAGATTGGTTGGTTGGTTGGTTGGTTGTTTAACGCCGCACTCAGCAATATTCAAGCTATATGACGGCGGTCTGTAAATCTTCGAGTCTGGACCAGACAATCCAGTGATTGACATCATGAGCATCAATCCACGCAATTGCATCAACCAAGTCAGCGAGTCTGACCACCCAATCCCGATAGTTGCCTCTTACGACAAGCATAGTCGCCTTTTACGGCAAGCATGGGTTGCTGAAGACCTATTCTACCCCGAATCTTCACGGGCCGTCTTCGGGTAGTAGTCTAACAACAACATCCTGCCTCCCTGCCATGCTGAAGACTGATCAGTAGCCTCCTCCCAAGCACGAGACTCCTTGAATCTTGAAACGTGCCCTCATACCCCATATGTAGTAACATTTATACTTTTGTTTATGTCTTTGGGAATGCCAACATAGTGAATTTTGAAAAGGTTTACAACTGACCAGATTTCCCAGATGAATTTACTTTTTTGTTTGTTTGATCAGATTGGTTTGAGATTGCAGACGAATGGAAAATCAACCAACTTCCCCCTTACATTCTTACCAAAATTTCATGATAGTTGTAATGAAACAGAAATTCAAATTGACAAACAAAGAAGTAATTTAGCAGGGTAAGAGTATTCAGTGTCATGGCAGTCAGCACTTGTTTGGTCAGTCGGTTGCAAGTTCAACTCCAAGCATGGTTGTAGCCACCTATCACAGTGGGAAGTTTTGACTGGTGACAGCGATAGTACGGAGAGTGCCGCAAACGGCATATTGCTGTTAGGAGCTTGTCTGATCAGATGCTGTTGTACAAAGGCTAAAAAAAATAAAAGTCTTAGTTCTCAGGCACCGCCCGCAGCATCATAAAGTCCGCTGCACGTTTCGTTTTTATTTTCATTTTCAAAAAAATATAAAAATCCTAATACTTAAAAACAATACTATCCAATATAGCACACAGCTACTTCCCTTCACATGCGCACTGCTCTACTGCGCATCTCGTGTTATAGTCATGGCGGCAATAGGTCTGACAGTTTGTATGCTTGTTTATGTAAAGAGGCCCTTTCCAGGGTTGACGATACACAACTGTTGATTTCGTTACATACTAGTTTCAACAAGCAAATGAAAAATAAACACTGAGCAACATGAGCAATAATCGACGCTGTCTGATTCAGTCTGATTCGGGTAACGCATAAACGACAGCTCTTACAAAAAGCATAGAGATCCTTTACGCTAGAATCCCCAAGGGGTTGGTTTGGAGAGTCGTGCACTGTTACGATGTTATAGTCAAGCAGAAAGTTATTAGTTCACACCCAGATTATTTCCTGTAGCATAATAGACAGCTGTGTAAACAACACACTTGCAAGTCACACAACTTACGTCTTTTTCTGGACCTTGTAACAAAACAAACAGACACTGTTAGACAAATGTGCATGCTGTTTATAAAATCTAAGTTTCTAGTCTAGTTGGGATTGATGAAAAAAAGTTAGAAATATAATTTGAAATTGGTGCAGTCAACGAATTATGAAATCTACAAATATAAAAGTAAGAATGTAGCAGAATATCTGTGATCTGGTGTCTGGAATCACACACTCTGGGCAGGGGTTTCATACAAATTTGTTTAGTGTTTTTTTATTGTCGTGAAGACATTTATTGAGCAAGGAAACTAGCAAGGGAACATGTTTTATCCCCTTGGTTATAGATTTAGTAAAACAACATTCAGAAAAAAGACACCCAACACCAAGTTTTTAAAACCCATTGCTTTAAAAGCAATTGTTTTTACACTGTCATATGGCAGCTTTCAGAGGGCCAAGGGTTCAGAACACCGGTTTAAGTGGATCCAGGATATTCTCTTTACAAATTCTACACATTTAAATATATAGAAAAAAATACATAAGCCAAGTTGTAGAAAAACTTACGAGGTTCTGCAATCTTCTGGAGAATGGGTGCCACTATCTCCTGGAGAGTTTGTTTCTGCACAATGAAGTCATGTGTGGTGGCATCAGGCGTCCCTTCCACCCACTCGTTCTTCTCCTTGCAGGAGTTGACAGCCAGGTTCTGGGAAAAGGAATATGATAACAGCCGCCATAACACAGCAAGGTTCTTGGGATAGGAATAACACTATACATTACACATGACCAGGTTCTGGGACAAGGAATAATACTCTACATATCATACAATCAGCTTGTGGCCAGAGGAATAACACCCAAAATATCACACAACCAGCTTCCTGGGAGAGGGATAACACCCTACATTACACACAACCAGCTTCTGGGGAGAGGGATAACACCCTACATTACACACAACCAGCTTCTGGGGAGAGGAATAACACCCTACATTACACACAACCAGCTTCTGAGCAGAGGAATAACACCCTACATTACACACAACCAGCTTCTTGGGAGAGGGATACCACCCTACATTACACACAACCAGCTTCTGAGCAGAGGAATAACACCCTACATTACACACAACCAGCTTCTTGGGAGAGGGATACCACCCTACATTACACACAACCAGCTTCTGAGCAGAGGAATAACACCCTACATTACACACAACCAGCTTCTTGGGAGAGGGATACCACCCTACATTACACACAACCAGCTTCTGGGCAGAGGAATAACACCACACATTACACACAACCAGCTTCTGAGCAGAGGAATAACACCCTACATTACACACAACCAGCTTCTGGGGAGAGGAATAACACCCTACATTACACACAACCAGCTTCTGAGCAGAGGAATAACACCCTACATTACACACAACCAGCTTCTTGGGAGAGGGATACCACCCTACATTACACACAACCAGCTTCTGGGCAGAGGAATAACACCACACATTACACACAACCAGCTTCTGAGCAGAGGAATAACACCCTACATTACACACAACCAGCTTCTGGGGAGAGGAATAACACCCTACATTACACACAACCAGCTTCTGGGCAGAGGAATAACACCCTACATTACACACAACCAGCTTCTGGGGAGAGGAATAACACCCTACATTACACACAACCAGCTTCTGGACAGAGGAATAACACCCTACATTACACACAACCAGCTTCTGGACAGAGGAATAACACCCTACATTACACACAACCAGCTTCTGGGCAGAGGAATAACACCACACATTACACACAACCAGCTTCTGGAGAGAGGAATAACACCACACATTACACACAACCAGCTTCTGGGCAGAGGAATAACACCCTACATTACACACAACCAGCTTCTGGGCAGAGGAATAACACCACACATTACACACAACCAGCTTCTGGGGAGAGGAATAACACCACACATTACACACAACCAGCTTCTGGGCAGAAATAACACCCTACATTACACACAACCAGCTTCTGGGCAGAGGAATAACACCACACATTACACACAACCAGCTTCTGGGCAGAGGAATAACACCCTATATTACACACAACCAGCTTCTGGGGAGAGGAATTACACCACACATTACACACAACCAAGGTTTGAGGACAGTAGCCTGAAAAAGCATGTCCTTTGTTCTGAACTGTTGGCATGCCTGTTACCTTGACCTTCATTCTGTCCAGTTTACCAGGGTATGAGCTTCACAGATGATGCATCTACAAACTCATTAAGGGAAATGATAACAGCTGGATTTATCATTGAGAAAGGTCTTACCTTCTCATCCTTTGAGATTTTGCCTTGAATCTTCTCAGGGTCGGTGACAGTTTCCTGGATCGATTTGATGGTGTCCACCAGCTGCACCCTGGCCTCTGTAACAACAGTAACAACAACTGCATGATGGTCTCTGTAACAACAGTAACAACAACTGCATGATGCTCTTAACAACAGTAAGAACAACTGCATGATGGCCTCTGTCACAACAGTAACAACAACGGCACCCTGGCCTCTGTAACAAAAGGAACAACAACTGCATGATGGCATCTGTAACAACAGTAACAACAACTACATGATGGCCTCTGTAACAACAGTAACAACAACTGCATGATGGCCTCTGTAACAACAGTAACAACAACTGCACCCTGGCCTCTGTAACAACAGTAACAACAACTGCACCCTGGCCTCTGTAACAACAGTAACAACAACTGTACCCTGGTCTCTGTAACAACAGTAACAACAACTGCACGGTGGCTTCTGTAACAACAGTAACAACAACTGCATGATGGCCTCTGTAACAACAACTGCACGGTGGCCTCTGTAACAACAGTAACAACTGCACGGTGGCCTCTGTAACAACAGTAACAACAACTGCACCCTGGCCTCTGTAACAACAGTAACAACAACTGCACCCTGGCCTCTGTAACAACAGTAACGACAACTGCACCCTGGCCTCTGTAACAACAGTAACAACAACTGCATGATGGCCTCTGTAACAACAGTAACAACAACTGCATGTTGGCCTCTGTAATAATAGTAACAACAACTGCATGATGGCCTCTGTAACAATGGTAGCAACTGCATGATGGCCTATGTAACAAACATTAACAACTGCATGATGGCCTCTGTAACAAACAGTAACAACAACTGCATGATGGCCTCTGTAACAACAGTAACAACAACTGCATGATGGCCTCTGTAACAAACAGTAACAACAACTGCATGATGGCCTCTGTAACAAACAGTAACAACAACTGCATGATGGCCTCAGTAACAACTGCATGATGGCCTCTGTAACAAACAGTAACAACAACTGCATGATGGCCTCTGTAACAAACAGTAACAACAACTGCATGATGGCCTCTGTAACAACAACTGCATGATGGCCTATGTAACAAACAGTAACAACAACTGCATGATGGCCTCTGTAACAAACAGTAACAACAACTGCACAATGGCCTCTGTAACAAACAGTAACAACAACTGCATGGTGGCCTCTGTAACAACAGTAACAACAACTGTATGGTGGCCTCTGTAACAACAGTAACAACAACTGCATGATGGCCTCTGTAACAACAGTAACAACTGCATGATGGCCTCTTTAACATACAGTAACAACAACTGCATGATGGCCTCTGTACATGTAGTCTTGCTAATTGTCTTATTTACTGGCTCTATTGGCTGAAAGATGACACTGATTTCCTAAAATCACACACACATTCATGTAATAATCTCCATGCATGTATACTCACAAGGGGTATTCTGATTACAATCTCACTGATGGCTTATCACAAATCTACATTTCGTAACTTGTTTCCTACTAAAACTAACTTTGAAAATCATGTCATCCAAACATAGAACAATTGCTTGTTATTTCTGCCCACCTGCCCAGTCCAAGTAATCCACACACTCGGTGTTGTTGTACCGCAGTGCCGTCTCGCGGGCTCGCTCTCCGTGAGCATTGCGCTGCTGTAGGTTTGCACTGAACTCCACCAATACCTTCAGCACAGCGATCCTCCCCCATGCTGCAGCATGATGTAGTGGACAGTAGCCTGGCAACACAAGACCACCATATTACAGCTGTAGAGTGGGTGATTTAACTGTACAGCCCAGAGCTAGCCTCCAGTGACTATTTCCTGTTCCGGCAAATGAAATCTGCCCTACGTGGAAGACGCTTCTGGGATGACGAGGACAAAGGCTGCCACGGAGGCGTGGTTAGAGGGACAATCTGCGGATTTCTATAAAAGTGGTATTTAAAGCTTGAAGGACAAATAGAATAAGTGTATTGAGGTGAATGAAGATTATATTGAAAAATAAAAGAGCAACAGATATTCTGCGACTTGGTCTTATATTGAAGTTGCAAAACTTATTGAACGACCCTCATACATGTCCAATATTAAAAATGTTTTTGTTTCTTTTGAAATATTTTTGGTGTGTGTTTTGTCCAATCAAGATACACGGCAAACCTATCCAATTGTTTATCTGTTCAAGACATTATTTACATGGTAAAAGCAGTCAATTTATGTTATGTCAAAAAAGCATCTCCGTTTAACACATCAAAATTCTCCAAACCATGAACGAAAATTAGGTGCGACATATATTAATCAAAATACCAGTGTCGTCTTTTTCTGACGTGGTCAAAGACATACAACCAGCCATCACAACCAGAGCACCAGATAACTCCTTGAGCAATTGCGTTTTCACTCTAGCTGTTTCTATTTTAATTGGGTTATTACATTTTTAATTGGATAACCAATATATTTTCACTCATTTATTCCTAACTCTATCGGGTTTTTCCCAAAATTTTAAGATTTAAAAAAAATGAAAGTATGTATTAGATGTATATAACTGTTCTCAATATATAGGCTTGACTCGGAAAGTAAATTAGCTCGTAATTGTGTTTCGGAAATTAGCTGCTTTGTACCCATGCTGGAAAAGCTTCATTGGGTATTTACGCGTGCTGTTTTTCATTTAATGCATTCGTCTCTGTACACAAGTTAATTGAAAGTAATTGGGTTTTGAATATTTTGGGGGAGTATTGTACGCAAATATGCTGCTAATCTGTAGCTCTGGCAACTGAAAAAAATGGTGTCAATATTAAGTAATTCAGTACATTTGATGATAAGGCTAGTGCTCCATTAATTATGGTGCAACATTAGTCAAATTACACTATTGCACAATCAGGAGAATGTGGGAATCAAAGGACTAATTTATATGTGAGACAGGGCCATTATAATAAACGATTTCATCATTTCATATGTTCGTTTGAGGCCAAAATGTATTCAGTTTACAATGAACTTGTGCTAAGCATAGCAGAGTTTTGCCCCCTTTTCTTTGTACGAATGTAAGCTCTCTCTCATCTTTTGACATCATATAGGAAAATCAGTTTTTGTCCTAACGGCAAGCTATTTTATGTATTAAATGTATAATGTTATACATAAGCATACAAATCCATTTGATATATATTTAAGTCTTTGGAGCACCTTTAGAATACAGAACCACAACTTCTTGTGAGGACGATCTCTGCCATAGGTGTCTCAAAGACAAGACAGTTTTTGTGAGAATCCGTCGGATGCGAACTCGCGACCTTTAGATTCTTAGCCCGACAGATAACCGACTGAGCTACGTCCACACTGTGAAACTAAGTGCAAATTTACCTAGTCATGCGTACGACGTTACGGAACTGAATGAAAAGGGTCGAATAGGTCACAGACACGTACGAAGGTTACGGGTAGGCATGGTTGTCTCATGACTTTAATCTACAGACACTTATGAGTGATCCCGATGCCATTTGGCACACTCGTCCCATTCCATAATCTACAAGATACAGAGTGATGAGGAATGAGCCAGTGTGAACTAAAAATGGTTCCAGGCGTCAGACATAAGACGTCAAACTCGCGGATACACATTAATGACATGGTACTTATTAATTCATCGGGTGATTTTTGTGACAGAAAAATGTGGTAGGGAACACCGTAAGGATAATAGTAAGGAAGGCATGAGAATGGCTAGTGACAGCACAACGATGAGTTCGCATTTGAATCAGTACTGAATAAATGTGAATGTTCCAGGACAGTTTCCAATAGCTAAAATATGACAATAAACCATTTCATCCTTTTTACTCGACGTTTTTGTGTGAAGAATATCAGGAGCCACCATAGAATCTATAACAGCCACTAAACAGGTACCTAACCCTAATGATCGTAAAGGGGTGATTGATCGGAAAGGAGATCCAAGGGCTAAGTATGGAGTTTGGGGTAACCTACCCTAACACCAGTGACATTTAGATGTGTTTAGCGTCAAAATAATATGCCTAAAAAACTCCATTCATGTGCATAATGATGAAAATTGATGAACCGAAAAAATAATATATGTATATTAGTTCCCATTTATAATCATTTTAGCCACTTGAATTACGAAAAAAAATGCAACTAAAAAATATATTGAAAATAAAAGTGCTTTCAAAAACTATTGCTTGCTGTAAAATGCAAAACAAATATTCAAAACTCTCAACATCGCTGGGCGTATTCAATGACATTGTGTACAGAGATGATAGATCACAGGGAGGAGCTTATGCACACTCGATGACCCCTGAAGTCACAGGGCATTGTTTAGCCGGTGTGACTGGCAACAAAATACTACAAATTATGTCATTGGGTAATGTCACGTGTTTGAAACGTCTGTGGTACTGTATTCTGAAGGTAGGCCCAGTACTTTTATCGGAGCATGATAAAAAGCGGAGAAATTTGCTGTTTTGCAATGCAGAATAAGATCTTGGAAACTGTGTCTTTTAGCAGTCTTTTTTCAAGCCAGTTCAATATTTGCAGTTAAATTTACACTAACAGATAGTAAATCAATATTCTACATCTCTGCATAATTTTATAGCAAAAGGAAGATCTGGAGCCATGCAAGCGCAATTCTTGCAATGTTCACTTTTCAGATCTTATGAAAGTGTGTGTCAGAAAAATAACTCAACCTCAAGCGGGTTAACACTGCACTCAGCAATATTCCAGCTATATGACAGTGGTCTGTACATAATCGAGTCTGGACCAGACAATCCAGTGATTGATATCATGAGCATCAATCCATGCAATTGGGATACGATTACGTTATAATTTCTTGATTTTAGATTCATTAAATAAGAAATACCATATTCGACATAATAGGCGCCCAGGGCGCTCTCAAAATTAGGAATAGGGGGCTCTTATTAGAATATTATTTTGGTGGGAAAAAAACAGTTGAAAGATAGATTTCATTGTTTATGCTGACAGCCTGAAATGTTTATGTACGACAGATATATTTCTCCAGAATTAAATTCCCCATAATTAAGAGTGCAAATAACACACGAGTGTGTATTATAAGTCTTGTGTACATTGATCAATTGGAAGGGGTGTTAACTGGGATTGCTTACAAGCCAATATATTAGCAAATATCGCCATGGGCGCTTATTAGACCAGGGCGCTTATTACGTCGAATACGGTTTCATTATTTCTCTAAATTGATAGAGTGGATGAGAGTGAAATTCATGTTTGATTGTATCCTTGTTGACTGTTGATGTGTGAAGCTTCTAAATCTATAGTATGCACACCTTTTGTTGTCACATTATTGATGTCAGCTCCTCTTTGTAATAATTCCCTTGTCATGTCAATCCTCCCCAGTGTTGCAGCGACATCTAACGGCGACTTTCCCTCTTCATCGCGTGTGTTCAAAAAGTCTGAAACGGTCTCCTTGAAAGGATCTTCGTCATCCTCAAAACATTTAACAAATCTTGTAACGTCGTTCTTGTAAACACAATGCGTCACAATGTTGGTATTGGGAAGTAAAACCTCTTCCTGTTTTTCCTCGGTTTGAGCTTCTTCCAGCGTCATTTTTATGACTGTTTACGTTTTCTGCCACACGAGAAAGCGTCGCGTTGCCCCAGCAACGTGTGACGTCAGATCAACCATAGCGTTTGTTACACTCAGTGCGATTGGCTAAGAATGTATTCAATTTCATTTATGATAAGCTGATAAGACAATGACAGCATTATGTTAAAGTTCACGACATATGTTAATTATTTTGCATCTCAATGGAATCCGCAGGACATTCGATATTTTATAACACTTCCATTATGTTAAATTGCTACAAACCAGTTGCCGCAATGAATTGTGGGTCAATGTAAATTGTAGATTGTATGCTTCAAAAGGGCCGAAGCCTGAACGAACTTTTACCATCCATTCTGAATGAAGGACAGGGTTCCTGGGCTAATCAGATGGGTTGTAGAGAAAATGAAAAGCGCTAAAATAGCGGAGGCCGAACTAACTGTGTTTCTGAGAGATTGTCAGCAATTCTTGAACGTAAATATACGATACTAAATAATAAAGTGTATTTCATATAATTGTGTTCTTGTATTAATTATGCAAAATAACATATAAATTACATACAAAATTACTTTCACCCCTATTCTTTTTAAATGGTAAATCTGCGAAGCAAATACGATTTGATTTTATTCGAACTGAGGAGGTATTCGTAACGTAGGCTTGAAGGATACGATGTAAATTTGCTTATTGAACAAAAATAATGTTCTTTATAGTGTCATATTCTGTATACTATTCCATAACTAATACTGAAACACAAACGTTTTCAAAAGTTCATGAATGGCCCCAGATGGTTCACTGAGTGTAAAACGTCCGTTACTATAGCAACGTCGGGGAGCACCTGGTGGGAGCGTCCGGGAGGTTTCATCAGACGTCCGGAAACGTCCGGGAGGTTTCGTCTGACGTCTGGAAACGTCCTGGAGGTTTCATTAGACGCCCGGGAGTTAAAAAAAACAGTGCAGTCAATAAAACGCGTCTTTCTCAGTTTGGTAAGATCGTGAGAATATCAACTGGCGTACGTGTTTGCCACGTGCAGCGGCCAGAAAATAGAAGTACCAGTAACCGGAAATTTCTGACCGCTGCACATGGCAAACACGACCCACGGTTATAATATCCCGAAACGATGTATATTTTTTAAAATATTTGATTGTTACAGAGACACGTGACATCGAATAAGTTTCTTTGTACAGCTGCAGACGTGTGGGATATTGTTCCTTTGTGTGGATATTCACGGATACATTCCTCGAACAAGGAAGCTGCCAAAATTATACACCTAAATTTGGTAGGTTGTAATTATGATATTTGCATTTTGTTTTCCTTCATTTGCTGTAGCATTGGACAGATTCATTCCTGTTCCTCTACGTCTTGGTTGGGAAATTCTTCGATGCGCGATAGTCGTTTGTTTTCACAAGTCTTTTCCTTTGTAAGCGTGTATATATTACAGGCAATTTGTAAAATGTGATTCTCTCAGGCAATTTATAAAATGTGTAAATAAGTCAGTCATTTTGACTGAAAAATCGGTCCATTTCTTTAACAGATTCACTAAAACTGATTAAGACGATCAAAGGGGCCTATAAACATCACAATAGATTATTATGTAGGATTAGAAGCCAAACAATATAGAAATGTACTTTTCATCGTAACATTTTCAGTCTCTTGGTGATGATATTAAACATAAAATGTTTGGAATTCGTTATCATGATAATACAGATGGACATATTTTCCAGTCAATTTGTTAAATAACTGAATGTTCAGGCTTCTAATAAATTTGCTAAGTGAAAATTTGGCACATTTTGACTGTAAAAAATATAAACACGATAAAATAAGCAATACTCAGGAGAAATATTTATTTTGTATTGCAGGTCAAAACAGTGTAAACGAAAATCGCACAATTACCAAGCAAGTGACTTATCAAAAGTTAGTCACCATTACCGATGCTACCCACAAAGATACCTACATTTCCTTATTATTTCCAAAACTGTATTTCATTTTGTTGATAGATGTGACCATACGCCCTTCTACTATTGAAAAAAGTGACAGCACAGGTCGCGAACTAGTCTAGGTTTCTGCTATATCATACGGGTACTCACGGTAAAAAACAATAACAAAGGCAACAACCAGTCCCGGGGAATTGCTTTAGATCAATCCCCCTTAACAGAGCAGCTAAAACAATTCTATCAATTTCTAAAAATCATAAATGAAATCACTTCAATACGCAAACACAAATCTTATCAATACTAAAACTCGCAATAGATATGTGTACCCTCCTCACACACACGAGTCCCGAAGAGGGACAGGTCAGCCGAAATTGCTTAGGCAGAAGGCGACCTCTTAAACGCTTCAGCAACAACATGACCAAAGCTAAACTCAAAATGAATGTTCATTGCAGAAGACGGTGCAGAGAAATCGGCACGTGACACAATTATCAGTCCAGAATAGCCCATCACAGAATAAACTAAATGACTAAACAATTAATCAACCAAATCACTACAGGTTTGTGTTAGTTTTGTTTCTCGAAAAATTTGAGTCCATTTCGTATATTGGACGATGTATTTTTTTAGAGGGGAGTGTCTAGGGTGTTGTTCCCCATGGATGTAGCCGGGCAACGCAGATAAAAGCCATGGCCAAACGATCGATAGATATGACACTCGGAACTAGGAGAAAAGGAACAGGTATTCGACGTAAGGATTGTGAGAATGTGCGGGAAATACCAACCTGTGGATAAAATGGACTTGTCCGACATTGCCGAGGTCGGATTCTATTCAGGGGAGTCATCATTATGAAAATGCGGTTAAATATTTTTTAAGCTTCTACATTTTATCATCATCCTCAGAGGCTGCACATGATGTTGATATCTCATATAAGAAATAAACGACCCTCGTGGTTTATTCTCCCTGCAGTGTTTTATTGTACAATAAACAACTCCCACTCATCGTTTATTTTGTAAATAATCAGGTAAGTTTATCCATGACGAAAAGGCCATTTGGTGAGTGGAGTATGTATAATTACTGATTGCCCATTGATTCAAACTGAGACGAAGAGTATTTAGAGCTTCCGCATCTATCTGTGTCTATCTGGTCGTAATGCATCAATTAATTACTTTCATTTAAAATTAAAGAATGAAATACATTTGCCACGTAATGATTCAATATTTATATGAAATGAATCATTATTCAGTTCTATTTCTCTACTATATTTGTTTTGTCCACGAGTTCATCGTGAATTTTGTCTTCTGGTTGGGAGTGGATACGAATTCTCCATAACTACGGATTGGTTTGGTTACGAATGTCTGCGTGCGTGCGTGCCGGTGAGAGAGTATGGGGCAATCCATTTTGTGAACGAGTCTGTCATGTAAACTAGCTATTCCATTTTTTCTGTGGTTTTGTTCTATTCCGTTAAACTATATTTGGAATGTTGTTAGTTCGAACTCGAATTGTTTTCTCCCATATCTTATTGTGACAGGAAATATTGCTAAGTTTTCAGTATTTCCAGTTGCACGATCTTCAACGCAGCGATCCGTTTTCGGCTTTCGTTTCATCTTTTGTATGATGAGATAAGTGCCGGAAATCGTCCCGACAAAAATGTCGTCTTGAATGTTTCTTTTGCCCAATTTTGGTATGCATTACAAATTCCTTGCATATTTTATAGTTTGCGAGCACAATATTGATCAGAATGATTGTATCTATGCACCTTGTCTTCATCCATTGTTCGATCTGGATTCAGAACTGCCTGTAATAAGGGAAACAGTAATTAATTTCTTCGAGTTCCAGCACGACAGATAAAAACTTAGGAAAGAGTAGTTCGGATTTGTCAATACCACTTGTTTACAGGCGAGTGTACTCTAGCAAATGATATAACTCAATTTCATTATTAGGGGCTTATGGAATTTACCAACATCTTATTCATATACATCGAGAAATACAAGGGATACTCAGGCCTAAAATAGTAAAAATCAAGCTAGAGTTAGAGTATGTTCTAACTTGTATCTAGGCCTACTACCCTGTATTGTCGGATGCTTATGGTCGGTTCTAGGCTGTGTTTATGTCCATTGTGGTACATACCCATCCCACAATGTACTAATCAGGGTGTGTTAGCAGGATTGTGAAATTAATTCCTTGCTTTACACACTCACATCCTATTTCACATCAGATTTTTTTCAATTGATACAAAACAAATGGTAATACACATGTTAAAAACAACCTTGCAACAACTTTGATAACCTTACACGATTTCTACTTATTTCACTAACACAATGGATGTAAAGATTATGAAGGTCAGAACCTAAGACCCAAATCAGGAAGTAAACACTGAATCTAACTAATTATAGAAGAGAAATGAATTATTACGGTCAAAGGTCAGTTACAACAAATTATGTTCATTTCAGACAGACTTACGCCCTATCGAACAAAATATATACAATTGAAAGGACCGAGCGACAATTCATACATATATGAAATAATATATGGTTATAATAACACTGAAATCAACTGAAATTGATGCCCAGAGACAGAATCGACTGGTAGATACAAAGCTTTTGGCAAGACTGCATACCTGGCAAATGAATTAAAACAACAATGATTAGTACTTATTTTTAAAAGGAGAATTGTTTATGTACACCAACCCTTGCCGTCTAATATAACTGGAATATTGTTGACTGCAGTGTTGAATTTAACACTCACTCACTCTTATTAAAGCTGAACTGTTATTTGTGTACCCCCTGGGGATTCCAGGTTATGATTGGTCCAGGCAACCTATGCGGGTCATAAGAGGTGGCCAAATAGATCACATGATCAAGCTCGGCTACTCACTTGAACCCCAACGGCATTGATTGATGCTCAGAATATCAATCACTGGATTGTCTGACTACACTTATTTCCAAGCTACCATCATATAGGTGAAATATTGCTGAATGCAGCATTAAACAGCACCAAACAAAAAGTTGTTTGTGTTAATCGTATGTCCAACTCTGTTTCTCCAGTATAAACTGACCGCAACGATGTCCACCGACCTATTGAAGCAGACCCACCAACTGCAGGTGGCTCGGTTTGAGACGGCCATGGACCGACCACCTTCCCCCGCCCGACTCGCCTACACATCCGACAAACATCCCCGACACACACTGGAGGCGATCAACGTCCTACGCAAACACAGAGAACTTTGTGACGTTGTACTTATTGTAGGACAGAAGAAAATTTTCGCACACCGAGTCATTTTGTCAGCATGCAGCCCATACTTCCACGCCATGTTCACGGGTGAGTTGGCCGAGAGTCGACAGACAGAAGTGACGATACGAGATATTGATGAAACAGCAATGGAGCTGTTGATAGACTTTTGTTACACGTCCAACATCACAGTGGAAGAAAGCAATGTTCAGACTCTCCTGCCTGCCGCCTGTCTGTTACAACTGGCTGAGATACAAGATGTTTGCTGTGAGTTCCTCAAACGACAGCTGGACCCATCAAATTGTCTGGGAATACGAGCTTTTGCCGACACCCACGCCTGTCGGGATCTTCTCCGGATAGCAGACAAGTTTACACAACACAACTTTCAAGAGGTGAGATGTTTGGATGTGGTTGTAGCTATCTAGTAGTTGTGGATAATTTGATTCCAATTATATGACTAAGTCTCCAATGTGGGGACCCCCGTGTTGATTCCGGTTGAGAACATAGATCACCTGCAACTTATGCATGTCGTCAAAGACAACTAGATGGATTGTGTGTTCAGTCTTGGTGACTTGGTTGACTGCTGAATGCAAGTCATCGTTCCTAATTTGTTAGGTCGCTCATGATATCAATCCCTGGAGTTAATGGTCCAGACTTTATTTAGAAACAACCATCATAAACACTGATAAAGCTGGAATATTGTTGAGTATGGAGTAAAACAACAAACACACACACAGTCCAGTTGTGACACCAAGAACGTGACATTTATTTATAATTATGAGTGGTGGGTTAGTATTTATTAGATATTGTGTATTGTTAAACAGAGTCAATTCAAGACATCAAGTGTCTTCATTTCAAGTTCCAGCATTTATGTAAGACTAGACTTAGTAAATTTTGTGTTTTTGCGCTGGTTTGACATTGTGGCTGTCATTTTTATGAAAATCGACATAAACATGATAAAATGTTCAGTTCAAAATCAAATAAATATCTGTTTACACATTTAGTATGTTTAGAATTAACTTTGAACTCAAAATTCTGCATGTGTTGTGCACACTATTTGACTTTCTGCAAGATAGGTACATTCCTGCAAAATATTCTGCGACCTCGGACAGCAGGGACAGTATTACAACTGTTGATGCCGATGTTGTTGATGTTGACGCCAGTGTTTTGGCAATGTTGTCATGATCGAACAAGTGTCTGGTATTTCGAGACTATTTGTGGTACCGATGTTGTAGTAATGGTGTTGATGTTGGTGTAGGTGATGGAGAGTGAGGAGTTCATGTTATTGCCGGTGAACCAGTTGGTGGACATCATCTCCAGTGACGAGCTGAATGTGAGGAATGAGGAGCAGGTGTACAACGCCTGCATGGGCTGGGTGAAGTACAACATCCAGGAGCGCCGCACACACCTCCCCACTGTAAGTCAGGCTTCACAGCATCCAGGGATTCTGGGTTAGAATTGATTGTCCCCAGCGCTGTGTCAGAAATAATTTTATAACCCAACAAGACAGGCAGGTGACCCATAAATGTTGCCCATCTTCAATGTTACCTGTCCACATTGAGACAATATTGAATTCAAATGTATCCTCACATACTTTGTTTTCGAGTCTGGAAGAACTATTTCTGAATATATGTCTTAATATCAATCCCAGTACACTTGAATTAAGACTAGATTTACCAGTCAAAGCATAGCTACCGGTACTTCCTTTCATCCACCATTAATAATGGATCGCCAACGACAGTATGAGAAAAATCGCAAAAAATAAGAGACCAATAGTGTCTTGATTCGGTTGAAATAATTACTTGAGAATCTACGAGGAATACTGAATACGTAAGTAGCTTTAGAATTATCTGCCAGACAGTCGGGCAAGTGGAGGCAAATTCATGCAGCCCGACAGAAAAGTCACCAGCCGCAGGCAGGCAGTTTCTTTGGACACTGCCCCAGTAGCCTTTGCTGTCGTAACAGTTGACTTAATGGAATGGGCAGCCATGCTCAGTGACTTGTTGATACCGAACATGTGAAGATCCGGGTTAGAATTGGTCTTTGGTAATCCATGCTTGTCGTAAGCGGCGATTAACATGATCTGGTGGTCAGGCTCACTTATTTGGTTGATGCAAGTCATCATATCCGAATTGCATAGATCGATGCTCATGATGTCAATCAATGGATTGTCTGGTCCAGCTTGACTATTTCCAGGCCTCCGCCATATAGCTAGAATATTGCTAAGTTTGGCGTTAAGCAACAAGTATGCACCATTTGTAGAGCATGATATTTTTATTTATCATATAATGGGTAGGTTTCTCGGCAGGATAAATACAACGGATAAAAACGATATCCGTTTGGGTCATATGTGGATAGAGATGCAAATATCCAAGGTCAAGTAGGGACTACTTTCACTGTTTATAAACAAACATGGTGTTGCCCTCGTCATTCGGCAATCGAGTCAGAATTAACCATCGGGAATCTGGACTAACTACATGGATAATTGCTATCATCAAAAGAACAGTCTGATATACTGAAAATCAGTGTCTAACTGTGACGTAGCTAAGGCATTTTAAGTTTTGGCAACTTTGGAGATATAAATTTCAAAACTATTTTGCGAGGGCACAAGGCCTAGCCAAGCGTGATCAGTAGCCATATCTGTGCTTGTAGACCTCTGCGGCTTGAAACCTTCTCCACAAATTAAAATAGTTGGATTTGCCCGAAATATGTTTGAATTGTTACCTTGTTTCCTTTTGTCGCTGTGTGTACATCTGACTACACTTCTAAACGTTTTGACAGGACAGACCGACTGTCAACAACGTCTGACCGTGGCCGTGACGTCTCATAGACTAGGGTTAGAGTAGCTTCCCTTTGACAAAGGGCAGTTACTCAAGCGGACAGACCGATGGATTGCCGCGAAAGGCAATTAAAAACAATTGTTGTTTTGCGTATATATGTTGCAGATTTCAGTTGGAACTATATTGGCTACTGTCACTGTCCGACTGACACCTCACTTACCCTGTGACGTAATAAATATTAATGCGCGCATTCCAGGAAAACTCGCAATGTTTAGGTAATGTTTGTGAGGGAGGGAAAGCGATTTTGAAGCACAGAATTAAAGAATGACATTATATGATAAAGAGGCTATCACGCTTGTGTGTTTGGGATGGTAAATATCCTGTATTAGGAATAAACACTATGTATTTAGCGAGCCTTGGCGCCAAGGCTCGCTAAATACAATGTTTATTCCTAATGCAGGATATTTACCATCCCCAAACAGACTCGCGTGATAACCTTTATTAATCAGTTCTATGCAGCCAGATGTTAACAGACTAATGATGTGGCTGAGATGTGACTTCGATGTGGCTGAGAGAGCCTAATATGAATATCATGATAATGCAGTCTGGTTACTATGGTTACAAGTAAGACACCCTTGCATTAGCACAAGACACCATAAAATGCAGCGTTCAAAATTAAGGGGGCTCTTGGGTTTCATGAGTATTGAATTTAGCAGGGAAACAATAAATCTTTTTTTTTTACAATTGTGTTGTGACAAGGACCACTCTGCTCTTGTTCGAATGCTGACATGTTTTGTGGCATAATACAAGATGGATGTCATTGGTTCCAGGTGATCCAACATGTCCGCCTTCCTCTAATGAGTCCCAAGTTCCTAGTGGGCACAGTGGGAGCAGATCTTCTAATCAAAAGTGACGAAGCATGTCGAGACCTTGTAGACGAAGCCAAAAACTACCTGCTCCTGCCTCAGGAGCGCCCCCTGATGCAGGGCCCAAGAACTAGACCACGCAAACCAATCAAGTGTGGGGAGGTGTTGTTTGCAGGTTAGTTGTCTGATGCTGAATCAAGGACGATTGACTTACAACAGAGATGCAACTAGGGCTGGGACGGGTAATTCGGGTACTCGGGTCGGGTGGGTCCTGGATAGACCCCTGGATAGTCACGTGATGTACGGTGTCATGACATAACAATAAAACTCCATGGTTACACTACAAGTATAGCTAATTTTCACATTTCTGTCTGACTATGCAAGCATTCGTTCTGACTTTTGTATATTCCAGTAAGGAGAAAGCGTCTATGAACTTCAGTGTATGCATTATCAGATTGTTTTAAACATTTATTTAAATAGTTTTTGACAGGAATGGGGCAAAGCAATTCCCATGTGAACATTTTGTACCCAACTCATGAGACGTATAGCGGGGGTCCAGGTAGGGCCAGGATGTAAGCTATCCAGGTAGTAAATTTGGACTCTTCCCAGCCCTAATGCCAACCATTATGATTGTGGCAGAATCAATGCAATATTCACTGCAATAACTCAATAAGATAGTAATCATCATGGTTATTGACCTCATTACTGGCCCTGTCACATTTACAACCAATTAATAATCACATGTTTTAGCTTGAGATGGAACGGTTTGCAACTTTTGTAAAGTCCAGGTAATAAAATACAATACAAGGATTAAGTATTTGCATAAAATCCATAGTATACTTTCAGCCATCTTAATAATGATCATGAGATACTTGTCAAGACTGAGTTTGAATTGGTGCCATAAATTTTTCCTCCGTTGGTAAATGTTTTTAGATTTTTAGCATACTACAGATTTGGCCATTGATCCATGTTATTTTGCTTTGTGCTTAGGGTGTGCAATGGGGACAAGTTTTCTCAAAAACTAATGAAGTTAACTTATCTAAGAGATACTTATCAAGGCTGAGTTCGAGAATTGGTGTCATGAATTATGTTTTCCAGAGAGTATCGGCCTTGGTGTGTATTAATTTCACATTTAAATATTTTTTTAATGGCACAAAGTGCCTATTTTTCTTAAGAATTTATGTTTGTTTTGCAATTCATTATGAAGTGCCTTTTGCATGTCCTTGACATTATCTCCTCTTTCCTGCAGTGGGGGGTTGGTGCAGCGGTGATGCCATATCCAGTGTGGAGAAGTACGACCCACAGACCAATGAGTGGCGCCTGGTAGCACCAATGAGCAAGCGGAGATGTGGGGTGGGCGTGGCTGTGCTAAACGATCTACTGTACGCTGTGGGCGGCCATGATGGACAATCCTACCTCAACAGCATAGAGAGGTGCTGTTTCACCCTGACAAACTTACTGCATATAACTTATAAGTTGTTTACGTCTAATATTTTAATCCAATGCCCAAGAATACCAAGAAATATGGTATGCAATATTTGAATTTATCACCCAAAACTAGCTCCCACAGGAGATATCGCTTGGGGTAACTGCTCGACAAGCCTCAGAGTTTTTCCACTTTTATCAACTTGTGTTGATATATTTGATATCAAAAGACACTCAGGTGAGATTCTCTATTTATCATCCAAAACTGTCTTCTTTGCAAGATATTGCTTGGGTGAGATAACCAAGGAGATATAACTTCAATGAAATGGCAGCATAATATTACCGTGTCTACAGACCATTGTGATGTCATTGGTTACCATGACGTCACAATCAAATGACATCAGTCATTGCATGGTCATCCTGCCTCTGAAGCTGGTTAGCTGTACTTTTTACACCCGAGAATCCGAGTGTCTTTTGATGTCAAATATATCAAGACTCCTAAATAAGTCTTCAGGCCGAAAATAGCACTTTTTCATTTAAAATATTTTGGCTTAATTTCGGAAGCTTATCATGCTTATGTTTCGTCTTTTATTGAAAAAATCAGAAACTGCTAGTTGTTTTAACTGAGAAAAAATAGTACATGGATTTTACATTTGAACAGGAAGTAAATTCATAGAATGCAAAACTTGAACAAATTTTTTAATGTACAGTTAGGTTTGCCATGTGTAGTGCATTGCTTGGTATTAACTAACGAAGGGAGTAAGGTATTAATTTAAGGATGATCACTCCAAAATTTATGTCCGAATTTAAACCCATGGGCCTAACTATGGAAATATTTTCTGTTTTTAGGCCCATGAGTGTAATTCAGCATGGGCCTAAATACAGGAAGTCCCGGTACATTGTCGGATACTGATCTGGGTTGGTAATAAGTACCTATTGTTTTTCCCTCAGATATGACCCTCACACCAACCAGTGGAGCAGCGATGTGGCCCCCACAAGCTCGTGTCGGACCAGTGTGGGCGTGGCGGTCCTGGGGGACTACTTGTACGCCGTAGGGGGTCAGGACGGTGTTTCCTGTCTCAACTACGTGGAAAGGTAACTCAGCCTCAGTCAAGGGTTTATATGAATATGTATTTCCTACCAGGAGAGAAATGTCTGTTATATGTAACATGCTATGTACAATTGAATAAACTCTTTTTCGCAGTATTTTGTGTGTGGTAAACGCTTGGTAGCGCTGTGACTGAAGTACTCACATATCATGCTGAGGCCAGGGTTGTGTACAAGGTTTTCACAGGTTCCAAAAGGCAGTCTTGAAAAAAGTCCTTGAATTTAGATTCTTCCTTGTACATGGAACATGTGCCTAAAAAAACTTCGAATTTGCCTAACCAATCCCTATCTCAAGAAAATTACCTAATATTAAATATATGGACTTTTGTTGAAATCTGCTAGACTTGAAAATTGTAAAAAATCACCATACCCTTTGCTTGTGGCTTTCCCGAAAGTGGTAAACATCACAGATCTGCATCATGTCAATCTTTGACCAGTGAAGAGATGGAATAGGTCTTCAGGAACCTATGTTTGCCGTAAGATGTGAATATGCTTGTCGTAAAAGGCGACTAATGGGATTGGGTGGTCAGGCTCACTGACTTGGTTGATGCATGTCATCATATCCCAATTGCGTAGATCAATGATAATGATGTCAATCACTGGATTGTCTAGTCCCGACTCAATTATTTACAGACCGCCGACATACAGCAGGAATATTGCTGAGTGCGGCATTAAATAACAAACAAACAAATCATGTCAGGCTTACCTACCCTGCCCAGGTGATATCTGACATACTGATCAATTCAGTGTTAATCCAACTCACTCCCACACACACTCACTCACGACACATTGTTCCCTGTGTACAGATATGATCCTCAGACCAACAAGTGGGCCAAGGTGGCATCAATGAGCACCAGGAGGCTGGGGGTGGGCGTGGCCGTCTTGTGCAGCTTCCTATATGCTGTTGGCGGCAGTGATGGCACTTGTCCACTCAACACAGGTCAGTGGCTTATGTTATTGTGGACATTCATTTGAACTGATGGGAAAAGTTTCACAAATTTTGTAAGTTTTAAATGTGCTATCCACATGCTTGATAAATATTATGCCAGAGTGGAAACCAGAACAAATACTTTTGAGTTCATCTTGGTAGAATGTTTTTCTAACACTGCACATGCAGCAGTGCGAGGAATGATTTTGTACTCTTATTTGTCAAGACAAAGAATTTATGGATATCTAACACGTACTTGTCTTGTGTTTACTGTCCCCAAGGTCTAGTGGTAGAGCATCCACAGGGAGAGCGGGAGGTCCGGGGTTCGATCCCTGCCCGCTTCATACCAAAAGATGTTAAAAGATGGTACTTGTTGTTACCCAGTCTGGCGCTTGGCATTAAGGGGCTAAAACTAGGACAGCTCAGAGTCAGTATACTGTGTCTCAGTGGGGTATTGATGTTAAACTGTGGCATGGTATCTCAGTTGGCTAGCAGTATAAAATTGGCATCAGTCCGGACTAGTTCCAGCAGCCACACACACGTGCATGCATATGATTATATAACTTATAAGTACAATAATCATGGACACAACGTTAAACCCCATTTCACCTCACCTTGTCTTGTGTTTGCTCTCTGTGGGTACAATGATGTGTCCCCATATGGATTCAGGGTTAAAATAGATCCACAGCAACCTGTGCTTGAACTAAGTGACTGGATTGGTAGTCAGGGACTTGGTTGAAAGCATGTCAGGACCCGTGAAGATTCCGGGGTAGAATAGGTCTTCAGCAACCCATGCTTGCCATAAAAGGTGACTATGCTTGTCGTAAAAGGCGACTAACGGGATTGGGTGGTCAGGCTGGCTGACGTGGTTGATGCATGTCATCCATCCCAATTGCGTGGATCGATGCTCATGATATCAATCACTGGATTGTCTGGTCCAGACTCGATTATTTACAGACCGCCGTCATATAGCTTGAATATTGCTGAGTGCGGCGTTAAACAACAAACCAAACCAAAAAAAAGACAGCATGTCAGCGTGACCTCATGATGTGAGGCATTGCTTATAATGTCAATCACTGGATTGTCTGGTTCAGACTTGATTCTCTACAGGCCACCATCGTATAGCTGGAATATTGCTGAGTGAGACGTTTCACCACAAACGAACAAAACAAAGGAATGATATGCAATCTGTGCGTTTCTTTAAGTGGAGCGTTATGATCCTCGGACAAATCGCTGGACGCCTGTCGCCCCGATGGGGACAAGACGGAAGCACCTGGGCGTGGCCGTGTACAACAACATGATCTACGCCGTCGGCGGCCGTGACGACACCACAGAGCTGAGTAGCGCAGAGAAGTACAACCCACAGACCAACACATGGCAGCCAGTGGTTGCCATGACGTCCAGGAGAAGTGGGGTATGTAGGCAGCAGAATGACATGGAATTTCAACTTTATCTCATATGTTAAAAGTAGAGGCAACCTCTGTATCTCCATTGCTTCCATTTTGGTAAACGTACACTAAGGCCTGGATCCATTCCTGATCCCAAATTTCCTGTCCTTTTTCATTAACATTTTACCCGTAAAGATCCGGGGTAGAATACGTCTTCAGCAACCAATTCTTGCTGTGAAAGGCGACTGTGCTCGTCATAAGAGGCGACTAACGGGATCGGGTTGCCAGGCTCGCTGACTTGGTTGATGCATGTCATCGTATCCCAATTGCATGGATCGATGCTTATGATGTCAATCATTAGATTGTTTGGTCCAAACTCAATTATTTGCAGACCGCCGTCATATGGCTGGAATATTGCCGCGTGCGGGGTTAAACAACAAATAAACAGACAAACAAACATTAACATTTTACCGACCTTTCAAACATCGACATAAGGAAAAAGGGAAAGAGATGTAAATTGTATTACCGATAAACCAAAGCCAATGCCAGTTTTAATGGACATGAAGACATCCTTTCCATGAAAATGATTTTTTAGGACTTTCTTTTGTGTGTCGGGTCACATTTTCAGTGTTGAACTTCCCGCAAACTCATAATAAAAGCCACTGGCTGCCATGTTGTTGATATAGCCAACACAACATTGAGGCTGGTTTGTAACAGGCATTCTGATTGGTCCATTAGACTGAGTAGCGTAGCAAATCAATTGGCAAATGAAATTCAAGGGCAGGTAATTTGAGATCCACAGGGAATGGATCCAGGGGTGAGGTTAGGTTTACTGAATTGCAAGCAATGGAGATATCGAAGAAGTAGAGGTAGTTTACCAATGTCTTTCACCAAAAAATTATCATCATTGAAATTTCATGTCAAAAAGGGGTTACGGGTAACCCATTCGTCTAAGGCGCCGCAATTCACTGCGCAGAGTTGCGTCCCTTAGGCACGCCAGAAACCTATTATTGTGGGTTCGAATCCCGGTTCGCCCCGATTATGTTTCTAGGTTTGTCAGCACCATACCCGTGCTCGTGGGTTTCACCGAAGGGGTAAACGTCTATGACCTGCATCACTTCGGGCTATCCTCCCACATTAAGCTGACACGCCGTGATATGACTGGAATACTGTTAAAAGCGGCGTTAAACCCAACTCACTCACTCACATTCATGTCAAAGAAGTGTGAATCGTTCATGTCAACAGTTGGGGCACGGGTGACCCAGTCGTCTAAGACACTGCAATTTGTTGTGAAGAGTTGTGTCCCTTTGGCATGCCAGAAACTTATGATCACTGGTTTAGGTCCAGGTTCACCCCGATTATGTTTCTAGGTTTGTCAGCACCATACCTGTGCTCATGAGTTTCACTGAAGTGGTAAACGTCTAAGACCTGCATCACTTCGGGCTTTCCTCCCATAGTAAGCTGACACACCGTGATATAACTGGAATACTGTTGGAAGCAGCGTTGAGCCCAGTTCGCTCACTCATGTCAACAGTGATATGATCATTTGGCCGCTTGACAGTTTATCATTTGTTGCCACCAGGTGGGGCTAGCAGTCGTGAACGGACAGCTGATGGCGATCGGAGGGTTTGACGGGACAACATACCTGAAAACTGTGGAGATATATGACCCTGAACAGAACTGTTGGAGGATTGTTGGGGGAATGAACTATAGGCGCCTCGGAGGGGGAGTTGGCGTCGTCAAGATGCCACAGAACGATTCTCATCTCTGGTAGCCCTGGCAACACTTCTGTGGGTGTGATGTAGCTGCAGTATTGTGTGATGTTTCTACCACTGAAAACAGTTCTGGATTCAGAATTCTCATGTGCCATTAATGAAGGATACGAAACAGCGATGGCTGGCACAGAAACTGTCTCGTGTGGAAGAACCACAGCTTTCTGATGTTGCACTGTGTAGTACAAGAGACTAGTGACTCGACAACCTGAACCACAGACACAACCTGACTCCGAAATCTACCACTGACCACAAACCATCACTACAAGCAGAGATTACAGTGTTTCAAAACTTGATACAACCATTGCTTCGGATAGCAGAATGATGCTATAACAACACATCATCCTCCCTCAGACCCCAGCTTAGTATGTAGACATCAACTGAGACACCATCATTGACATCTCCTCTTCACGACCAAGATGCTGATTTTAGAAAACCAAAAAATGACCAATGTAATTATGACTTTGAGAGTGTCTGACCTTCAACCGAAATGCCCCAACAATGACGGTTCGATGTTCTGTCTGTAACCATGGCAATACCAACTATATGGTGTAAGTCTAGGGCAGTGCCGATGTTTTGTAACCTTTGCCGGGAACATGTGACGCATTAAAAGTGTTATCATGGTTGAACTGATATTACATTGTTTGCGTCATGCCAAAGCTTCATGGTCAGCATTTGTTTGCATGTATGGAATATAATAATGATATGAAGCCTCTACACTGATACATGCAGCATTGTGTCATCCATTCTGTTGTTGCTGCTGTTTCCATAAGTAGGGAATATTTTTTCATGGTTTCATGGCCATCACTTACTTTGAATAGATGCGAGATCATCAAAGCTTGCATACCAGATCTTGCTGAACATTACCTTCATGTCTTGTACAGGGGTAGGTTCAACAACAAGTTTGTATGTAGCCAGCTGGGCTTGCTCCTTTCAAAAGTTTCATGCCCTTCTCCAAACTAACTGGCCCTTCTCCAGACTAACTGGCCCTTCTCCAAACTAACTGGCCCTTCTTCTCCAAACTAACTGGCCCTTCTCCAGACTAACTGGCCCTTCTCCAAACTAACTGGCCTTTCTCCAGACTATCTGGCCCTTCTCCAAACTAACTGGCCCTTCTCCAAACTAACTGGCCCTTCTCCAAACTAGCTGGCCCTTCTACAGACTAGCTGGCCCTTCTACAGACTAACTGGCCCTTCTCCAAACTAACTGGCCCTTCTCCAAACTAGTCGGCCCTTCTACAGACTAACTGTCCCTTCTCCAAACTAACTAGCCCTTCTCCAAACTAGCTGGCCCTTCTACAGACTAACTGTCCCTTCTCCAAACTAACTGGCCCTTCTCCAAACTAGCTGGCCCTTCTACAGACTAACTGGCCCTTCTCCAAACTAACTGGCCCTTCTCCAGACTAACTGACCCTTCTCCAGACTAACTGGCCCTTAAATCTTGCCTCAGTCCGTTACTATTTTATGAGCAATTTAAGATGTTGTTGTTGTACAGAACATTACGAAATGGCTACCGGTTGTGTCATTACCGAGATGATCACTGAGTTAACCATTCACCCAACCTCATGCCCTCTAAATATTTTCCAATTTATTTTTCCATATTGTCCAATTAAACGAATTAAACATACACAGAGAAGGGGTGAAATTTTGACTTGCCAGAGGGGCCATCTATTGTATGCTTCAGCAAGCCTTTTGTAATTTTTACTGGCCGCAGGCCAACTGGCCAGCCATTGAATTGTCAGAAGAATGTCCAGCAAGATCTGGTGTGCAAGCTTAGAACTGATGATCTTGCATTTATTCCAAGGTCAATGAAGAATTTAAGACAACAACTAGGATCTGCTTGAGCATGCTGAGATTTATTTCAGTGTCATGACATCATTAGCTGCTCTTTTTCGGCGTTTTCTTCTTTCTGTCAACTCATTGCATTTAAACCTGCTCGCTATTAAGGAATTTAGATGTGCGTAGGAATCATTTCATTGTTATTTCATCCATCAGTCCATGAATGTTTTCTTTTTCAAATTTATGTTCAAATCACACTGTTTTAAGCATGTATTTCTCTAAGTTAGTCTGCATAGATTATTGCCATTTCCACTCCATTTGGAAATTGATCTGATTACACAAATGTACTGACTGGATACTGAAGCTGAACTTGTGTAAATGGATGGAGGGAGGAACTGAGGAATGGATGGGTGGTGGGACGAATGAATGGATGATGGTCGGGAGGGAGGGAAGAACGGATTGAGAGAAGGAGGAATGGATGGGATAGACCGCAGCATATAGAAAGTGGATTTGAATGCCTGGGAAGAGAGTTTGAGTGTTGATGTCTGCAAGTCTTCCGCTGTGTATAAGTAACTTGTACAAACTGCATGATCCGCCTATTTATTTCTTTGTATTATTCTGTACATGCTGAATGATGTAAATACATTGTCTGACTGCCCCCACACGTGTGTGTATATGTGAGCCAGGCTCACACTTTATCACATTGTACCACATGTATCATGTGCCCTGTATCATGCCATGTAGGATATGGATATATCATGTACCCTGTATCACATGTAGGATATGGATGTATCATGTACCCTTTATCACATGTAGGATATGGATGTATCATGTACCCTGTATCACATGTAGGATATGGATGTATCATGTACCCTGTATCATGTCATGTAGGATATGGATGTATCATGTACCCTGTATCATGTCATGTAGGAGATAGATGTATCATGTACCCTTTATCACATGTAGGATATGGATGTATCATGTACCCTGTATTATGTCATGTAGGATATGGATGTATCATGTATCATGTCATGTAGGATATGGATGTATCATGTACCCTGTATCATGTCATGTAGGATATGGATGTATCAAGTATCATGGCATGTAGGATATGGATGTATCATGTACCCTGTATCATGTCATGTAGGATATGGATGTATCATGTACCCTGCATCATGTCATGTATGATATGGATGTATCATGTATCACGTCATGTAGGATATGGATGTATCACGTACCCTGTATCATGTCATGTAGGATATGGATGTATCATGTACCCTGCATCATGTCATGTAGGATATGGATGTATCATGTATCATGTCATGTAGGATATAGATGTATCATGTACCCTGTATCATGTCATGTAGGATATTGATATATCATGTATCCTGTATCATGTCATGTAGGATATGGATGTATCATGTATCATGTCATGTAGGATATGGATGTATCATGTACCCTGTATCACGTCATGTAGGATATGGATGTATCATGTACCCTGTATCATGTCATGTAGGATATGGATATATCATGTACCATGTATCATATCATGTGGGATATTGATGTATCATGTACCCTGTATCATGTCATGTAGGATATGGATGTATCATGTATCATATCATGTAGGAGATGGATGTATCATGTACCCTGTATCATGTCATGTAGGATATGGATATATCATGTACCCTGTTTCATGGCATGTAGGATATGGATATATCATGTACCCTGTATCACGTCATGTAGGATTTGGATGTATCATGCTATGGTATTACACATGTATCCAGTTATCGATGTATCACACAGTATGATGTGGATGTTTTATGTATATGAACCAGGGGTGTCTCCGTATCACGCACCCCACATCACACACCATGCTTGATATGCATGCACACATACCTTGACAGTGCACAGAGAGATGAGTGTTGTATGGGCAAGTTATACTGTGTGAGAAGGCCACTGGTATAGATGCAATGTTTCCTAATTGGGCAAAAACCTACTTTGCACTCCGCAGTTTGGTGACATTCAGCACTTAAAATATGTTACCATGGTAACTCACAAATATGTGTAAATAGAATCTCTTAAAATGACTGAATAAATATATAAAATGAGAAATGTCTCAGTTTATTTTGATCATGTTGATCACAATATGAACCTTGAAATCTTGGAAATATGGCAGCCTTTAGTGTCACCCAGAAAAGCTGCCAAATAGAGGGTATGAAATATTGCTACCTCTTTGTTTATGTGTCCATGTTTGTTTGTTTGTTTGTTGTTTAACGCTGCACTCAGGAATATTCCAGCTATATGACATGGGTCTAAATGATTGAGTCTGGACCAGACAATCAAGTGATTGATATCATGAGTGTCGATCCTCGCAATTGGGATACAATGACATGCATCAACCAAGTCAGGGAGTCTGACCACCCGATCCCGTTAGTCGCCACTTACGACAAGCATAGTCACCTTTTAAGGCTAGCATGGGTTGCTGTCAACACTAAGAAAAATGCCGTGGGCACCAAGCTAGGCCTGATGGTCACGTGGAAAATTATCTCTTTGCATGGAGATGTTATCTACAGCAGGGCAACACTCATGACTTGCCACAGGCCGGTTGTCCAGGTCAAGTCAAGGAGACAACTGTATTTGGTTAGTGCATCTACGGAATCCATACTGACACATTAACAGCTGGGAAAATTCTTGAGTAGAGAACAATTAACTGTAGAACCATATCCAACTAGTTGAGGGAGCACAGCATCCTGTCCGAGGTCCAGAGTTATGCCCAATATTGGCTTTGGGTGAACATTAAAATGTCTGGCAACTTCGCATTGCGCATTTCCTGTTTGCAGCATACCCACTGGGCACAGACAATGATTTTCAGTTAGCCGTGGCATTACTTAAGCGTTTAGGGTTAAGCAAAGGTGTTTTTTTCTGACCACCTAAACAAATGTGTGCTGTTCACACATCTCAAAAACCACGTGTATGAGTGTCATGCTCCCAACGAACATGACAACGTTCAAATATTGCGTTGTACATGAACATGTACATGCAGTTTGTGAGGAGATGTCTTCAGGAATTTGTATTGAAAGATGCATCGTTTAATGTCATCATAAATGTATTTATATTGCAAATAATATGAAGCACAGTTGTTGTTTTTCTCTTTAGAGTTTGGTACCATATGGCCTCTGTGAAATTGATATATTGCTGGAATTATACCCAAAGCTCACGCAAGCACGCACTCACTCACTCACTCACTCACTCAATCTCACGCACTGAATCACTCACGCACTCACTCACTCGACAGCCTCCGTGGTGTGGTGGCAGAGCGGAAAGGTCCGGATCCGACCAAAAGACCTTAAAAGATGGTACTTGTTACCCTGTCTGGCGCTCGGCATAAGGGGGCTAAAACAAGGACTGGTCGGCTCGGAGTCAGTATACTGTGTCTGAGTGGGGTATTCATGTTAAACTGCAGCATGGTATCTCAGTGGGCAAGCACTATAAAATCGGCTTCAGCCCGGACTAGCACAAGCAGCCACACACACACGTGCATGCACGTCGTTATATAAGTGCAATAATTTTGGACGCGACGTTTAACCCTACCTCACCTCACTTCACCTCACTCACTCACCAATCCCCCACTAATTCGCTGACTCACTCACTCACTCACCAATCCCCCACTAATTCGCTGACTCACTCACTCACCCACCAGAGGCAGAGACATATTATCGCTGATGCATGCTTAGTCTGAAGATTGGCAGGTCTGAGTATACTACGTACGTTGTAATGTTTCTCTATCATTTCCTAAAATCGGTTTGTCTATAAACCATCCGGTCCGACACCAGGGGTCAGCCAAAGTGCCAGCGGACGAGGACCGTATCGCTTAACAGATTCTGGACTTTGACCCATGGGGCAACATACGTGCACTTTAAACCTGCCACATGTGTGTGTGTGTATATATATATATATATATATGTTGTTGTGTGCTGTGGTGTGACCGCGATGGACTGTCGTCACGTGACCTAGCAGTGGCCCACCTCAGTCGTGTATAACAGCGACAACAATATGGTATACTAACCAGCCACATATATGTACAGTAAAGTACGGCTATAACGAACTCAAAGAGACTACTAATTTTAGTTCGTTATAACCGTTGTTCGTTATAAGCATATATACAGCAAATTCTAACAAGACAATAATCACAAAAAGTCAAGGAAAGTATATATATACGATACGATCCAAGGAGCGTGTTAGTGTGGCTCTGTGTGCGAATGCAGACGGTTCTGAGAAGGTTAAGCCATTTGTCATAGGAAAAGCTCGACGACCTCGATGTTTCAGTGTATAGAGACCTTGATTACATATTACGAGAACACAGGCGATCTGGACAATTTGGAATTATTGTTTAAAATTCAAACCTCAAAATGTGGTAAAGTTCAAACTTCCATGACATATTTTTTGAAACGTGTATGTCTTGAATACAGATTGAGTGGATGTATCTGTTTGCTCTGTCATCTGAGTTGCATAATTGAAGGGAAGTAACTCTTCCAGTAAGAAGCTGGTTTCAGTTATACGGAAATTCGTTTATACGGACGAATTGTGAAATGACGCAGGTGTCCGTATAAACGAGGCACGACTGTAGTAATCAATTATTGACACAACACTGACAGATGTCATCTTCCCGAGGCAAGCGTGTCGTCTAGCCTATATCAAAGCCTAGTGGAAACAGGGCGGTCGGATAGCCAAGTGGTTAAAGCGTTCTCACTCACTCACTCACTCACTCATTCACTCACTCGTGAAACTAGACTCAATCCAGTATCAGGCTCTAAAACTAATCACACGAACTCAACATGGCACCTCCAGCACATCACTCCAGGCCTTAACAGGAGAAATGCCACTAAAACTACGTAGGGAACGACTAACCCTAAACTTCTGGGCCGCGCCCCAATCAAACCCTCTAATCCAAAACAACAATATTAGCGACAAAAACCAAGCCCTAGCCCGGAAACATCCACTACTTACTCCAATATCCTCAGATCCGATCTCCAAACACACAGGTTTCGGAGTCAACATAGCACAACCAACTAAAATCACCCAATCCTACCGAATCCCAAACAACCAATCCATATTCACGGCCGAACTAATGGGCATGGCCTCAGCCCTACACAATCAGCAATCTAAAAAAATACAAAAAATCCTTATTCTAACCGACTCCCTCAGTGGACTGCAAGCCCTCAAAAATAAAAAATAAAAAATACTCAAAAGCTCAAACAACTTAACTATGGCAGGCAAACAAATAAAATTCATTTGGATCCCCGCCCACGTAGGAATCTTTGGCAATGAAAACGCCGATAAAGCAGCCAAATTATCCCTTAAACTCCCAGAAATAAGCTTCAACCTACCTATCTCAAAATCAGAAATTAAAAGTGTCACTAAACAAAAAATCACCAAAAATGGCAAAATATATACCTAAACTCAAAGAGACAAATCAGAAAAGTTCTTTAAAAAAACCTAACTAAACCCAAAATACTACACCCATCCCAAAAAATCGATAGAATAATCACTTAACTACAAACAGGCCACACCAAACTAAATAACCACCTTAAAATAGCTAAACTAAACGCAAGAGTAACCTGCCCACACTGCAAACAACACGAAACACCAGTACTCATTCACTGCACACACTACCAAACACTAGGGCTTCATCGAGTACTCGAGTACTCGGGGCCGGGTCGGTTTTACTGGGACTCGAGTCCGTTATCGAGGACACGAGTACACGATAAGGGGAGATCACTCTGTTTCAATGTTCAATTGTTCATCAATATATTGATTAAAGCTTCACAACACATTGTTTGAATAATTTATTCTTTGTAGAAAGTAGATGTACATTAGAACAATTGAGAATGTCACATAAAATAGACGTAATTATTGTTTTTCCTTCCCGACTTTAAGAAATTGAATGTATCAAGGCGATTATTGCTTCTTTGCTCCGACATCAAATGCCAAGTGTATTCCCTTACACAGATTAACAACTGATTAGCTGGTATATATGTGCTATTTCAGTGCTTACAAATCAAGCGACAGGTCGACAGTTTGGTACAGTTTGAAAACGTGACCAACTCATGAATGAATGAACTTATAGTACTACATTTCAATATTTAGCGGCCTTAGTCTTGCAGCCCAGCACCTGTGTATACGTGTATACCGTGATGCATATTATCGATTTTCTTCCAGCGAATTATTGTTCGTGCTTGTTGGCAGGTGTCGAAAGAAACGCTGATCGTCAGAAAAAAACAAACCTGGTTTGTGTTCATGTACTGTAGTATGTGTAGACGTGGCGTAATGTTTTTGAAGGTCGTGATTAAGATTAGTGCAGTTACAAGCAACCATTAACACTAAACACTTCCATACACTTTGACAGATAAACAAGTTCCGTGGACGCTCTCTATTTACATTTAAGTGCAGTTCAATTATACTTATAACATGTTTTAATATTTTTAGATGGCAATTTTGATCTAATGAACCAATATTCTTAGTGGACGTCCTATTTTCGGGTACTCGAGTACGAGTCGAGTTTCACCCCTCCGGTACTCGAGTCCAAAAATTTGGACTCGTGGAAGCCCTACCAAACACACCGAACCACACTACAAACCACTCTACATCTTAATACTGCACTTACTCTAAAATCAATCCTAAATCCACAAAATAAATTAGAAACATTCAAAGCCTTAGGCATAGACTTCATTAAAACAGAACTAATTAGTCGTATCTAAACCCCAAATAAACTAATAAAACCAAAATCACATAAACTAACAAATCACCCACCACACACAGCTCCCTCATTTCGCCCCCTACCCACTCTTGGCATTCATTCCAAATCCCGAAATCTCAAAATTACTATAAAAGCAGCCCTTAAACCCCCCTCCCTGGTTGCACCACCATTTTCTTTTCCCCCTTTCGGAAACACATTAAATGGCCTGGCGGGCCCGTGTACGACATACGCTTGCAGCCGGAAAGCGCACGTAAAATCTCCAAGATAAGTAAGTAAGAAACAAGACTTTGACAAAAAGGCTCGTGGGGGCTCTTACGTACTTATTATAAGGAAGATGAACAGATATATGTAGGATCCCTTTTCTGGCCAAATAGTCTTTCGGGGCGGTCGGGTAGCCTAGTGGTTAAAGCGTTCGCTCGTCACGCCGAAGTCCCGGGTTCGATTCCCGCCATGTGTACAATGTGTGAAGCCCATTTCTGGTGTCCCCCGCGGCGCAAAACCATACTCACTCACTGACTCACTACTGACCATGAAACAAATATATATATCAAATACAGCCCATGTAAGTCTATAACTTTTCGCGTCTTGATTGCTGAAATTTCTGGGCTCCTTTTTGTTATATTTCATAACTGTAATCTAACAACTGTTTTTATCTGTAATATATGTTCATTTCAAAGACTCGATGTTAGTCTACCAGGCTACATACACACGTAGCTGAGTACACACAGTTTGCTCGGAGGCCTGACTCGGGTAAACGACCCAGTTTTTGACCAAGCCTTTGAATGAACGCAAACGATGTCCCACTTCTACCTATGCACACACTACGTGCAATGCAACACTACACCCGTGTTGACATATGTCAGGCTGCCAACGCTGTTTTGGTGCCCGGGGGTCTATTTAGAGCATATTCGAGACTCAGCAGTGTAGTACGTACGCGGGATTCAGTGATCTATATAGCGTATATTTGCAGTGTGGTACGCGGGATTCAGGGGTCTATTCAGAGTATATTCGAGACTCAGCAGTGTAGTACGTACGCGGGATTCAGGGGTCTATATAGCGTATATTTGCAGTGTGGTACGCGGGATTCAGTGGTCTATTCAGAGTATATTCGCAGTGTGGTACGCGGGATTCAGGGGTCTATTAAGAGTATATTCGCAGTGTGGTACGCGGGATTCAGGGGTCTATTCAGAGTATATTCGCAGTGTGGTACGCGGGATTCAGGGGTCTATTTAGAGTATATTCGCAGTGTGGTACGCGGGATTCAGGGGTCTATTTAGAGTATATTTGCAGTGTAGTGCGTGGGATTCAGTGGTCTATTCAGAGTATATTCGCAGTGTGGTACGCGGGATTCAGGGGTCTATTAAGAGTATATTCGCAGTGTGGTACGCGGGATTCATGGTTCTATTCAGAGTATATTCGCAGTGTGGTACGCGGGATTCAGGGGTCTATTCAGAGTATATTCGCAGTGTGCTACGCTGGTTTAAGGGGCCTATTTAGAGTATATTCGCAGTGTGCTACGCGGGATTAAGGGGCCTATTTAGAGTATATTCGCAGTGTGCTACGCGGGATTCAGGGGTCTATTTAGAGTATATTCGCAGTGTGCTACGCGGGATTGAGGGGCCTATTTAGAGTATATTCGCAGTGTGGTACGCGGGATTCAGGGGTCTATTCAGAGTATATTCGCAGTGTGGTACGCGGGATTCAGGGGTCTATTTAGAGTATATTCACAGTGTGGTACGCGGGATTGAGGGGTCTATTTAGAGTATATTTGCAGTGTAGTGCGTGGGATTCAGGGGTCTATTCAGAGTATATTCGCAGTGTGCTACGCGGGATTCATGGTTCTATTCAGAGTATATTCGCAGTGTGGTACGCGGGATTCAGGGGTCTATTCAGAGTATATTCGCAGTGTGCTACGCGGGTTTAAGGGGCCTATTTAGAGTATATTCGCAGTGTGCTACGCGGGATTAAGGGGCCTTTTTAGAGTATATTCGCAGTGTGCTACGCGGGATTCAGGGGTTTATTTAGAGTATATTCGCAGTGTGCTACGCGGGATTGAGGGGCCTATTTAGAGTATATTCGCAGTGTGCTACGCGGGATTCAGGGGTCTATTCAGAGTATATTCGCAGTGTGGTACGCAGGGTTCAGGGGTCTACTCAGAGTATATTCGCAGTGTGGTACCCGGGATTTATGGGTCTATTTAGAGTATATTCGAGACTCAGCAGTGTGATACTCGGATTGCAAATATTATCGTATTTGGCATGCAAATTCAACATTTAAACAAATTAATGGTGCACATAAAAGTTACCTTAACAGGTCTTAATAGGTTTTACTTTGAAAGTAAAACCTCACAATAAGTTTTAATGCCTATAGAAAGAACTCGCTTACTTACTAGAGATCCCAATGAATAGGTTTATAAAGTTTCGTAACGTGTATTCAGTGCGGGCATTATCCTATTGAGCTAGGTCGCAGTTTGTTGTGCACGGTGCAGTCCTCTGGTAGCGTTGTTACATATTCTCCTATTATTGCACCCTACTCGATAAACACCTGGCCCAGATACAGACTACAGGTTAGATTCGTCCCGTCATTATGTATGTCTGGCTTGTCTAGCAGGGACATATCTTTATCATCTACCAGACTGTACATATATAGTGTACTAGATTTCAGGTCAGGTTCGTCCCGGTATATTGCATGCCTAGTCTGTCTAGCAGGGGTATATCTGAATTATCCAGCAGAATGTCTAGCAGGGGTATATCTGAATTATCCAGCAGAATTTCCAACAGTGGTATTTCTGAATTATCCAGCAGACTGTCTAGCAGTGGTATATCTGAATTATCTACCAGAATCTCTAGCAGGGGTATATTGCATGCCTAGTCTGTCTAGCAGGGGTATATCTGAATTATCCATCAGAATGTCTAACAGAGATATATCTGAATTATCCAGCAGACTGAGTGTGTGTGTGTGTGTGTGTGGGCGGGGGGGGGGGGGGGGGGGGGGGGGGGGGGGGGCGCAGGGGTCAATTGGGGATCAAAATAGAAAAGTAAATTGTAAAGTGGTTGTTATTTTACGCCGCAGTCAACAAGATTTCAGGAGCATTACGTTGGTCTGAAAAAGTCTTGTCCGGTAAGACCATGCAGAGATTGTTATTACGATAACTATAACGGGATCGGGTGATCATGCTCGCTGACTTGATTGATGCATGTCATGCGTAGATCGATGCGGTGATGCGTGTGCGTGAGTGGTGTCAAAATATACTAAATCTTAATGTATTCATTTTTTAATTACATATTGTTGTTTTGAGGGAACCCCTAAACTCACCTCCACGTGCATATGACGCGGCTGTATGTCAGTGTGCTATATAACCTTTATATCGGTTTGCTATACAGCCTTATATGGGTATATTGGAAGCGGTGGGGGGAAGTGTGGACTGTCACAGGCTTGTGTAATGGCGATCCTTGGACACACGTGAATGAATACAATCTAGGCCAATAGAATGACCCGGATGTGTACCCAGTTTCCGAACTCGCTGTGTCATTTGTATTGGGGATTGTGCAATAGCAATAAACAGCTGTACTTTATCAAGTGACCTGAACATTGAAAAAGGAGGTTTATTTATCTATGTCATTTCTGCACCAACAGACAATACTCCCCCACCACAAATACCGCCACCGCCGTCAATACTGCCCCCACCATAAATACCGCCTCCACCACAAATACCGCCACCACCGTCAATACTGCCCCCACCATAAATACCGCCTCCACCGTCAATACTGCCCCACCACAAACATAGCCTCCACCGTCAATACTGCCCCACCACAAATATAGCCTTCACCACTAATTCCGCCTCCACCGTCAATACTGCCCCACCACAAACATAGCCTCCACCGTCAATACTGCCCCACCACAAATATAGCCTTCACCACAAATATAGCCTCCACCACTAATTCCGCCTCCACCGTCAATACTGCCCCACCACAAACATAGCCTCCACCTTCAATACTGCCCCACCACAAATATAGCCTCCACCGTCAATACTGCCCCACCACAAATATAGCCTCCACCGTCAATACTGCTCCACAACAAATATAGCCTCCACCGTCAATACTGCCCCAAAACAAATATAGCCTCCACCGTCAATACTGCCCCACCACAAATATAGCCTCCACCGTCAATACTGCTCCAACACAAATATAGCCACCACCGTCAATACTGCCCCACCACAAATATAGCCTCCACCGTCAATACTGCCCCACCACAAATATAGCCTCCACCGTCAATACTGCCCCACCACAAACATAGCCTCCACCGTCAATACTGCTCCACCACAAATATAGCCACCACCGTCAATACTGCCCCACCACAAATATAGCCTCCACCGTCAATACTGCTCCACAACAAATATAGCCTCCACCGTCAATACTGCCCCAAACCAAATATAGCCTCCACCGTCAATACTGCCCCACCACAAATATAGCCTCCACCGTCAATACTGCTCCAACACAAATATAGCCACCACCGTCAATACTGCCCCACCACAAATATAGCCTCGACCGTCAATACTGCTCCACAACAAATATAGCCTCCATCGTCAATACTGCCCCACCACAAATATAGCCTTCACCACAAATACCGCCCCCACCACTAATTCCATCTCCACCGTCAATACTGCCCCACCACAAACATAGCCTCCACCGTCAATACTGCCCCACAACAAATATAGCCTCCACGTCAATACTGCCCCACCACAAACATAGCCTCCACCGTCAATACTGCTCCGCAACAAATATAGCCTCCACCGTCAATACTGCCCCCAAACCAAATATAGCCTCTACCGTCAATACTGCCCCACAACAAATATAGCCTCCACGTCAATACTGCCCCACCACAAATATAGCCTCCACCGTCAATACTGCTCCAAAACAAATATAGCCTCCACCGTCAATACTGCCCCCAAACGAAATATAGCCTCTACCGTCAATACTGCCCCACCACAAATATAGCCTCCACCGTCAATACTGCTCCACAACAAATATAGCCTCCACCGTCAATACTGCTCCAAAACAAATATAGCCTCCACCGTCAATACTGACTTTAATTTTTTCCTACGACCTTGTCGAGCTGACGACATAAATGGGATAGGTCTTGAATGCATCGCATCTAAATATATACACTTTATGCATAGTTTTGTAGTGAGTAAATGTTATTTAACTATACTATATATGAGAACTTACTTGGTATATGTGTTTTTTCATCTTTCCGAATTTGCTTATTTACTCTCAATTTTAAATCGCAATTCCCGAAACCCGTATGTGAGGCTGCCATTTTTTAAGCCCCTAGCTGTTGGTACGGGTATTCGGGGTCTATTAAGAGGGTACACACCAGTGTGGTACGCGGATCGCAAATGCCATTTTGGTATGCAGATTTATCATTTAAAACGAATAATAAGAACGTAAAGAGTTACTTTATAGCTTCTTTTTTTAGATATTCTTTCATGCAGTAATCTTACTTGAAATCGCACCCATTTATGACCCATAGGAACGTCCATTCGTCTGTTATTGACATTCTGCCTTTGTAGAGTGATTACAGACAGGTGCATGTGACATTTGTGTCAAGTGATACTCGGGATTCAGGAGTGAGCAAATGAGACTGAGTGACAAATTAGATGGTGTTTGGGATTCAGGGGAGGGGCGGTTGGCACCCTCACCTCAATCATATGCAGTCCGTTTGCAGTCGAAGTAGGGGACGTAACTCTTCCATTTCTTGCGCCTTGAAAATTCTCTTTTAATATTTTATTCACTTTCTGTTACTTTATTCATAATTATATAGATCTATCCATTTACGATATTTTGTTTATGAATTTTCATATGTGCTATTCATAAGTCATGGACAAATTTAGTAAATGAGTAATCACAGATCTATCTTGAGTTGTTGACGCAGGATCGAATGGACATCGGTGCAGCCCCTCTAAGTGCGAACCCCTCGCTGTTATGAAAGAGGACTCGTCAGTGTTGCATGCGTCGTGTTCATGTCACGGTGATTGTAGGGCAGGTGTACTCACTTACACAAAATAATAACTACCACGTACAGAAGTATTGTGGATTGTTCAACACCCATAGACTTGGACTACGTGGGGATATCAGATAACAAATAGATCTACCGTGATTGCAGATCGCGCATCACCTCTCGTTGATAGCATAAAGCAGCGAACAAGGTCTCCGTTAGATGTTTGTTCGTACAGAATGAAGTTGACAGCTATGGTGACATCGTTGTATGTGATGTTGTTGTGTGGATGTGGTGTCGGGGGTGTCAGTGACTATGTGAGCAGACTGACCCTGGGCCTAAATCCCCTACCCCAACGTGACTTGGCCACAGGGATGAGCGAGTCAATGGAAACCCTTGGAAGGGCAGGTCTTACACAGGTTGCCAGAATGATTCAGGCCTCAGGGGTGCTGAATACCCCACTGATGGCGACAGCTAACGCTACGATCTCCCCGAAGTGCGTCAACCAAACTGCCAAGGTTTTGGAATCATTGATAGCAGGCGAACAATGGGCGTTACAGAGTAAGTATATAAACTGTGAACAAAGAGTGATATGTGATCGAAATAGTGTAGGCTACATGCAGATGTATGATTGAAATAGTGTAGGCTACATGCAGATGTATGATCGAAATAGTGTAGGCTACATGTAGATGTGATGGAAATAGTGTAGGCTACATGTAGGCCTAGATGTGATGGAAATAGTGTAGGCAACATGCAGATGAATGATCGAAATAGTGTAGGCTACATGCAGATGTATGATCGAAATAGTGTAGGCTACATGCAGATGTATGATTGAAATAGTGTAGGCTACATGCAGATGTATGATCGAAATAGTGTAGGCTACATGTAGATGTGATGGAAATAGTGTAGGCTACATGTAGGCCTAGATGTGATGGAAATAGTGTAGGCAACATGCAGATGAATGATCGAAATAGTGTAGGCTACATGCAGATGTATGATCGAAATAGTGTAGGCTACATGCAGATGTATGATCGAAATAGTGTAGGCTACATGCAGATGTATGATTGAAATAGTGTAGGCTACATGCAGATGTGATGGAAATAGTGTAGGCTACATGTAGATGTGATGGAAATAGTGTAGGCTACATACAGATGTATGATAGAAATAGTGTACGCTTCATGTAGATGTATGATAGAAATAGTGTAGGCTACATGTAGATGTATGATCGAAATAGTGTCGGCTACATGCAGATGTATGATAGAAATAGTGTAGGCTACATGTAGATGTATGATAGAAATAGTGTACGCTTCATGTAGATGTATGATAGAAATAGTGTAGGCTACATGCAGATGTATGATAGAAATAGTGTACGCTACAAGCAGATATGATGGAAATAGTGTACGCTACAAGCAGATATGATGGAAATAGTGTAGGCTACATGCAGATATGATGGAAATAGTGAAGGCTGCATGTAGATTTGATCGAAATAGTGTAGGCTACATGTAGATATGATGGAAATAGTGTACGCTACAAGCAGATTTATGATGGAAATAGTGAAGGCTGCATGTAGATTTGATCGAAATAGTGTAGGCTACATGTAGATATGATGGAAATAGTGTACGCTACAAGCAGATATGATGGAAATAGTGTAGGCTACATGCAGATATGATGGAAATAGTGAAGGCTGCATGTAGATTTGATGGAAATAGTGTAGGCTACATGCAGATGTATGATTCAAATAGTGTAGGCTACATGCAGATGTATGATCGAAATAGTGTCGGCTACATGCAGATGTATGATAGAAATAGTGTAGGCTACATGTAGATGTATGATAGAAATAGTGTACGCTTCATGTAGATGTATGATAGAAATAGTGTAGGCTACATGCAGATGTATGATAGAAATAGTGTACGCTACAAGCAGATATGATGGAAATAGTGTACGCTACAAGCAGATGTATGATCGAAATAGTGTACGCTACAAGCAGATGTATGATCGAAATAGTGTAGGCTACATGCAGATATGATCGAAATAGTGTAGGCTACATGTAGATATGATGGAAATAGTGTACGCTACAAGCAGATTTATGATGGAAATAGTGTAGGCTACATGTAGATATGATCGAAATAGTGTACGCTACAAGCAGATGTATGATCGAAATAGTGTACGCTACAAGCAGATATGATGGAAATAGTGTACGCTACAAGCAGATGTATGATCGAAATAGTGTACGCTACAAGCAGATTTATGATCGAAATAGTGTAGGCTACAAGCAGAGGTATGATTGAAATAGTGTACACTACAAGCAGATATGATCGAAATAGTGTAGGCTACAAGCAGATGTATGATCGAAATAGTGTACGCTACAAGCAGATGTATGATCAAAATAGTGTAGGCTACATGTAGATATGATTGAAATAGTGTAGGCTACATGTAGATATGATGGAAATAGTGTCACTACAAGCAGATTTATGATGGAAATAGTGTAGGCTACATGTAGATATGATCGAAATAGTGTAGTCTACAAGCTGATGTATGATCGAAATAGTGTACGCTACAAGCAGATTTATGATGGAAATAGTGTAGGCTACATGTAGATATGATCGAAATAGTGTAGGCTACATGTAGATATGATCGAAATAGTGTAGGCTACAAGCAGATGTATGATCGAAATAGTGTACGCTACAAGCAGATGTATGATAGAAATAGTGTAGGCTACATGTAGATATGATCGAAATAGTGTAGGCTACATGTAGATATGATCGAAATAGTGTACGCTACAAGCAGATTTATGATGGAAATAGTGTAGGCTACATGTAGATATGATTGAAATAGTGTAGGCTACAAGCAGATGTATGATGGAAATAGTGTACGCTACAAGCAGATTTATGATGGAAATAGTGTAGGCTACATGTAGATATGATCGAAATAGTGTAGGCTACATGTAGATATGATCGAAATAGTGTACGCTACATGTAGATATAATCAATATAGTGTAGGCTACATGTAGATATAATCAATATAGTGTAGGCTACATGTACATGATGTAGATATAATCAATATAGTGTAGGCTACATGTAGATGTATGATCGAAATAGTGTAGGCTTCATGCAGATGTATCTGGAATATTACTGAGGATGGCGTTAAACAACCAACACACAAATTAACCAGTCTTTGATGGATGTATTCCCAGAAAACAAATTCAATCTAGCTCACACTGTTTTCTCTGTCAGACAGAAACTTCCATTGATCTATGTCAGTTGACGTAATTCACAAGATGGACATTTGGGACCTGCGACATGATTTTATGTTAACCTTTTAGTTTAATTGTCCCTAAAGACAAGGATATTTTTGCCTTTTGTCTGAATATTCCTCTTATACAGATTGGTTGTCGAATTTTGCTGTTAAACCAGGGCTTTAACCCTTGACCTTATAATCTGCCGTTTTCTCACACTCGGTTGCATAAACTGATTGCTGCTGTTAAGGCATCACATGCTTCGCTGAACCAATTACATGAGTCAAACAGTTTTACCCAACCTGTGGAAACAATAAGCTGGATTAGGCTGTCATAGTGACCCTCCTTGTGTCCAAAAACATCACTTAAGACTTTGTTAAGTTTCTCTAAACTTATAGAGTAATGCCCTTATGGTCATTGACAGGGACGGTTAGCTTGGGTGCTCAGGTCGGGTGGGTCCTGAGTAAGACCCGGGTACCCACAAGACTACCGGCCCCATGGTTGGTCTCGTAATATGTTATTCAAATTCAATAATTATAAACTCCGCTTATTTTTTTATTTATTTCTGACTATGCATGTGTTGTACATTTGAGGAGAGATATAACTTCAGTCGACTTCAGGGTATGCATAATCTGATCGTTTTATGTGTGTCTGTAAAAAAACATTTGCCAGGGCTCCGGTAAAACAATTCCCAATTGGACATTATGTACCCAACTCTTGAGACCTACTTGGGTAGGGTCGGGTAATAGGGGGTCGAGACCCCAAGTTGTAAATTTGGACTTGTCCCAGCCCCAGTCATTGATATGAATGTTAGAGTCTCAAACACCAGCCTTTAGAGGTCCACTATTCGGCTTACAAGACTAGGGTCACAACAGAGTGCCGGAGGTTTGTGTGATTTATATATACTTCAGTGTGAAAGACTGAGTTTCTGAAGTGTGAGAAAAGAGATACATTTTATTTTCATTGCATTGAACATAACACTTCCTATTTCAGTGTAGTGAACATAACACTTTGACAGAACTATTGTCATACAAGAGTTACCTCCCCTCAAATTGTCTCCCTTTATTGTAAGGGTCATGAGCCTCATTCGTGACCAACTTGTGTTATTCCGGGACAAGCCGAATAGCGACTTGTGCCTCTCTCATGGCCATTTTTGCGACTTTTGTTACTTGACCAGCGTGTATTCATTCTTTTCCAGCATCGACTCATAGATTTCAAGAATTCTTTTTTTTTTAAGTTGATTTTGTATATACATGTAGTCATATCTAAATCAGTAAATGTATGATAAAGAATTTTCATGACCCCAAATTATTATAGTTACTGTGGTTTATGTTTTTTAAGATTTTCCAAACACAGAACTACTTTTTTAGTCGCAAATACAAGGGGTGGTGAAACACCCCTGTGTGTTGGATAGGACAAATTTCAATTCAAGGTTTTACATTTGTAATGAAATATTTTAATTTTCAGTAGACGACTACACAAAAGTATAAAATAAGTAGGATACTCTGTGTGTCTAGTGAAATATCATGTTTCTCTCATCTGGGAGTTATCGGGTTGTCATGGACATCTGAATTTGAAATCACAACAGAACAGCCACGCTCACTTGCTAAATTATTTCCACAAGGAGACATGACGACAGCAGAATATTTTGTTAGTGAGATCAATGTGGACTATTGTGATAAACATTGTTTAGATAGTATCCGGATGACCAAATTGTGACTATTTGTCCTGCTTGCCTGCCTTATTGACATAGCAATGTTGCCATCTATCTGAGGCAAGGGAGTCAAGTGACTATGAGTGAGTGAGTGAGTTTATGCTTTACGTCACATCGGCAATATTTCAGCCATATCAAAGTGACTATGAATGTCCAGTGACAACCCTTGCCGAGATGTACTGAACCTTCTTCTGAAATATCTTAGACACCCTCCTAAAAATCTTTTGACATCCTCCTGAAACAGACCGCCTCCTAGGTCTAGTGGTTAGAATGTCTGCCCAAAGAGAGGAACGTTTTGGGTTCGATCCAAGGCCGCATCATGCCAAAAGACGTTAATATTAAAAAGATGGTACTTCTTGTTACCCTGTCTGGCGCTCAGCATTAAGGGGCTAAAACAAGGACTGGTCAGCTCGGAGTCAGTATACTGTGTCTGAGTGGGGTATTTAGGTTAAACTGTGACATGGTATCTCAGTGTGCTAGCACTAAAAAGCGGCATTAGACCGGCCTAGAACAAGCCGCCACACAAACACACACACAGACACACACAGCTGCATGCACATTGCTATATAAGTGCAATAATCTTGAACACGACGTTAAACTCCGTTTCACCTCACCTCAGTCATCCTGAAACATCCTGCACTTTGCATTAAACAATGCGACATACCAAAGGGCAAAAGTATTTAATTGCAGGAAAAGAACTCATTGTGTATCATGTGACTGTCTTTCAGCTACAGTTCAGTAGTGGGGTACGGTGAGAAGGCCAGGCTGTCTGGGGCAGGTGACACACTTACTGTGTCCTATCTCCTCCGTGAGTGAATGAGTGAGTGAGTGAGTGTGTAAGCATGGTAAGTGTTGCTTTAAGCCCCATCAGCAATATTCAAGCTATTCACGGCTAGAAAAACAAAATCAATTTCCTTTAGACAACATTATTTCAAAATAATGACGACGATCACTAAAACTTCAGTCCCTTATCACAGTAAACAGTACAAACTGACATTCAAAATTTAAAATCTACATCTTTTCATACAGTTTAATTTCTTTCAAATAGGCTAAAACTAAGTGGTTAGAAACGGTATTGAAAAGTTCATAGTTTAAACAGTATAAGAGCATTGATGAATATGTGCAAAATGCACACATTCAAACAAAAGGTGCTAGATAGTCAAAGGACTAGGGCAAGGAATACATTGAGGGGGGATCCTCTAAAATTACTGTGTCCAATCCAACACCATCGGATATCAGCGTCATCCTGATGACTTAATCCAGTAAGGGCATGATTTCCAATGAAGGGATGAATGGCATGAAGCTTATTTATTACTTGTTTATTTCACCTTTGCTGACGCATATTTCTCTCTCCTAAGAAAACGAGTTTGTGTAATTCATCAATCTCATTAAAATCAAATCTTTGTTCTCGCTATCGCTAAACAAAGATATGAGGACATCCCATTAAGGGTCACGTAAGAACGACCTTTCATCCAACCAATCAGAGCGTCGCTTACCAGATCATTAAAGTGACAGTCGGAATGTGTTCTAACCATGCAACCACGAAATATTTAACAGAGGGTATTCCCAACCACAGTTAGGGGTTTTATGATTATATCCATACAATCTAGGCCATCTGTAAGCCATTCCAGAGTGTTCTTATCAGTTTCAATTTTTTCTGATTTTAATGAGATTGTGTTATTCATTTTGGTGTCATAATCAGGACAAGTGGTTGTTATGAGATCTGCCTGGTGCTTTTGATCAATAATCAATGTATCTTTAACATGACCTGGCCAACAGAAAACAGGGAAAAACCCTACAAAACAATGACTTTTACCTTTTGTTTGTACAGAGCAAGTTAAAACATTTCGCATGTATTTTGAATGAAAACAAAGATGATCACTTATTTTGTCATGGGCAGAAGGGTGGAAAGTAAGATGTACACTCACACCCATGTATACATAACATGTATTCTGTATCTACCCTCAGTATGTCAACATGTCGACATCTATGGCAGTAACCATGGTAACATGTATGCGCCCTGTGCACTCTATGTTGGATGAGACTACTTCTTAGTGTGGTCATAGTAATCATAGTAACATGTATACTCTATCTACCCTGTGTGAACGTGTTTACGTCTATGATGGTAACCATGGTAACATGTATGCCCCCTGTGCACTCTATGTTGGATGAGACTACTTCTTAGTGTGGTCATAGTAATCATAGTAACATGTATACTCTATCTACCCTGTGTGAACGTGTCTACGTCTATGATGGTAACCATGGTAACATGTATGCCCCCTGTGCACTCTATGTTGGATGAGACTACTTCTTAGTGTGGTCATAGTAATCATAGTAACATGTATACTCTATCTACCCTGTGTGAACATGTCTATGTCTAGGATGGTAACCATGGTAACATGTATGCCCCCTGTGCACTCTATGTTGGATGAGACTACTTCTTAGTGTGGTCATAGTAATCATAGTAACATGTATACTCTATCTACCCTGTGTGAATGTGTTTACGTCTATGATGGTAACCATGGAAACATTTATCCTTCCTCTCCCTCCATCCCTTCTAGGATGGTAACCATGGTAACGTGTATGCTCTCCCTATAGCCAGTGTGAAACATGTTTTCTTCTGGAGTGGTAACCATGGTAACATGTAAGCTCTCTCTACCTGAGTGTTAAATATGTGTGCTCTCTCCAACCGCCAGTGTGAAACATGTTTTCTTCTGGAGGGGTAACCATGGTAACATGTTTATGCTCTCTACCCTGAGTGTAAGGGTGGTAACCATGGTAACATGTATGCTCTCTCTACCCCCAGTGTAAGGGTGGTAACCATGGTAACATGTATGTGCTCTCTACCCCCAGTGTAAGGGAGGTAACCATGGTATCATATATCATCTCTCTACCCCCCAGTGTAAGGGCGGAAACCATGGTAACATGTATGCTCTCTCTACCCCCAGTGATAGACGCAGCAGGGAAGCCGGGCAGCGGACTACTCCAGTTCCAACTCAACTTCTTGGGGTCATACGACGAGTGTGTCGCGGTCAGGGCCAGCGAGACCATCAGAAATGTCACCAAAAAGATCTTCAAAGGAAAATACTGTAAAGCCAGCATCCCACTCCAGCCAAATACCCCGGTGAGAATCTCTTCATGTTAGAATTGTTTTACTTAATTTGTTTGTATTATTAGCTCCCCTTGGCTTTCCTCCCACATTAAGCTGACACACAGTGATATTACTGGAATACTGTTCTCACTCACTCACACACTCACTCCCTTGTCAGAATGCTTACTCTCAAGTAACTCTATGTATTTATAAAGCGTATACTCTCATATGATTGGTTGACTTTGCCTGTCAAGGTCACAACTCATGAAATTAGCATGAATACTGCTAATAACCTCACTGAGATTTAAATCATGAAATTTCACACCTATGGCTACCGTGGTATTGTGGGTAACACCTACTGCAGAGTAGGTCAAAATATCGACAATCAGAATGATGGATGATGGGAAGAAATATTAACGATTATCAGTATATGAATTGTGTCATCGATAATATATTACATAAACTATTTAATGAAAGTTGAAATTTACCAAAATAGACTCATTATTGTCAATCATTGCAATTGATGAAGATTGAAAGCAGCTGTTTTTGTTACATCTCAAATGTCCGCAAAGTAATCCCTGCATAAACATGCCACCACTCACCAGTGGAGTGAAAAATATTGAGTTCTTTTGGATATTTTTTTGCGTATTTGCTCAAAGTCAATTTTGTGTATATTTATCAATAATTGATGAATGTTTAGTTAACGATTATTGCACTAGTTGGTATCTTACATGACTTTTGCCTCATCACATCATCCTAATGGAGGTGAGCTTCAGTGCAGTGACACCACTCTTATAAGGAATGTTGTTAAACAGGCTCCAGGTCCGACGGTGCCATCATTCGCCGACATCACAATTGGACTCTGCTTCCCGGATTCCTGTAGTGGGGAAGATGTGACATTGATTCTTAATGACAGTGAGTATATCTGCATTTCAACAGGTCCTCTACTTGTTTGTCAATTCTCCAACTGTCACAGGATTGTTGAGCGCAATGCCTTGTTTTGCCTTCATTCAACTAGGTCCTACTAATATTGTTTTGTCTGCTATGCTATTTTTTAATTGTAAATGCTGCTTGGACATACTCTCGAAAGCCTGCTTCATCCATCCATACATACCTCAGGTGTTGGCATTAGGTCAGCTGATGTATTGTATAAAAGTTAAATGATTGTAGAAATTTCAGTTATCTGCGTAAGTAATTGTAAGCTCTAAAAACAGAAGAATTCCTAGGTCCGTGTACAGGACCACAACTGAAGCAATGTTCAGCTCAAAAAGTGCGTCCAGGTTGACACAAAACTTACAATTGCTTTTGAAATCAGACTCGGTAAGTGACTCAGATGATGACTGGTGGGATCCTGGTAGGCTAAGGGATGCATCTCTCCTCCTTACCAATGGCTGTGAGAACTTGCAGCAGATTGTGTACAGTGAGGGAAGGAAGCAAGCAGAATCAAGGTCAGGTGCTGAACTTGTTTGGTGCTGATCCCTGTAGTGTTGGAGCAGGTGCTTGTTATGTCTGTCTCTTCAATGTTGGAGCAGGTGCTTGTTATGTCTGTGTCCCTGCAGTGTTAGGTAGGTGCTTGTTATGTCTGTCTCACTGTAGTGTTTGGAGCAGGTGCTTGTTATGTCTGTCTCACTGTAGTGTTGGAGCAGGTGCTTGTTATGTCTGTCTCACTGTAGTGTTGGAGCAGGTGCTTGTTATGTCTGTGTCACTGTAGTGTTGGAGCAGGTGCTTGTTATGTCTGTCTCCCTTCAGTGTTTGAGAAGGTGCTTGTTATGTTTGTCTCTCTTCAATGTTGGAGCAGGTGCTTGTTATGTCTGTGTCCCTGCAGTGTTGGGTAGGTGCTTGTTATGTCTGTCTCACTGTAGTGTTTGGAGCAGGTGCTTGTTATGTCTGTCTCACTGTAGTGTTGGAGCAGGTGCTTGTTATGTCTGTCTCACTGTAGTGTTGGAGCAGGTGCTTGTTATGTCTGTGTCACTGTAGTGTTGGAGCAGGTGCTTGTTATGTCTGTCTCCCTTCAGTGTTGGAGAAGGTGCTTGTTATGTTTGTCTCTCTTCAGTGTTGGAGCAGGTGCTTGTTATGTCTGTCTCACTGTATTGTTGGAGCAGGTGCTTGTTATGTTTGTCTCCCTCCAGTGTTGGAGCAGGTGCTTGTTATGTCTGTCTCACTGCTGTATTGGAGCAAGTGCTTTTTATGTTTGTCTCCCTCCCTTCAGTGTTGGAGCAGGTGCTTGTTATGTCTGTGTTCCTTCAGTTTTGGAGCAGGTGCTTGTTATGTCTGCCTCACTGCTGTATTGGAGCAGGTGCTTGTTATGTCTGTCTCCATGCTGTATTGGAGCAGGTGCTTGTTATGTCTGTCTCTCTGCAGTATTGGAGCAGGTGCTTGTTATGTTTGTCTCCCTGCAGTGTTGGAGCAGGTGCTTGTTATGTCTGTCTCTCTGCAGTATTGGAGCAGGTGCTTGTTATGTTTGTTTCCCTGCAGTGTTGGACCTGGTGCTTGAGCAGCTGAACGTCACCACACAGTTCAAGGTCAGGAGTACTGTGTGTCAGAAGGAGAACCTAGAGTGGGACACGAAAGCCATCGCTGTCTTGTAAGTTGACCTCTGTACACCGAGGATTTGTGTGGGAATTTCTCTAAGTGATGTTTTCCGCTTTTGTCCTTGAGATGAAAAAGGGATACCAGTGTGACCCTTGTACCAGCAACAAATAAACTATCAAATATTTCTGAAACTTTATGCTAATAATGGATCAGGATTTCCTTGTTTGAAACAAACATAGTGTCCCTGTGAAGACAATTGGAGGGTAAAAGTGTATGTACATACTACCATCAAATTGGTATGAATGAATCAATCATATTGTTGGTGTCATGGGACACCATTATATACACATTATATACTTCCTTTCTCAATTGTTGATAGACCCATGAAGATCGAGGTTAAAATAGGTTTCAGGATTCAGCAACCTATGCTTGCCATAAGAGGCTGCTATGCTTGTCGTAAGAGGTCAGGTGGTCAGGCTTGCTGCCTTGGTTGATGCATGTCATCTTATCCGAATTGCGTAGATCAATGCTTATGATATCAATCACTGGATTGTCTGGTCCAGGCTTGAATATTTATAGAGAGAGGACAATATTTTGCATGTGGTAAAGCCCTGGTACACTGTGTCACCAGCACATCCTAACATGCTTGTCTCCTTAAGGGAATCTTGGCAACAGTTCTGTGTATATGGATTTGGAAACAAGAAGACAATGTTAAAGGCTTTCATTTCTAAACTGATAATTTACCTTGTTGCCAGGGTTGGATAATATTGTTTGCTCTGTTTCATTTCCAGTGTGGTGGCGATGCTGTTCGTTGTGCTGCTGGTGATGGGCACAATCTATGATGTCGTGTTTATCCAACTTCCACGCTGGTACATGTTGGCTGCTGAGGAAAAGGGTTTATTGAACGGCACCGACACCCACACATCACTGAACATCAAGCATAAACAAGAGGAGACAACTCCACTGCTAAATGAGACAGGGAAACCAGATTTCAGTCAGCCTCAACCAAGTATGTATAAATAGAAGACCATCGTTAGCAAGTGTAAATTAGACAGTTACTGGGACAGGCTGTATCCTTGTTAGAACACACACTATGCCCTTGTTAATATACACACTATGCCCTTGTTAGTACACACAGTCTGCCCTTGTTAATATACACACTCTGCCCTTGTAAGTACACACAGTCTGCCCTTGTTAATATACACACTATGCCCTTGTTAGTACACACAGTCTGCCCTTGTTAATATACACACTCTGCCCTTGTAAGTACACACAGTCTGCCCTTGTTAATATGCACACTATGCCCTTGTTAGTACACACAGTCTGCCCTTGTTAATATGCACACTGTGCCCTTGTTAGTACACACAGTCTGCCCTTGTTAATATGCACACTATGCCCTTGTTAGTACACACACTATGCCCTTGTTAATATACACACATTGCCCTTGTTATTACACACACTCTGCCCTTGTTAATATGCACACTGTGCCCTTGTTAGTACAAACATTCTGCCCTTGTTAATATACACACTATGCCCTTGTTAGTACACACAATCTGCCCTTGTTAATATACACACTATGCCCTTGTTAGTACACACAGTCTGCCCTTGTTAATATACACACTATGCCCTTGTTAGTACACACATTCTGCCCTTGTTAATATACACACTCTGCCCTTGTTAGTACACACAGTCTGCCCTTGTTAATATACACACTATGCCCTTGTTAGTACACACAGTCTGCCCTTGTTAGTACACACACTATGCCCTTGTTAGTACACACAGTCTGCCCTTGTTAATATACACACTATGCCCTTGTTAGTACACACAGTCTGCCCTTGTTAATATACACACTCTGCCCTTGTTAATATACACAGTCTGCCCTTGTTAGTACACACAGTCTGCCCTTGTTAGTACACACAGTCTGCCCTTGTTAATATACACACTATGCCCTTGTTAGTACACACACTGTGCCCTTGTTAGTACACACAGTCTGCCCTTGTTAATATACACACTCTGCCCTTGTTAATATACACAGTCTGCCCTTTTTAGTACACACAGTCTGCCCTTGTTAGTACACACAGTCTGCCCTTGTTAATATACACACTCTGCCCTTGTTAGTACACACAGTCTGCCCTTGTTAATATACACACTATGCCCTTGTAAGTACACACAGTCTGCCCTTGTTAATATGCACACTATGCCCTTGTTAGTACACACAATCTGCCCTTGTTAATATACACACTATGCCCTTGTTAGTACACACAGTCTGCCCTTGTTAATATACACACTATGCCCTTGTTAGTACACACACTGTGCCCTTGTTAGTACACACAGTCTGCCCTTGTTAATATACACACTATGCCCTTGTTAGTACACACACTGTGCCCTTGTTAGTACACACAGTCTGCCCTTGTTAATATACACACTATGCCCTTGTTAGTACACACACTCTGCCCTTGTTAATATACACTCTGCCCTTGTAAGTACACACAGTCTGCCCTTGTTAATATACACACTATGCCCTTGTTAGTACACACACTGTGCCCTTGTTAGTACACACAGTCTGCCCTTGTTAATATGCACACTGTGCCCTTGTTAATATACACACTATGCCCTTGTTAGTACACACACTGTGCCCTTGTTAGTACACACAGTCTGCCCTTGTTAATATACACACTCTGCCCTTGTTAATATACACACTATGCCCTTGTTAGTACACACAATCTGCCCTTGTTAATATACACACTATGCCCTTGTTAGTACACACAGTCTGCCCTTGTTAGTACACACACTATGCCCTTGTTAGTACACACACTCTGCCCTTGTTAGTACACACAGTCTGCCCTTGTTAATATGCACACTGTGCCCTTGTTAATATACACACTATGCCCTTGTTAGTACACACACTGTGCCCTTGTTAGTACACACAGTCTGCCCTTGTTAATATACACACTCTGCCCTTGTTAATATACACACTATGCCCTTGTTAGTACACACAATCTGCCCTTGTTAATATACACACTATGCCCTTGTTAGTACACACACTATGCCCTTGTTAGTACACACACTGTGCCCTTGTTAGTACACACAGTCTGCCCTTGTTAGTACACACAATATGCCCTTGTTAATATACACACTATGCCCTTGTTAGTACACACACTCTGCCCTTGTTAATATACACACTATGCCCTTGTTAGTACACACAGTCTGCCCTTGTTAATATACACACTATGCCCTTGTTAGTACACACAGTCTGCCCTTGTTAATATACACACTATGCCCTTGTTAGTACACACAGTCTGCCCTTGTTAATATACACACTATGCCCTTGTTAGTACACACAGTCTGCCCTTGTTAATATACACACTATGCACTTGTTAGTACACACAGTCTGCCCTTGTTAATATACACACTCTGCCCTTGTTAGTACACACAGTCTGCCCTTGTTAGTACACACACTATGCCCTTGTTAGTACACACACTCTGCCCTTGTTAATATACACACTATGCCCTTGTTAGTACACACACTATGCCCTTGTTAATATACACACTATGCCCTTGTTAGTACACACACTCTGCCCTTGTTAATATACACACTATGCCCTTGTTAGTACACACAGTCTGCCCTTGTTAATATGCACACTATGCCCTTGTTAGTACACACAGTCTGCCCTTGTTAATATACACACTATGCCCTTGTTAGTACACACACTCTGCCCTTGTTAGTACACACAGTCTGCCCTTGTTAATATACACACTATGCCCTTGTTAGTACACACAGTCTGCCCTTGTTAATATACACACTATGCCCTTGTTAGTACACACAGTCTGCCCTTGTTAATATGCACACTATGCCCTTGTTAGTACACACAGTCTGCCCTTGTTAATATACACACTATGCCCTTGTTAATATACACACTATGCCCTTGTTAGTACACACACTCTGCCCTTGTTCACTCTGACACCTTTGTTTATACCAGTGGATGGTCTTTATGCATAAGACTACACTCCAAACTCAGTTTTCACACATGGCTGAGGTTCTGTATGGCTTCATACATCCTGGTCAGATATATATGGTATGTCCACAATACGGTAAAGTAAAATTTTTTGTGTATATCATTGTTAACACTGTCCTGTGTCCTCCATGTCCTTTGTCCTCATTGTTATGTGGACATTTTGTCCTCAATCATTGGTTAATATGACAATCTAATTAATGATATATATACGTCATTTCCTTTTTCTGATATATACATTATGTCCTTGTTATGATATATATACATTATGTCCTTGTTATGATATATACATTATGTCCTTGTTATGACATATACATTATGTCCTTGTTATGACATATACATTATGTCCTTGTTATCATATATACATTATGTCCTTGTTATGAAATATACATTATGTCCTTGTTATGACATATACATTGTCCTTGTTTTGATATATACATTATGTCCTTGTTATGATATATACATTATGTCCTTGTTATCATATATACATTATGTCCTTGTTATGATATATGCATTATGTCCTTGTTATGATATATATACATTATGTCCTTGTTATCATATTTACATTATGTCCTTGTTATCATATATACATTATGTCCTTGTTATGATATATACATTATGTCCTTGTTATGACATATACATTATGTCCTTGTTATCATATATACATTATGTCCTTGTTATGACATATACATTATGTCCTTGTTATGACATATACATTATGTCCTTGTTATGATATACACATTATGTCCTTGTTATGATATATACATTATGTCCTTGTTATGATATGTACAGTGTCCAGTTTATGATGTATACAATACATCATTTTATGATATATACAATAACATGTCTTTTTTTGACATATTTGATATGTCCTCTTATGATATATACAGAAATATGTCCTTGTCATGATATATGCAAAATGTCCTCGCAGTGACAGATACAAACAGTTCAGTGACTGACACACAGTATCTCTTTGTCACTTACATTATATCCTTATACTACAGGTATGTGTAGCAAGATCCTGCTGTCCTTCTCTGTGTACACCAACGCCTCTAAGTTGCTGAGCACCAAACAGGCACCTGGAAGTCTGACCGCCATCAACGGCATCCGCTTCCTCTCCATTACTTGGGTGATCTTGGGGCACACCTACGTGTTTGGTCTGTCGGCTATGGGTGAGTTTTGACAGCTGTAATTACGAACTTCTTGTTGTTGTTTTGCCAATATACACCACAGTGTCAATAACACACCATATCAAGCCAATATCATACCATAGTGTCAATATCACACCACAGTGCCAATATCATGCCATAGTGTCAATATACACCATATCAAGCCAATATCATGCCATAGTGTCAATATCACACCATATCAAGCCAATATCATGTCATCATGTTAATATCACACCATATCAAGCCAATATAATGCCATAGTGTCAATATCACACCATAGTGCCAATATTACACCTCATTGCCAATTTCATGCCACAGTGCCAATATCACACAACAGTGCCAATATCAGACCACATAGCCAATACCACACCATAGTGCCAATATCACACCACAGTGCCAATATCACACCACAGTGTCAACATCACACCATAGTGTCAATATCACACATTATCAAGCCAATATCATGTCATCGTGTCAATATTACACCATATCAAGCCAATATCATGCCATAGTGTCAATATCACACCATAGTGCCAATATCACACCACAGTGCCAATTTCATGCCACAGTGCCAATATTAGACTACAGTGCCAATATCACACCAACGTGCCAATATCGCATCATAGTGCCAATATCACACCACAGTGCCAATCATGCCACAGTGTTAATTTCACATCACTTTGCTAATATCACACCACAGTGCCAATATCACACCATAGTGCCAATATCATGCCACAGTGTCAAGCCAATATCATGTCATCGTGTTAATATCACACCATATCAAGCCAATATAATGCCATAGTGTCAATATCACACCATAGTGCCAATATTACACCTCATTGCCAATTTCATGCCACAGTGCCAATATCACACCACAGTGCCAATATCAGACCACATAGCCAATACCACACCATAGTGCCAATATCACACCACAGTGCCAATATCACACCACAGTGTCAATTTCACATCACATTGCCAACATCACACCATAGTGTCAATATCACACCTTATCAAGCCAATATCATGTCATCGTGTCAATATTACACCATATCAAGCCAATATCATGCCATAGTGTCAATATCACACCATAGTGCCAATATCACACCACAGTGCCAATTTCATGCCACAGTGCCAATATTAGACTACAGTGCCAATATCACACCACAGTGCCAATATCACACCATAGTGCCAATATCGCATCATAGTGCCAATATCACACCACAGTGCCAATCATGCCACAGTGTTAATTTCACATCACTTTGCTAATATCACACCACAGTGCCAATATCACACCATAGTGCCAATATCATGCCACAGTGTCAATTTCACATCACATTGCCAATATTATGCCATTGTGTCAATATCACACCACAGTGCCAATATCACATCACAGTGTCAATTTCACATCACATTGCCAATATCATGCCATCGTGTCAATATCACACCACAGTGTCAATATCATGCCATTGTGTCAATATCACACCATAGTGTCAATATCATGCCATTGTGTCAATATCATGTCACAGTGTGAATATCACACCACAGTGTCAATATCACAACACATTGCCAATATCATGCCATAGTGTGAATATCACACCATTAAGTGTCAATATCACACCACAGTGCCAATATCACACCACAGTGCCAATATCGCAACACAGTGTCAATATCAGACCACAGTGCCAATATCACACCACAGTGGCAATATCAGACCACAGTGCCAATATCACACCACAGTGCCAATATAACCCCACAGTGCCAATATCACACCACAGTGCCAATATCGCACCGCAGTGCCAATATCACACCTCAGTGCCAATATAACCCCACCACCAATATCAATCCCAAGCACCAGTATCATTCCACAGTGTCAGTATCATTCCACAGTGTCAGTATCACTCCACAGTGTCAGTATCATTCCACAGTGTCAGTATCACTCCACAGTGTCAGTATCATTCCACAGTGTCAGTATCATTCCACAGTGTCAGTATCACTCCACAGTGTCAGTATCACTCCACAGTGTCAGTATCATTCCACAGTGTCAGTATCACTCCACAATGTCAGTATCACTCCACAGTGTCAGTATCACTCCACAGTGTCAGTATCATTCCACAGTGTCAGTATCACTCCACAGTGTCAGTATCACTCCACAGTGTCAGTATCATTCCACAGTGTCAGTATCACTCCACAGTGTCAGTATCATTCCACAGTGTCAGTATCACTCCACAGTGTCAATATCATTCCACAGTGTCAGTATCATTCCACAGTGTCAGTATCATTCCACAGTGTCAGTATCATTCCACAGTGTCAGTATCACTCCACAGTGTCAGTATCACTCCACAGTGTCAGTATGATTCCACAGTGTCAGTATCACTCCACAGTGTCAGTATCATTCCACAGTGTCAGTATCACTCCACAGTGTCAGTATCATTCCACAGTGTCAGTATCACTCCACGGTGTCAGTATGATTCCACAGTGTCAGTATCACTCCACAGTGTCAGTATTACTCCACAGTGTCAGTATGATTCCACAGTGTCAGTATCACTCCACAGTGTCAGTATCACTCCACAGTGTCAGTATCACTCCACAGTGTCAGTATCACTCCACAGTGTCAGTATCATTCCACAGTGTCAGTATCACTCCACAGTGTCAGTATGATTCCACAGTGTCAGTATCACTCCACAGTGTCTGTATCATTCCACAGTGTCAGTATCACTCCACAGTGTCAGTATCACTCTACAGTGTCAATATCATTCCACAGTGTCAGTATCACTCCACAGTGTCAGTATCATTCCACAGTGTCAGTATCATTCCAAAGTGTCAGTATCATTCCACAGTGTCAGTATCATTCCACAGTGTCAGTATCACTCCACAGTGTCAGTATCACTCCACAGTGTCAGTATCACTCCACAGTGTCAGTATCATTCCACAGTGTCAGTATCACTCCACAGTGCCAATATCACTCCACAGTGTCAGTATCACTCCACAGTGTCAGTATCACTCCACAGTGTCAGTATCACTCCACAGTGTCAGTATCATTCCACAGTGTCAGTATCACTCCACAGTGTCAGTATCACTCCACAGTGTCAGTATCACTCCACAGTGTCAGTATCATTCCACAGTGTCAGTATCATTCCACAGTGTCAGTATCATTCCACAGTGTCAGTATGATTCCGTAGTGCTGGTATCATCCAGTGTTAACATCGTGTGACAGTTTGACATTGTTTTCAGGGAACTTCATTAGCTTCTTCCCTGACGTCGTCAAGCTCTTCACTTTCCAGGCCATTGTCAACGCTACAGTGTCTGTCGACTCCTTCTTCACTATGAGGTCAGTGCAAACATGTTGGTGTCTTTGTTGCAGTCAACAATATTCCAGTTATTGTGTGGCCTGTAGAAAATCAAGTCAGATTTGACCATGATCACGATAATCAGCAACGTCCCATGCCATCACCCAGCTTGACCATGTGACGTGACCTGGAAACTTGTTGCTCAAGTGACATGGCATGAAAACTTGTTGCTCAAGTGACATGGCATAAAACTTGTTGCTCAAGTGACATGACATGAAAACTTGTTGCTCAAGTGACATGGCATGAAAACTTGTTGCTCAAGTGACATGACATGAAAACTTGTTGCTCAAGTGACATGACATGAAAACTTGTTGCTCAAGTGACATGGCATGAAAACTTGTTGCTCAAGTGACATGACATGAAAACTTGTTGCTCAAGTGACATGACATGAAAACTTGTTGCTCAAGTGACATGGTATGAAAAGATGTTGCTCTAGTCACATGACATAAAATGAAGTAATGTGACATAAAAATTTGTTGCTCAAGTGACATGACATGAAAACTTGTTAGTCAGGTGGCATGACTTGAAAACACCTGACATGACGAGGTTTCAGAAATAAAGGGCCAGCAGGTGCTCCCTCATTGGAGAGTCATGTGTCAGGGGCTAGGGCTAGGGCTCAGTGATCTGGACCCTTAGCAATCTGGACTCTTAGCAATCTGGACCATAAGCAATCTGGTCCCTTAGCAATCTGGACCCTTAGCAATCTGGACCCTAAGAAATCTGGACCCTTAGCAATCTGGACCCTAAGCAATCTGGACCCTAAGCAATCTGGACCCTTAGCAATCTGATGCACTGCCAGTTGGTGTTGGAGTGTTGGGAACCAAGTATAGCAGCTGTATTATCCCAGCTGACACGATTAGGATGAGCGCTCAGTAGGTAAGGCCAAGACCCCATGCATGTATCAGGTATTTAATGTAAAGTGTGTATGGTCAGTGACTGTTCTTTTGTCCAAATACATCTATTTATGTTTTCACTCTTTTATTCTCTTCGTATCAAGTTATTTGGAGTTGGTCGCAAAATATTTGCAGTGAGCTTCTTTGCAGTGGTACAATTGTCTCTTCCTTGTAGCATGTGGCCAGAGGATCCCCTGGCAACCATCATGTCCATGTGTTGTCAAAGCACTTGCATGTTGTTGGAAACTGTTTCAGTGGGCTGCTGGTGACTTACCTGGTGCTGAAGGAGATGAGGAGGTCAGGCGGCAGGATCAACTGGTTCATGTTCTACTTCCACAGGTTCTGGAGGTGAGTGGCGATGAGGGGACCAGCTGGTTCATGTTCTACTGGAGGTAGCTATGGGAGGTGGTTGTGGGAGGTAGCTATGGGAGGTGGTTGTGGGAGATAGCTATGGGAGGTGGTTGTGGGAGATGGTTGTGGGAGGTGATTGTGGGAGGTGGCTGTAGGAGGTGGTTGTGGGAGATGGAGGTGGTTGTGGGAGGTGGTTGTCGGAGATGGAGGTGGTTGTGGGAGATGGAGGTGGTTGTGGGAGATGGAGGTGGTTGTGGGAAATGGTTGTGGGAGATGGAGGTGGTTGTGGGAGGTGGTTGTGGGAGGTGGAGGTGGTTGTGGGAGATGGCTGTGGGAGGTGGTTGTGGGAGATGGTTGTGGGAGGTGGTTGTGGGATATGGAGGTGGTTGTGGGAGATGGCTGTGGGAGGTGGAGGTGGTTGTGGGAGATGGCTGTGGGAGGTGGTTGTGGGAGATGGTTGTGGGAGGTGGTTGTGGGAGATGGAGGTGGTTGTGGGAGGTGGTTGTCGGAGATGGAGGTGGTTGTGGGAGATGGTTGTGGGAGGTGATTGTGGGAGGTGGCTGTAGGAGGTGGTTGTGGGAGATGGAGGTGGTTGTGGGAGGTGGTTGTCGGAGATGGAGGTGGTTGTGGGAGATGGAGGTGGTTGTGGGAGGTGGTTGTGGGAGATGGAGGTGGTTGTGGGAAATGGTTGTGGGAGATGGAGGTGGTTGTGGGAGGTGGTTGTGGGAGATGGAGGTGGTTGTGGGGTTGTGGGAGATGGCTGTGGGAGATGGAGGTGGTTGTGGGAGATGGCTGTGGGAGGTGGAGGTGGTTGTGGGGTTGTGGGAGATGGCTGTGGGAGGTGGAGATGGTTGTGGGAGGTGGTTGTGGGAGATGGCTGTGGGAGGTGGAGGTGGTTGTGGGAGATGGCTGTGGGAGGTGGAGGTGGTTGTGGGAGATGGAGGTGGTTGTGGGAGATGGCTGTGGGAGGTGGAGGTGGTTGTGGGAGATGGCTGTGGGAGGTGGTTGTGGGAGATGGTTGTGGGAGGAGGAGGTAGTTGTGGGAGGTGGTTGTGGGAGATGGTTGTGGGAGGTGGTTGTGGGAGGTGGAGGTGGTTGTGGGAGGTGGTTGTGAGAGATGGCTGTGGGAGGTGGAGGTGGTTGTGGGAGGTGGTTGTGGGAGATGGCTGTGGGAGGTGGTTGTGGGAGATGGTTGTGGGAGGTGGAGATGGTTGTGGGAGGTGGTTGTGGGAGATGGCTGTGGGAGGTGGTTGTGGGAGATGGTTGTGGGAGGTGGTTGTGGGAGATGGTTGTGGGAGGAGGAGGTGGTTGTGGGAGGTGGTTGTGAGAGATGGCTGTGGGAGGTGGTTGTGGGAGATGGTTGTGGGAGGAGGAGGTGGTTGTGGGAGGTGGTTGTGGGAGATGGTTGTGGGAGGAGGAGGTGGTTGTGGGAGGTGGTTGTGGGAGATGGTTGTGGGAGGAGGAGGTGGTTGTGGGAGGTGGTTGTGAGAGATGGTTGTGGGAGGAGGAGGTGGTTGTGGGAGGTGGTTGTGGGAGATGGTTGTGGGAGGAGGAGGTGGTTGTGGGAGGTGGTTGTGAGAGATGGTTGTGGGAGGAGGAGGTGGTTGTGGGAGGTGGTTGTGGGAGATGGTTGTGGGAGGAGGAGGTGGTTGTGGGAGGTGGTTGTGGGAGATGGTTGTGGGAGGAGGAGGTGGTTGTGGGAGGTGGTTGTGAGAGATGGCTGTGGGAGGTGGAGGTGGTTGTGGGAGGTGGTTGTTGGAGGTGGTGGTGGGAAGTGGTTGGGGGAGGTGGTTGTGGGGTTGTGGTAGGTGGCTGTGGGAGATGGTTGTGGGAGGTGGCTGTGGGTGGTGGTTGTGGGAGTGGGAGGTGGTTGTGAGAGTTTGGAGTGGGAGGTGGTTGTGGGGGGTTGCTTGTGAGAGGTGGTTGTTGGGGGTTGTTGTTGGAAGTAGTGTCGAGCAATGATGACTTAAACCTTACAGGTATCATTATATATGAAACTAGGCTAATAGTTGCTATCAACCACTTGGACATAACACCAAATTCACACACACACCAAGTAGTGTTGAATTTGATTTAAACCATGTTAAGTAACTGTATGTATTTCAGACTGACCCCGCCGTACATGTTGTTGTTGATGGTGTATGTCCCACTGTTCCCCTACATCACAAACGGCCCTCTGTGGCCCCAGCAGGGGGTGGAGATCAACCAGTGCAGGAACTCATGGTGGACCAATTTACTCTATGTCAACAACCTGGTCAAGACGAAGGAGATGGTAGGTTTAAACATGTACCACTATTGAGTGCTTTCAGTGGGTAATTCAGTGGCAGAACAGGTCCAAAGAGCGCCATGCTTGCCCTTTGTTGTTGCCCCTGATTAGGTCCCTGTGTCCATCCTGGGGAGATTCTGGGGATGAGTGATCTAGTGACTAACAAATCTTTACCCCTTCAAGGGAGGTAATAAACTTGGACAATTAGGTCCTTGTGCACCCTTCTTGCGAGACCCTGAGTGTGATCAGGTCCCTGTGTCCGTCCTGGGGAGATTCTGGGATAAAACAGGCCTTTGTGTTCTTTCAATGGAATAATAGTGGTTGATAAAGGTAGAGATGGGGAGAGACCTGTCAACCCCTCATCATGACAATGTTGGAGATTTGACTTCAAAATGGGGGAGATTTGCCTCCAAATGGGGAGATTTTTAAAATAGTTAAGGTAAGAAAATCTCCAACTTTTATTTTTATTAATGTTATTAAGAAACCAAATATTTTAAAACAATAAATAATTTATAACTTCTTATATGTACAGCTTGCTTAATTTCCGTTTGCATTTTCCTCTTCTAAGAATAAACATAACACAATCTACCCATATCACTTTCGTTCAAAGATCATTTCAGATAAACACAAACAGATATTGAAATCTAATGATCGGTAGCTTGACCAGTTGACGACGGGTTCAATCCGACCAGTTGTCAGGCTTCATTATGATGCAGGTTTTCTGAGTATTTGGCACGATTTGGATTACAAAATACGCCAAAGAAATATCAAGTGCATTTATCCTGAGGCAACATGATCGCCTCTAATTTCAATAAAATATATTGGTTTTTTTCTGTCTGCAGTAGTCTGTTGACAGTCACATTACTTCGCTTCTTAAATTTCCAAGAAATGTTCACGTTATTCCAATCCAAAGAAATGTATGCCATATTTGGAAGTACTATTACGTTTTACTACAATTTATGAATGAAATGCATCTATTTGCATTGTTGACCTTTCTGACCATGGTTGACGAGTACTGTTCTATGCAAATTAGATTGCAGATCTGAGACGCTAGCAAACTATTAGCCAATCAAATCATGTAAAATAATCACAGGATACATTCTCGTGAAATTTGATAAAGTTCTATGTGTTGATATTTCTGTGCACACAAGTCATGATGTAAATCAAAAGGAATTTTTCACTTTAACATCATAATGGTACCTATGCCCTCCCCAGTGAGATTCAGGGGAGGAACAGGTTGTGGATACTTCATCTTGTCTTACCCCCAGGATATATATTATAATCAACTGAAGTTGGGATGTGGGCCACATTCTGGGGTAAGGATTTGACTCAATGATCGACCTGCTTCACTAGCATACAAGGAACTTAGCTCGTTTTTCATAAAGGAAATCTGTGAACATATATGCTCTTTTTGACATGAGTTACCTCCCTTGTTTCAGTGCATGGGCTGGTCCTGGTATCTGGCCAATGACATGCAGTTTTACATCCTGTCGCCGCTCATATTTGTGCCGCTGTTCTTGTGAGTGAATCCTATCAGATATGCTGTAAACAATGTCTATTCTAACAGAAAATATATCATCTGAAATCCACAGATGTTGCTCAAGCTTTTGTATTGCTGGAAAACAACTGCTGTGTTCTTTGGTGATGTGTCTGTAAAATGTCTGTAAAATGTCTGTTATTTTATTATACCAAAGCTGTTATGTGGTTGGTTTGTTGTTTTACGCCGCACTCAGCAATATTCGAGCTATATGACGGCGGTCTGTAAATAATCAAGTCTGGACCAGACAATCCAGTAATTGACATCACGAACATCGCTCCACCCAATTGGGATGGATGACATGCATCAACCAAGTCAGCGAGCCTGACCATCCAATCCTGTTAGTCGCCTTTTACGACAAACATTGTCGCCTTTAACGTCAAGCATGGGTTGCTGAAGACATATTCTACCTCGGTTCTTCACGGGTCACCAAAGCTGTTAAGTAATCTTCCTATTATATTGTGGAACAACGCTATTGCCCAGTTTTTGATTCAGTTGTTTTCGAAATGTTTACATGCATGAAGCCCTGTGTGATTGTGTGTTTAACACCGCGCTCATCAATATTCCAGCTATATGACGGCGGTCAGTAAATAGTCGACTCTGGACCAGACAATCCAGTGATTGAAATCATGAGCATCAATCCTCGCAATAGGGATCGATGACCTGCATCAACCAAGTCAGCGAGCCTGACCACCCTATCCCGTTAGTCGCCTTTTACGACAAGCATAGTCGCATTTTACGGCAAGTATGGGTTGCTAAGAACCTATTGTGCACCGGATCTTTACGGGCCGTGATGGTGTGTAATTCACTGAGTACTTATTTCCTGTAGTTCGGGCATCCTGGGCACGATCTCTGTGCTGGTGTTTCTCCTCGCAGTCTTCATCACATCGGGTGTCATATCCAGAGTGAATAAATTGTCCCCATCTCTAATAGGAGGCTTCGGTGCACCGGCTGGAACGTAAGCAGAGTTGTCTCCCTTTGAAAAGCTTCTGCTTAAAATTTGATCATCTCATATCCAACAAGTTTGAATTTTAACTGTTATACTTCCATTGGTAATGCTCTACATCCTTCTTGCTGGTATGTTTTGATAGGCTGTTCAAATTTTAACATTTTGAAAAATAACCAATTGATCTTATTATTATCCCCTGCCTTGCAGTGGGACAGGGATAGAAGAACAGAGTTCGTCAGTGTGTGTCAGACAAATTTTATCCCAAACTATTTAAGATAAGAAATGAAATTTTACAAACTGATGTTACTTGTCACAATCTTAAATGAGTTCGAAAATTTGTGTCTTAAACTCATTTCAAAGAGATACTTATAAAGACTGCGTTCAAAAATCAGATTTTCTCATGACATATAGCCAACCTATCTCTCCTTAATGTATAGGACTCTTTCTGATAGTTATCATTAACTTCCTTATTACTCACTACCCTATGAACAAACAATATTCTGATGTGCCTCATGGCGGGGATAGTGATAACGCTATTTTCTTGCAAAGCCTGTTTTCGATCATGCTCGGGCACATGAAAGCCCTGCTGTCTGCTGCTAAACACAACATGAATTACACAAACTCATTCACTTTCCAGTGACCCTATGGCGTACTTCTATGACTACTACATCACACCATATTGCCGCATGGGCCCGTACATCGTCGGCATGGTAACTGGCTACCTGTTGTACAAGACAGACTGCAAGATCAGACTCAACAAGGTGAGATGTGACATACTTCACGTAATGTCATGGCAACATAATGTACATTATACCATAGCAACATTCTGTACATTATAACATTGCAACATAATGTACATTATAACATTGCAACATACTGTACATTATAACATTGCAACATACTGTACATTATAACATTGCAACATACTGTACATTATAACACTGCAACATACTGTACATAATAACATTGCAACATACTGTACATTAGAACATTGCAACACACTGTACATTAGTACATTGCAACAGACTGTACATTATTGCAAGCAACATAGTGCATATTATAACATTGCAACATACTGTACATTATAACATTGCAACATACTTCACTTTATAACATTGCAACATACTGTACATTATAGCATAGCAACATAGTGCATATTATAACATTGCAACATACTGTACATTATAACATTGCAACATACTTCACTTTATAACATTGCAACATACTGTACATTATAGCATAGCAACATAGTGCATATTATAACACTGCAACATACTGTACATTAAAACATTGCAACATACTGTATCTAAAAAATATGCTGAAGTTAATACATTCTTTGTCCAGATGAAGTGCTCATATACTACCCTGGCCTACCCAATGAGTCTCTGACAAGTCGTTCCAAGTCAAAATTTGATTATTGAGGCTCCTTTGTGGGTAAAGGACTGAAAACCAAAAACATACCAAAATTACACACTAAACACAATACTTATGCTCATGATATCAATCACTGGATTGTCTGGTCCAGATTCAATTATTTACAAACCGCCGTTATATAGCTGGACTATTGCTGAGTGCGACGTTAAACAACAAACAATCAATCAATCAAACCAGTTATCATTCTCAACTCCCTTGGGAGAATACATCCCAAGCTGCCTAGGGGTACTAGAAGGTTTTTACATCCACCTCAAATATTGGGTACCCATTCCCTGCCTTGTGAACAGAGGCACTTGCCCAGGGTGACACCACAAGTGTTAGGTATAATGAATAATGACTCAAATATAGTATAACAACATCCTGGCTTAAGACACAAACACCAAAAGCATGTATTTCACTATTTCAGTGGCTTGTGATAACGGGCTGGTGTGTAGCGACGGCATCAGCTTTGGCCGTGCTGTACGGTCTGTACGATGTCAACAGAGGTCACCCGGTCACCGTGGACGTTGCAGCTTTCTACAACGCTGTGCATCGGACAGTGTGGGGGGCCTCCCTGTGCTGGGTCATCTTCGCATGCACTACAGGTTATGGAGGTGAGAGTCAAACATCAAACATGGCCGAAATTTATTTCTAACTATCAATAATGAATATATAGATCAGTGAGTTGTAAAATGACAGAATTGGTCAAACATATTAAAGATGAAGACAGGTACATCACAGAGTTATACCTGGCATGTTGTCCATTAATGTTTGGAAGCGTGTTGACAGGCTTTTTCTAAATCTCAATAATAATATGTTGTGAAATGTCCAAATTGGTTGATGTCAGAACTGAAGCCTCAATAAATGCAGTAGGCACATATTCATCATCAGAATGCTGAAGGTATACATATTTGCCTTCTTTTAAACAAATGATATTTTTTAGTAGATATTTTTGACTGATTTCTATCCGATATGTCGGTGTGAACCCTTAAACAACATGTTGGGATGGTCAATGGGCCCCTTGGTCTCCATTATCCGGGGTAGAATAGGTCTTCAGCAACCCATGCTTGCCATAAAAGGCGACTATGCTTGTCGTAAAAGGCGACTAACAGGATCGGGTGGGTACAATGTGTGAAGCCCATTTCTGGTGTCCCCCGCCATGATATTGCTGGAATATTGCTAAAAGCGGCGTAAAACCATACTCACTCACTCTCTAAATACCTTTCAAAGATTGGTGTGTATAGAATATATAACAGCAGTGATAGTATTTCTTCCGGATGTTCCGGACTGCCGCAAATAGGTTTCATTGATAAATATTTAAACATATTTTCTGTTGTTATTAAAACATTGAGCAAGTATTTGTCCAGAGTAGATACATAACTTGGAAGTGGATTCACTTTGTGGCAAGCCGTATAGTTGTTTGAAACATATTAAGGTACGGTGTCATTGCCTTGCATGATGTGTATAGGCCAACATATCCAGAAAATAACGATCATGAAAACCTGACACGCAGTAGGGTTTGTTTACGTTTTTAGATACTGCAAATCTTGAAATTAACGCGAGCGTGAATTAAATGTGAAATAGTCTTTGCTCGCATTATTAAACATCGCATTTATATCAACAATATGACATTTGGGATAGCAGAAATACCAACTTAGACATACGCTGAAAACAAACAACTTTGTATTCCACATCACTGTTTATTGAGCAGCAATTGTAACAAGTATGTAAACAATGTCATTCAAACACTAATTACATCTGGTGAATTGTCACTGCTGGGGTCAAGACAAGAGTTCTACTCACTTATGTCATCACTTATCACACTTAAGTCCAGACAGACGCCACCCCCGCAGTCTTTGTTCTTTGCGACTGCGTTAAAGGCCGACACGAGCCAGCGTGCATGGATTATTTTAACTGAAGTACTCTACTCAGCGCCTATAAGCGATGCTATTTGGTGTGTCATTGGATTAATGTATGGGTGGATTAAGCTGAGGATTCTCCTGTAAACCTGACAGAAGACATTTTGTTTAGATATAAATCCACTGATGCTTGAGAGGAGGTGGGTGTCGCATTCATATTGAGTCGCATTTTTGGCTCGGGGCCAATGGTCGCATTCTTTTAGAGCCCCATTCATTTCACAATTTTTAGAAGTTAAGATGTACAGTATTTTCTTTGATTTGCTAGAATATGAATGTTACGTAAGCCTACACGCTGAACACTTATTCACAAAGATAATTGCGTGGGTGGCGTCTGTCATAGGTCCTGTTTTGCCATAGCAGAAGACTTCATTTGTTTGCCTCAAGTGCTGACTTGGTGTAGTGAATCACACTGGCGAGTAGCGACATTTTTAAGAAATTGGCTAGTGGTGTTTCACTAACAATTCATTTAGTAGACAGAATCAGGTGGTCAGGCTCGCTGATTTGGTTCAAGCATGTCATCGTATCCCAATTGTGTGAATCGATGCTCATGATGTCAATCTCTGGATTGTCTGGTCCAGACTACATTATTTACAGACAGCCGTCATATAGCTTGAATATTGCTGAGTGTGGCATTAAACAACAAACAAAACAAAATCAGTCATTAGACTTGCAAGTATGGGTATTAAGTATACATCTCCAAAGGAAAATGAGTTTTGTTTTATGTGTACAAGGCTTCGGCCTATCACTGTTGGTTGTTTGGATTGGTATTGCAGAGCCTAGAGGGCGCCATTATATTTCTGATAGACTTCTAGGACCACTTCCTCTGTCATGCCCTGTGTAATAATGGGGATGTTTTCAGGTTTTGTGAACACGTTGCTGTCGTGGCCTGCTTTCATACCTCTGAGTCGCCTGACGTACTGCGCCTATCTCGTCCACCCCATCGTCATGTACATCTTCTTCAGCTCCCAGCATACACTTCTCAACCTGTCTGACATCAACACGGTAAGTATCCTTAGCATACGCCACAACTCCCTGCATACACCACAACTCCCACCATACACCACAACTCCCACCATACACCACAACACCCTGCATACACCACAACTCCCTGCATACACCACAACTCCCTACATACACCACAACTCCCTTCATACACCACAACTCCCTGCATACACCACAACTCCCTGCATACACCACAACTCCCTACATACACCACAACTCTCTTCATACACCACAACTCCCTGCATACACCACAACTCCCAGCATACACCACAACACCCTGCATACACCACAACTCCCACCATACACCACAACACCCTGCATACACCACAACACCCTGCATACACCACAACTCCCACCATACACCACAACACCCTGCATACACCACAACTCCCTGCATACACCACAACTCCCTACATACACCACAACTCCCTTCATACACCACAACTCCCTGCATACACCACAACTCCCTGCATACACCGCAACTCCCTGCATACACCACAACTCCCTGCATACACCACAACTCCCAGCATACACCACAACTCCCTACATACACCACAACTCCCTTCATACACCACAACTCCCTGCATACACCACAACTCCCAGCATACACCACAACTCCCTGCATACACCACAACTCCCTTCATACACCACAACTCCCTGCATACACCACAACTCCCAGCATACACCACAACTCCCAGCATACACCACAACTCCCTACATACACCACAACTCCCAGCATACACCACAACTCCCACCATACACCACAACTCCCTGCATACACCACAACTCCCAGCATACACCACAACTCCCTGCATACACCACAACTCCCAGCATACACCACAACTCCCTGCATACACCACAACTCCCTGCATGCACCACAACTCCCTGCATACACCACAACTCCCAGCATACACCACAACTCCCACCATACACCACAACTCCCAGCATACACCACAACTCCCACCATACACCACAACTCCCTGCATACACCACAACTCCCAGCATACACCACAACTCCCTGCATACACCACAACTCCCTGCATACACCACAACTCCCTACATACACCACAACTCCCTACATACACCACAACTCCCTGCATACACCACAACTCCCACCATACACCACAACACCCTGCATACACCACAACTCCCTGCATACACCGCAACTCCCTGCATACACCACAACTCCCTGCATACACCACAACTCCCTTCATAAGCCACAACTCCCAGCATACACCACAACTCCCAGCATACACCACAACTCCCTGCATACACCACAACACCCTGCATACACCACAACTCCCTACATACACCACAACTCCCTACATACACCACAACTACCTTCATAAGCCACAACTCCCTGCATACACCACAACTCCCAGCATACACCGCAACTCCCTGCATACACCACAACTCCCTTCATACACCACAACTCCCTTCATACACCACAACTCCCTTCATACACCACAACTCCCAGCATACACCACAACTCCCTGCATACACCGCAACTCCCAGCATACACCACAACTCCCAGCATACACCACAACTCCCTGCATACACCACAACTCCCTGCATACACCGCAACTCCCTTCATACGCCACAACTCCCTGCATACACCACAACTCCCAGCATACACCACAACTCCCTACATACACCACAACTCCCTGCATACACCACAACTCCCTGCATACACCACAACTCCCTTCATACACCACAACTCCCAGCATACACCACAACTCCCAGCATACACCACAACTCCCAGCATACACCACAACTCCCAGCATACACCACAACTCCCTGCATACACCACAACTCCCTGCATGCACCACAACTCCCTGCATGCACCACAACTCCCTGCATACACCACAACTCCCTGCATGCACCACAACTCCCTGCATACACCACAACTCCCAGCATACACCACAACTCCCAGCATACACCACAACTCCCTGCATACACCACAACTCCCTGCATGCACCACAACTCCCAGCATACACCACAACTCCCTGCATACACCACAACTCCCTGCGTGCACCACAACTCCCTTCATAAGCCACAACTCCCTGCATACACCACAACTCCCTGCATACACCACAACTCCCTACATACACCACAACTCCCTGCATACACCAAAACTCCCTGCATACACCACAACTCCCTGCATACACCACAACTCCCTTCATACACCACAACTCCCAGCATACACCACAACTCCCTGCATACACCACAACTCCCTGCATACACCGCAACTCCCTTCATACGCCACAACTCCCTGCATACACCACAACTCCCTTCATAAGCCACAACTCCCAGCATACACCACAACTCCCTTCATAAGCCACAACTCCCAGCATACACCACAACTCCCAGCATACACCACAACTACCTTCATAAGCCACAACTCCCAGCATACACCACAACTCCCTGCATACACCACAACTCCCTGCATAAGCCACAACTCCCAGCATACACCACAACTCCCTGCATACACCACAACACCCTGCATACACCACAACTCCCTGCATACAACACAACTCCCTTCATAAGCCACAACTCCCAGCATACACCACAACTCCCTGCATACACCACAACTCCCTGCATACACCACAACTCCCTGCATAAGCAACAACTCCCAGCATACACCACAACTCCCAGCATACACCACAACTCCCAGCATACACCACAACTCCCAGCATACACCACAACTCCCTGCATACACCACAACTCCCTGCATACACCACAACTCCCTTCATAAGCCACAACTCCCAGCATACACCACAACTCCCAGCATACACCACAACTCCCAGCATACACCACAACTCCCTGCATAAGCAACAACTCCCAGCATACACCACAACTCCCAGCATACACCACAACTCCCAGCATACGCCACAACTCCCAGCATACACCACAACTCCCTGCATACACCACAACTCCCAGCATACACCACAACTCCCAGCATACACCACAACTCCCTTCATAAGCCACAACTCCCAGCATACACCACAACTCCCAGCATACACCACAACTCCCTGCATACACCACAACACCCTGCATAAGCCACAACTCCCAGCATACACCACAACTCCCTGCATACACCACAACTCCCTACATACACCACAACTCCCTGCATACACCACAACTCCCAGCATACACCACAACTCCCAGCATACACCACAACTCCCAGCATACACCACAACTCCCAGCATACACCACAACTCCCAGCATACACCACAACTCCCAGCATACACCACAACTCCCTGCATACACCACAACTCCCAGCATACACCACAACTCCCAGCATACACCACAACTCCCTTCATGAGCCACAACTCCCAGCATACACCACAACTCCCAGCATACACCACAACTCCCTGCATACACCACAACTCCCTGCATAAGCCACAACTCCCAGCATACACCGCAACTCCCTGCATACACCACAACTCCCTTCATACACCACAACTCCCTTCATACACCACAACTCCCTTCATACACCACAACTCCCAGCATACACCACAACTCCCTGCATACACCGCAACTCCCAGCATACACCACAACTCCCAGCATACACCACAACTCCCTGCATACACCACAACTCCCTGCATACACCGCAACTCCCTTCATACGCCACAACTCCCTGCATACACCACAACTCCCAGCATACACCACAACTCCCTACATACACCACAACTCCCTGCATACACCACAACTCCCTACATACACCACAACTCCCTACATACACCACAACTCCCTGCATACACCACAACTCCCTACATACACCACAACTCCCAGCATACACCACAACTCCCAGCATACACCACAACTCCCTTCATGAGCCACAACTCCCAGCATACACCACAACTCCCAGCATACACCACAACTCCCTGCATACACCACAACTCCCTGCATAAGCCACAACTCCCAGCATACACCACAACTCCCTGCATACACCACAACTCCCTACATACACCACAACTCCCTGCATACACCACAACTCCCTGCATACACCACAACTCCCTGCATACACCACAACTCCCAGCATACACCACAACTCCCAGCATACACCACAACTCCCTGCATACACCACAACTCCCTACATACACCACAACTCCCAGCATACACCACAACTCCCAGCATACACCACATTTCCCAGCATACACCACAACTCCCTGCGTACACCACAACTCCCAGCATACACCACAACTCCCAGCATACACCACAACTCCCAGCATACACCACAACTCCCTGCATACACCACAATTCCCAGCATACACCACAACCTCCAGCATACACCACAACTACCTGCATACACCACAACTCCCTGCATACACCACAACTCCCAGCATACACCACAACTCCCAGCATACACCACAACTCCCAGCATACGCCACAACTCCCAGCATACACCACAACTCCCAGAAAACGCCACAACTACCAGCATACGCCACAACTCCCAGCATAGGCCACAACTCCCAGCATACCCCACAACTCCCAGCACACACCACAACTACCAGCATACACCACAACTCCCAGCATACACCACAACTCCCAGCATACACCACAACTCCCAGCATACACCACAACTCCCTGCATACACCACAGACCGCCTCCGTGGTCTAGTGGTAGAGCGTCTGCCCGGAGAGCGGAAGGTCCGGGGTTCGATCCCCGGCCGCGTCAAACCAAAATAAGTTAAAAGATGGTACTTGTTGTTACCCTGTCTTGCGCAGGCATTAAGGGGCTAAAACAAGGACTGGTCGGCTCGGAGTCAGTATACTGTGTCTGAGTGGGGTATTCATGTTAAACTGCGGCATGGTATCCCAGTGAGCTAGCACTATTAATAGGCATCAGTCTGGACTAGTACAAGCAGCCACACAAACACACACATGTACATGCATGTTGCTATATATAAGTGTAATAATCTTGGATGCGACGTTAAACCCCATTTCACCTCACCTGCATACACCACAGTTCCCAGCATACACCACAACTCACAGCATAAACCACAACTCCCAGCATACACCACAACTCCCAGAGCTTGTCTGAAGCTGTAGTATGTGTACTGTGTGTAATACTGTATGTTGGTGGAGGTGTACTGTATTGGTACTGGTGTACTGTGTGTAATACTGTATGTTGCTGCAGGTGTACTGTATTGGTACTGGTGTATTGTGTGTAATACTGTTTGTTGTTGGAGGTGTACTGTATTGGTACTGATGTACTGTGTGTAATACTGTATGTTGCTGCAGGTGTACTGTATTGGTACTGGTGTACTGTGTGTGATACTGTCTGTTGTTGGAGGTGTACTGTATTGGTACTGGTGTACTGTGTGTAATACTGTATGTTGTTGGAGGTGTACTGTATTGGTACTGGTGTATTGTAGATGTACTGTGTTGGTACTGGTGTACTGTGTGTGATACTGTATGTTGTTGGAGGTGTACTGTATTGGTACTGGTGTACTGTGTGTAATACTGTTTGTTGTTGTAGGTGTACTGTATTGGTACTGGTGTACTGTGTGTAATACTGTATGTTGTTGGAGGTGTACTGTATTGGTACTGGTGTATTGTGTGTAATACTGTATGTTGTTGTAGGTGTACTGTATTGGTACTGGTGTACTGTGTGTAATACTGTATGTTGTTGGAGGTGTACTATATTGGTACTGATGTACTGTGTGTAATACTGTATGTTGCTGCAGGTGTACTGTATTGGTACTGGTGTAAGTAGATGTACTGTATTGGTACTGGTGTACTGTGTGTAATACTGTATGTTGTTGGAGGTGTACTGTATTGGTACTGGTGTACTGTGTGTAATACTGTCTGTTGCTGCAGGTGTACTGTATTGGTACTGGTGTATTGTGTGTAATACTGTATGTTGTTGGAGGTGTACTGTATTGGTACTGGTGTATTGTGTGTAATACTGTGTGTTCTTGTAGGTGTACTGTATTGGTACTGGTGTACTGTGTGTAATACTGTCTGTTGCTGCAGGTGTACTGTATTGGTACTGGTGTACTGTGTGTGATACTGTATGTTGCTGGAGGTGTACTGTATTGGTACTGGTGTACTGTGTGTGATACTGTATGTTGCTGGAGGTGTACTGTATTGGTACTGGTGTACTGTGTGTGATACTGTATGTTGTTGCAGGTGTACTGTATTGGTACTGGTGTATTGTAGATGTACTGTATTGGTACTGGTGTATTGTAGATGCACTGTATTGGTACTGGTGTACTGTGTGTAATACTGTATGTTGCTGCAGGTGTACTGTATTGGTACTGGTGTACTGTGTGTAATACTGTCTGTTGCTGCAGGTGTACTGTATTGGTACTGGTGTATTGTAGATGCACTGTATTGGTACTGGTGTATTGTGTGTAATACTGTATGTTGCTGCAGGTGTACTGTATTGATACTGGTGTACTGTGTGTAATACTGTCTGTTGCTGCAGGTGTACTGTATTGGTACTGGTGTACTGTGTGTAATACTGTCTGTTGCTGCAGGTGTACTGTATTGGTACTGGTATATTGTAGATGCACTGTATTGGTACTGGTGTATTGTGTGTAATACTGTATGTTGCTGCAGGTGTACTGTATTGATACTGGTGTACTGTGTGTAATACTGTCTGTTGCTGCAGGTGTACTGTATTGGTACTGGTGTACTGTGTGTAATACTCTCTGTTGCTGCAGGTGTACTGTATTGGTACTGGTGTATTGTAGATGCACTGTATTGGTACTGGTGTATTGTGTGTAATACTGTTTGTTGTTGGAGGTGTACTGTATTGATACTGGTGTACTGTGTGTAATACTGTCTGTTGCTGCAGGTGTACTGTATTGGTACTGGTGTACTGTGTGTAATACTGTCTGTTGCTGCAGGTGTACTGTATTGGTACTGGTGTATTGTAGATGTACTGTATTGGTACTGGTGTACTGTGTGTAATACTGTCTGTTGCTGCAGGTGTACTGTATTGGTACTGGTGTACTGTGTGTAATACTGTCTGTTGCTGCAGGTGTACTGTATTGGTACTGGTATATTGTAGATGCACTGTATTGGTACTGGTGTATTGTGTGTAATACTGTATGTTGCTGCAGGTGTACTGTATTGATACTGGTGTACTGTGTGTAATACTGTCTGTTGCTGCAGGTGTACTGTATTGGTACTGGTGTACTGTGTGTAATACTGTCTGTTGCTGCAGGTGTACTGTATTGGTACTGGTGTATTGTAGATGCACTGTATTGGTACTGGTGTATTGTGTGTAATACTGTTTGTTGTTGGAGGTGTACTGTATTGATACTGGTGTACTGTGTGTAATACTGTCTGTTGCTGCAGGTGTACTGTATTGGTACTGGTGTACTGTGTGTAATACTGTCTGTTGCTGCAGGTGTACTGTATTGGTACTGGTGTATTGTAGATGTACTGTATTGGTACTGGTGTACTGTGTGTAATACTGTCTGTTGCTGCAGGTGTACTGTATTGGTACTGGTGTATTGTAGATGTACTGTATTGGTACTGGTGTATTGTAGATGTACTGTATTGGTACTGGTGTACTGTGTGTGATACTGTCTGTTGCTGCAGGTGTACTGTATTGGTACTGGTGTACTGTAGATGTAGTGTATTGGTACTGGTGTATTGTAGATGTACTGTATTGGTACTGGTGTATTGTGTGTAATACTGTATGTTGCTGGATATGTACTGTATTGGTACTGGTGTACTGTAGATGTACTGTATTGGTACTGGTGTATTGTGTGTAATACTGTATGTTGTTGGAGGTGTACTGTATTGGTACTGGTGTATTGTGTGTAATACTGTATGTTGGTGGAGGTGTACTGTATTGGTACTGGTGTATTGTAGATGTACTGTATTGGTACTGGTGTATTGTGTGTAATACTGTATGTTGGTGGAGGTGTACTGTATTGGTACTGGTGTATTGTAGATGTACTGTATTGGTACTGGTGTATTGTGTGTAATACTGTATGTTGGTGGAGGTGTACTGTATTGGTACTGGTGTATTGTAGATGTACTGTATTGGTACTGGTGTATTGTGTGTGATACTGTATGTTGGTGGAGGTGTACTGTATTGGTACTGGTGTATTGTAGATGTACTGTATTGGTACTGGTGTATTGTGTGTGATACTGTTTGTTGTTGGAGGTGTACTATATTGGTCCTGGTGTACTGTGTGTAATACTGTATGTTGCTGCAGGTGTACTGTATTGGTACTGGTGTATTGTGTGTAATACTGTTTGTTGTTGTAGGTGTACTGTATTGGTACTGGTGTACTGCAGGTGTACTGTATTGGTACTGGTGTATTGTGTGTAATACTGTATGTTGTTGGAGGTGTACTGTATTGGTACTGGTGTATTGTGTGTAATACTGTATGTTGTTGTAGGTGTACTGTATTGGTACTGGTGTATTGTAGATGTACTGTATTGGTACTGGTGTATTGTGTGTAATACTGTATGTTGTTGTAGGTGTACTGTATTGGTACTGGTGTACTGTGTGTGATACTGTATGTTGTTGGAGGTGTACTGTATTGGTACTGGTGTACTGTGTGTAATATATACTGTTGTATCTTGCAGGTTATCTGGTTTTTAGGCCTTCTTGTTCTCTCCTACATGGCAGCCTTTGTCGTATCCATGGCGTTTGAGTCCCCGATGATGGGTTTGGAGAAGGCATTTCTGAAGCGCGAGAAGAGCAGTTAATGATAGCAGATGTGTCACCATGGAAACCAACCATGGGTGAAACATAACCAGAAGTTATTTGTAAATCTCATTCTGTAGAATTTGATTGAATCTGTTATCTATGATGATGTTATCTAGCTTTAAAGTGACAATGGTAATTTGTTGATTTTATGGGTTCAAGACAATAGTGCCTTCCATGCCTGCAGCTCTCCTCTTGTCAATGGACAAATTTTCAGACAATACGAGTTCCCTTGAATTTCCAACATGAAGTCTACATGTGGTGTTGGCTGCACAGTGTTCGGAATTAGCTTTGAATCTTTTAAGTAGTCCATCACGATGACGACAAAGACTCTTGTAAAGCAGTATCATGTATTGTCCCCGTAATTACCTCTATGTCTGTATAACTTATGAAACAGACCCTGTATGGCAGGTATGGCAGGTGATTCAGCTTCATGTGTTTGCTGGATTTGGACCACCTTTGCTGAATTAGGTTTTCACAATCATGCACTAATAATAGAGGCATGAAATTTCACACAATACCTCATGCAGACTCGTGTAGAAAGTTGTTAGCATGTGATTTGATGACAAAAGGTCAAGGTCTTTTGGTATGAACTATAAGTATACCGCATAGCTGAGTATTTATGATTGTAACAAAAGGTTTAGGTGACCTTCTGAAGGTCAAGGTCACTACAGGTAACATGTCGAAATATGGCTCAAACTTCAGGGATTTAGGTTTATTTTATGAGATACCAAAGCATTTGTCAATTTGTGAGGATAAACTATAACAATGTCATGGTTGTGTCAAATGTCAAGGTCACTTTAAAGATCATTCACTCATGAAATGGCTTGTATAAAGTTCATGCAAAAGTATGGACTAAATGGCATTGAAACTTCATACTCGTCATTAGAAATGTTCAGGTATGGAGATTGGTGAAGATTGAAGATCACTGCTTGCATCTAAAACGCATGGGACAATGTTAACATGAGTATTTATGATAGGAATATGACCAAACTTGAGTAACATTATTGTTAGGGTGTAATCAAAAGTGATATTGGAATTTAACATCCATCCAAGGTCAAGATCACAACAGATCCTAATGTTAACCATGGCACAAAACTCAGGAAAACTGTTCATCGGAAAACCAAATTTTTATTTTTCATAATAGATTACAAAAACCTCAAGGTCAAGGTCATGTTAAATATTATGCAAATAGCTTTCTGATCCAGGAGCATGGTTTGTGTTCAATATGACATGATAGATGATGTAGTATTTGAAAATTGTCTTTAAATAATGGCAGGCCAGTACAGCTGAATTTTAAGTTGATCTTCATATTTTTAAAGATGTCTCATTTTTACACACTTATGTAGTGAAATCATGGCGGTGTTTGGTGTGGTGAAATAGTAGCAAGATCTGGATTGCAAGTACAAGAAACTCAAGACGTAAAACTGTCATAATATTTTCACCTATTATAAACTTGTACTTAAGGGAAACTTTTAAATTGTATTTATTGGTTTTAGTTAACATGTGCCAACCAATAACCCGTCATTATATCACTGTTTGAAGAATTGTATATTAATGTCATCAGGGTCTTGTGAAAAATTATTGAATTGTTATTGAATTTATATATGTTGTGTTTGCATCTGTCAGCAGATGGAACATTACTGTTTAACCAGGTAATCTGTTTGAGTGTGGTATTCCTTAACATCAGCTTTTGTAGAATGTCTGGCAGGCATATATTATTATATTTGTTTAGTCACAAATCTACCGACACTATTTCCTGTCAGTTATAGTTGATAAAAGTGAGCTTATGCCATGGCAATCTCATTAAAATCAGATCTTAGTTCTCGCTATCGCTGAACAAAGATTTGCGGACATACCATTATGGGTCACGTCAGAGTGACCTTTCATTCGACCAATCAAAGCGTAGCCCACCAGATCATGAAAGTGACAGTCGGAATGTTTTCTAATCAGGTATTCCAGAATGTTCATTTGTTTAGTTTTGAAAATTTTAATTGAAAACTGTGTCAACATATTTTTCAAACGTAGTCTGAAATGGAAGTCGCCAGGTTGAAACGAGTGCCGTTGAGCTCGAGAAAGCTGCTATCTCATTGGCTGATATCGACTTCTGGTTATTTGTTTCAGTGGTCGGTCAAAGTTCGTGAAAGGTCGATCTGACGTGACCCGTAATGGGATGTCCTCAGATCTTTGTTTTGCGGAAGTGAGAACTTAGATTCTGATTTTTAATGAGATTGATGCCGTGGTGTATTGTATCTGTCTGGTTGTGTGAATGATCCCTTCTATGGTGTCTCTAGGGATGGTCGGGTAGCCTAGTGGTTAAAGCGTTCGCTCGCCACGCTGAAGACCCGGGTTCGATTCCCGACATGGGTACAATGTGTGAAGCCCATTTCTGGTGTCCCCCGCCATGATATTGCTGGAATATTGCTAAAAGCAGCGTAAAACCATACTCACTCACTCACTATGGTGTTTCTAAAATATCTCACACCATTCCTATTGTATCCCCTTATATACATGGTCGCCATTATGTCTTAACAATTCAGGTGAGTTCCACAGTTTCTTTATGACTCCCAACAACGGTCCAACTATTGCTGAAAAAATGCTACCCCTTCACGTTGAAAACAATGGCCTATTGTATCCTCTACAGCAGTGTGTGTATACACCAGGACATGAAACTTCTGGTTCTCAGTTGTAGCTTTATGATCATTAATGATGGGATATGAATCAATATTGTGCAAGGGTTGTTCTGCCATGACAGAGTTGACATCAAGGACAACCATGTGAACAGGAGACGATTGATTGTAAATACTTTTACGCTTCATTTCATTGATTTCATGGTATACTTTTCATGTTCCATGATGTGCCATCATCCATATGTCTCACCTCTAACCTCTTGACCTGTCACCTCTAACCTCTTGACCTGTCACCTCTTGACCTGTCACCTCTTGACCTGTCACCTCTGACCTGTAACCTCTGACCTGTCACCTCTTACCCTGTCACCTCTGACCTGACATCTCTGACCTGTTAAATCTGACCTGCCATCTCTGACCTGTTACCTCAGGGGTTGAGGTTGATAGAAAGACATACAGCAGATTGCTTCTGTGTGAGGTAGTTGACCTTTGAGGCAGTGACCCATGACCTATTGCCTTGGGTCGACCTATCCAAATCACGGCAGCTACCATATTTGGCAGGGTCATTACTAACCCATAACCTTTAACATGTTTAATATGAACTATGTATTGCAGAATGTACAACCTCTTCTGTATCTGATGATACATTTTTTATGATTGCTGTTTTATACCACTGTTGTGGTGGAGATATGTGATTTTTGTCAATGTTTTATGATTTTATATATGCGAGACTGAGTGATAAGTGGGTTTTTCCCACTTGGTGTTGAAGTCCAGTTGTCCATATGATAATACATGTACATTTTACACTGATATACAAATAACACAAATCAGACTGTGATCAAATCTGCAGGCACAAGAAACAGTTGGTCATGGAGGACATATATATTATAACAGAGAAGGTAATAATTGTGCCAAATAATTGATGTTTGTTTTGGGTCATATGTATTTAATCCTGTACCAAACAGATCTGCCTGTTACTTTTTATGCCCCCCTCAAAATTATGTCAAACTTCACAGCTGCACTATGTTTATATGCTTCCTGCCCACTCCAGCAAAGACTTCAACTGTGAAAGTACAGCATTCTTTCCCTGAAAAACATGTGGGGTAACCTTGTGGTTAAACCGTTTTCTCATCACACGAATACCTGGGTTCGAATCCCCACATTTGTACAATGTGTGAAGCCCATTTTCTGGTGTCTTCCGCTGTGATATTGATGGAATATTGATTGAATATTGCTAAATGCAGCTTAAAATTAGTTCTTTTGACAATTAAAATCTGTAATTCAAATTATTACATTGGACATATTTCATTTTGATTTTTGTAATTAGGTGAGACTTCTCAGTATTGTACTTGTCAACTGTGGTCAGATTGTTATGTGAAATATATTGGCTTTTAATATGTGAGCTGTGATGAAATACTTTCAGCCTGCCTTTAAGGAGTGTACGGTGTAGAAAACAGGGCTCCCTGGCCACTTTTAATGACAGTACCATGTTTATTTGTCTATATTTTGTCTCACAGGATTGCTTTTTTCTCATAGTTATAAATTTTCTCATGACGAAAATACCATTTTTTTGTATTCAAAGAATCTATTTTTGCCTTATTAAGAACTTTCTCCACAAGAGCTTTCAATATATTTATACTTCTGCAGCTTCTCTCCACTCTCAGTTGTTTGTCTTCTGACAGAATCGTACATGTCATCACTCACCAGTGTGTGTCACAGTTCAGTGCTTTCCACACAGCATTATTATTTTTGTATGTATACTTCTCAATGTTTGATAGGGACACAATAATTGTTTCAATGTACATATATCAGGTAACAACTATTTTGTATTCCCAGCGGTAGAAACTAATATTTTTAGTCCATTAGTCCTACTAGTCCTTATAACTATTGGGTAGTTTGGCAAGGACTACAGGACTAGTGCCAATTTCCAATGCTGATTCTTAAGGTGTGTGTGTGTGTGGGGGGGCTATGATTTTCTTATTGAGACAGTATTTTTTTCAGAATTTAAAGACATTCGGACTTCTCTTAAAGTAGGAGGTAGACAAGTCCTTAGGTCGCCAGGGGCTGCCTTCTATCCCAGTGTTGGAAATAGGCGCTGGTCCTGTAGTCCTTGTCAAACTGCCCAATAGTTAAGGTATCATTAGGACCAGTAGAAATTTGTCATTTTTAATGTCATTTTTAATTTGTGGACTAAAAATGTTTCTACCACTGTATTCAAATTCATAACCTGTCGTTTGTAGCTATTAATTATTCTGTACTTAGCTTAGGTCCAATGTCTGTCTAGTAATGATGTGCTTACGGTTTTAAACTTTTCTGATTTCACAATAAAAATATTTTTCTTTTAATATATTCTGTGTTGTGTTCATCGGTTATCTTAAAGTGCATTATATAGACTCCCATGCACAGCCTGCGGTAGTAACACACTGCTTGAGAGAATTTTCTTTTCACATATGACAATATCTTTGTATGTTGGTTTCAGTTCAAACATTCAAACATTATATGGAAATTAGTAACATTTCCAAATTACAAGTGATTAACTTAGAGGGGGTCTATCATACCGTGCCTGACTGCCATGAACCATGGTGCAGATATTGACATATATATTAGTTATTAAATGACATGTCAAAGAAAGGAAACATGAAATCATTAATGGTCAAATTGGGAGAAAAATGTGCGAAATTTGAGCAACACCAGCCGGTTTTGAACAGTGAATTTCCATGTGCAATTTTTTAATAATTTCTAAATTCTTATTCATTGTAGACTTACAACATATACTCACACGCAAAAGAAACAAGTCGAGTATGCAGTATAAATGTTATTTATTTTCAACAGTAAAGACAAGAAATACTAATAGGGCAAGATTGACAAACAATGGACTGAAGATGGTTTAATGGATTAAAAGGCAGATGACATAATTGTTTTTTTCAAATGTAAAGGGCTTACACAGTTTCGGGTCAATACCCAAAATGTCCGTCAATACCTGGTGTGACCACCATTAGTATTGATCACTACCACACATCTCCTGTACATTGAGTGGATCAGACGATTTGTGAAGGCCCTATGGATCCTCCTGCACACACCCAGAGCAGCTGTGGGTAGTTCATCGGCAGTTGTAGGGACTGGGCGCACATTGTGCAGACGCCTTTGAACCTCATCCCATAAGTGTTCGATGGGGTTCAGATCAGGGCTGATGGCTTGCCACGGTAGAACACGGATGTTGTGTTGTTGCAGAAAGGCCATAGTAGCTCTGGTAACATTAGGACGAGCGTTGTCCTGCTGGAAAATGTGTTGTTGATGTGCAAGAAATGGAACAACGTGGGTCGATATACCGCTAAGCAGTGACGCCGTGTTCCCGACCTTGACCAACATTCAGAAAGCACATGGGTCCAAGTCTCGTATTAAGTCCAATCCCTGCCCATATCATGACGCTAGGTCCACCCCATGGATCCCTTTCCACAACGTTTCTGTCAGCGAAATGATCACCTCGACGCCGCCAAATTCTGACTCTCCCGTCTGCATGGGAGACACAAAAGCGACTTTCATCAGAGAAGATGACACGCTTCCACTCACGATGGGCGCCAATTGCGATGACCCTGTGCCCACTGAAGTCGTGCTCGTCGATGCCGTGGTTGGAGAACAGGACGACGTGCTGGTCGGCGGCATCTGAGGTTGTTGGAACGGAGACGTCGGATCACAGTGTCCCGGCTAATGTGTCGATTATGTGTTCCTTCATCTTCCCGAGGCAAAGGAGTTAACTGACTATAAAAGTCTAGTTTCCACCCTTGCCGAACTAGGCTGGTATTATGGAGTTACGTTTTGTCTGGACTAACGAGTCTATGCATAGTCCAATCAAAATAGCTCACCGAAAGCAAAATCCGGTTCGTAAACTGTCGTGCAGATTTCGATCGATTGCAGGGTTTGCAAAGCATGTGCATCGCCAATTGGTTGTCAGCAGATATTTTCCAAATCCTTTGATGTTTTTAATCAAGGTGCTCACGTGATTTGATGCATTTCGCGATGTAAGACCCGTTTTATCACAATATAGATCTTGATTATCGATCAGATCGTCCTGACTGGGCGCCACAATTTTGTGTGAAGCAAACGCAAGTGATACGAGAGGTGGAATCTGATTGGTCCATAGGAGAGGCTTTGAAGGGACATAATTGGTAATAGCCACTGGTGGCGCAACGATCGAGCCCAGTAATTCCAGCCTAGTTCGGCAAGGGTGGAAACTGGACTTTTAAAGTCAGTTAACTTACTTGCCTCGGGAAGATGGTGTTCCTATGGTCTGTCGAGCACTTTTACTTGCACTTAGGAACGGATGTCGCTGGTGTTGACGGGTAATCTGCCGATCTTGTCGAGGTGTGGTGACCCTAGGACGACCGCTCCGAGGAAGGTCATCTGTGGTCTGTGTAGCATTGTATCGATGCAGGAGACGGTAAATTGTGGTTATGTTAACGTTGAAATGACGGGCAACATCTTGGACAGACTCTCCAGCTTCCAAACGTCCGATAGCCTGGTTTCTCTGAATTTGAGTTAGGCGTGGCATTGTTGACCAGGGAGTGGTAGGTCCAAGAATCGGCCCTAGTTTTATACCCACTACAGTTCGTGCATTTTCGATTTCGCGAGAAATGGGTGCATGATACCCACATATTCATTGAAGTACTGGCGATTCGTTTTTTATGTTGCGTTTTTACTCGGGGCTTCCAAAATGCAACCAAAAATATTGAGAACAGCATCAGGCTTCACTACATGCTAAAACTCGTGTGAACTTATGGTTCCGTGTTTGTTACCTATTTGCTTAAAACCACTTGCGTTTCTTTTGCGTGTGAGTATATGTCATTTATAAGGCACAGGCACGCAAACCTGTTTGCTTTTGCGTTGAAATATGTTTACTTTCTTCAAAACTGCATGTCGCCATCTCTAGAACACTCTTTACATATCTCCCAAATTGGAAACATTGGAAAACATTGCAGATCTCTGGAAAGCATTGGAAATATATTGACATGGTTTTTTTTGTTCTTATCTGATGTGTGCTCTCGTTTGTTTGATTTGCGTGGACGTTGGATATAACTGTGTACTTCTTGGTAACAATTGATTAATTTTTCCCGCTTTTTGTACACTACATACGTAGAACCATGACCAACAGTCACATACTAGCAATGGGGCAAACGGTTACACCTGGGTCCAGACAGGAATATTAGAACCATGATTACGTCTTGCATTGTGTCAAGAACCTGTTAATGTTGTGGTGAAAGAATTAAGTAATACATACCTTACGGGTCCAATGTTGGACACCTTCCCTGACACACCGAAATTATGTTTTGAGGCATCATGGACTTAATAGAGACACTAGTTGCGATGACCAGAAGAAAGTTACAGGAAAAAATTACAGATATAGGTCATCTTCCTGAGGCAAGGGACTCACAGTATCCAATTCAAAGTTCCATGTTGCTTGTGAAGTCCCACATTCGATCCATGATTACTATGATTTCCATTACTTACTGAACACATTTAATTTGACCAGCAAGTACTGAGAATTTTTCTTACCGTTTTGGCCATCAACACTATTAACCATATGAAGGGTGTCTGTAGAACATGTTCTGACTTTCATTCATGGTGTCCACAGGCTCTTGAAGCAGGATAGTGATATATGGGTCCAGTGTTTCAGAAATATCACTGTCCCGCTTCAGGGGCCTGTGGGCGTGTCATATTTGTAAAATATGACCAGAGTTGTCCCCCTTGGTAAACAACCCCGCATACGGCAAACAAAGGCACTGTGGGAATGACTGATTTGGAAAAAAAGTAAGATTTTTTCTGAATTATACAATCAAGGAATCAGATCAGCCCAGAGAGAACAGACATTCTACTATCAACTGCGTACCGTGCCTTGAAAAATATTGAGATTGGAGATGGAAATAAGCACTTAAAAGGAGCGGGTAGGCCAAAGAAATTAACTGTTGGTGACAGAAGGCGACTTGGTATATTGGCGTCTAAAATCAGACGCATGAAGATAGAAAATATTATACATGAAATGATTAATCGAGAAACAGTAAATGTTTCTAAAGAGACAATAAGAACGCATTTGCATGCAATGGATTGGCAGAAATCACGAGAAATGCCATCACCCCTCCTAAAACCTGAACAGCAAGAACGACGTTTGAATTGGTGTTCGGAGCTTGAAAATTTCCGTTGAGACACTTACCTTCTCAGATGAAAGTTCAGAGTGGTTATAGCCATTCTGCATAAAAATGTGGACCAAAGGTACAGAAAAAAACACAAGCGTCCAAAGTACAGTCCTAAATTTGGTGTGTGGGTTTGGCTATCTGTGTTGTGATCCACACCATTATGTGTATTTGAAGGTAATATGACAAGTGTAGTGTACACTGATACTCTACAGTGAGTGAGTTAAAATTTTCTTCTTCGGGGGGCCCAGTCGGGCATCACTTCGGGCTTTCCTCCCACATCAAGCTGACACGCCGCGATATAACTGGAATATTGTTAGAAGCGGCGTTAAACCGAACTCACTCACTTACTCAATTGTATGGACGTCTTCATCAAGGGGATGAAAAAAGATTTATCCGTAACCTGCACCCTAAACACATGTAGTCCGATCAAGGTGACGCATGCAAATGAAATACTTGGACTTTTTTCAATTTGCAGGATTGGCTTAAACATCTCGTTATGAACTAACGGGTCAAAGAAACGCCAAAATGACAAGATAACTAAACCCATGTACTTTAAGTTCTGCAGACACGTTTATCATGCTGGGTGCACTGTCCAGTATTCGATCACACGCGCAGCTTCGACCTCGATCTCTTTTGTGGCTCTCTTTGTCTCTCAGATGGCTCAGTATCGGTAGTGACCCCTTCCACAACGATGCAGACCCTAACACGACGTCGAAATGAGTACACGAGTCCCCTGATATCATTCGCCCGCTCGTCAATGGCGGCTGTTGACGTTTCCGAATCCTGCGGCCATGTTGGTCCCAGAGGTCCTCTATGGGCGACAGGTCCGGTGATATGGCTGGTCACTGTAATACGGTCACGTTGCTGACGTGAGCTGTGTGAGGAGTGGCGTTGTCCTGCTGAAACAGCGTCCGTGTGTGTCGTTGCAGGAAATGCAGAGCCACAGACCGCAAAACCTCAAGAATGTAACGACGTGCAGTGAGATTTCCGTCGATGATGACCAGATCTGTCTTCTGGTCCTCGCAGATGCCACCCCACACCATGGCACTACCATCTCCATAAGGCTCCACTTCTTGGACGCAACAACGTGCCATCCGTTCACCGAATCTAGACATTAGGTGAGGCACCCGTAAATACTGCGGTCTTCCTGTGGGGTCGTGATCTTGGGTCTTCCACTCCTCGGCCAGTTTGCCGGTGACGTGTGACAAGTCTGGCGATGGTGCACATGAAGCAGCTCATGATCCTGGCAACGTGCTGTTGCGTCGCTCCCATTTGTAACATACAGATGGCTCTCTCCCTCTGCTCTGTGGTTAGTCGAGGCATATTCGTTGTTTCATGTGATGAGAGAGTACAATCCAGCTCATGTTTTATACTAGAATTTCATACGGTGACGTTGTGCACATTTTGCATTTATTAGTGATGGAACTCACTTTTCTCGCAAATCATGTGGAGCACGTGCACATGTTAAAAAGGAATAGGTAAGTTGCATTGTTTTCGTGCTGTTTGGCCAAATTGTTGAAACCTGACGGCCATCATACATTTAGTGGCGTTTCTTTTGCCCGCTATAGTTTATATCTCACAATTCCCTATTTTGGTGTCACGCTTCTTTGAACAGTATGCCAGTTATATCACGGCGTGTCAGTTTAATGTGGGAGGATAGTCCGGAGTGATGCAGGTCTCAGACGTTTACCACTTTAGTGAAATCTAAGAGCACGGGTATGGTGCTGACAAACCTAGAAACATAATCGGGGCAAACCGGATTCGAACCAATGATAATAGGTTTCTGGCGTACCCAAGGGACACAGCTCTGCACAGCAAATTGCGGCGTCTTGGGCCTCCCATGCCCCCCTTTTTAGGCTCGTACCATCTGCCGCTAACAGCGTTTTTACAGGTGAACACTTGCCTTTCCTTTGTATTTGTTTGTGAAAGAGGCCGACAGTAGGATAAGATACACTTTTCACCAACACGTGGTATCATCAGTATTTGATAGTGATTCGAACTCGTACACTGTATTCTGGTTTGAGCGGAGATTTCTTATGATTTTTTTTCACGTGGTCATGTACATTACACACACACACACACACACACACACACACACACACACACACACACACACACACACATGCCCGTACCTATGAAAGTGCAATAATCTTGAACGTGACGTTATCCCTATTTCACCTCACCAAGAACTGTAGAAACTGGACCCAGTGACCCAATACCAGTTGTTCTGCGTTCGATATTAACTGAAGGGTTTGGGTGTTCATAATGTCTGTCCTGTCTGATTGTGTCGTCGTTCCCTGACAGTGCAGAATTTTTCTTGTGTTATATGACTCGATTACGTCATGACGTTCATTCCCATAAAGCAAGTTAATTACACACACTTCTTCACATAGAGGATTAACGTGAAGTAAGTAAGGCATTTGGATCCAGTTAATCCTTCATGCTTGATCGTGTGTGCGTGCGTGCGTGCGTGCGTGCGTGCGTTGTCACATTTTGTACGATGGGATATCAAGACGTTTAAAAGTCTGGCATGCATGAACGTGAAATGTCGTGAGTTTTAATCATTGTTCATTGGTTAATCATACTTTCCTTGAAGTGCAATACATCTTTTCCCTCTCTTCTCCAGGTTAGTTATGTTTTGTATCAATGCCAGTGGTCTATTCCTGCTCTAATCCTCGTTAAGTTTTGTTCAAATTTAGAAAAAAGACATTACTAGGGGCCATCTCTGATGAGTGAGTGAGTATGATGTTTTTACGCCGCTTTTAGCAATGTTTCAGGAATATCACTGCGGGGGACACCAGAAATGATCTTCACACATTGTACCCATGTCGGGAATAACGAACCCGGGTCTTCGGCGTGACGATCGAACGCTTTAACCACTAGACTACCCGACCGCCACTCTTTGATGAATAAGGTGCATGTGGTAGAAGCTGGTATCCACCTTCCCCTACAGCAGCCATTGCCACCTGCCTGGAGTAAACTGGGGCATTGTCTTGATGGAGGAGAACGCCATGACGCAGTTTGTCGTAACGCTTCTCTTTGAAAGATTCGCACAATCTATTAAAGAAATTGGCATAATGTTCAACATTCACAGTGAGTGAGTTTGGGTTTGCCCCGCTTTTAGCAATATTCCAGCAATATCAGGGCGGGTCCACGTGGTAAATAACCTATGTATTTAGCTTTTGGTGTCCCAAAACAAGGTGGTTCTTGGTTTTGGGAGACCAGAATCGTTTCCAATCCATGGATTCTTGTCTGCTCTCATGGTCATTGTAATAGACCCATGTGTTACAAACATAAAATGAGAAAACTTTGGGTTGTCATAATTAGCAGTGGTAACCCGCGTAACTCAGTGAGGAGCAGAGCTTAAACAAAGACCCGTGAAGACTGGTTGGTTGGTTGGCTGGTTAACGCCGCACTCAGCAATATTCCAGCTATATGACGGCCGTCTGGACCAGACAGTCCAGTGATTAATATCAGGAGCATCGATCCACGCAATTGGGATCTATGACATACATCAACCAAGTCAGTGAGCCTGACCACGAGGTTTCACTGTCTATATACTAAAATCTACACTATTCTCCTCTGTGGTCTATGTTAAACATTTTTTTATTTGACCAAAACATTACAAACGTTATCATATCGTTAATAGGCTGAAAACAGTCCCCGAAATACTGCTAACTCCAGGTGATAAAAACAACTATGATACCTGTATCAACTAAATCACCATCAAATAACAATTGCTTCTTTTTTTTCCATTTTAGCCACACTTAAACGTGTGTATATCCTTTGTTTGCTTGGCAGTTTATGTATAATACATTATGTTTTGGTTTTACCATACTGACAAATTGTAGACCACCTCCGTGGTCTAGTGGATAGAGCGTCTGTCCGGGGAGCGGAAGGTCGGTGGTTTGACCTCCTTGGCCACGTAATACCAATATACAATGTACGTTAAAAGAATGTATTTGTTGTTACCCTGGCTGTCGCGCGGCATTGAGGGGATAAAACACGGCCTTGTCGGTTTGAAGTCAGTATATTGGGTCTAAGTGGGATATCAATGTTAACCTAATGCATGGTATCTCAGTCGGTCAGCACCATAAGACGGGCATTACTCCAGATAAGTGAACTCATTAACACACGCACGCGTGCGCGCTTACGCACAAAGGCACGAACCTACCTACAGGCCCACAAACATACACACATGCTCGTACCTATAAAAGTGCAATAATCTTGAAAGTGACGTTAACACCATTCCACCCCACCAAGAACTGTAGAAAATTGACCCAGTAAGTGCCACATGCACCTGATTGGCAAAGTTGTCTTGGGGCGGTCGAGTAGCCTAGTGGTTAAAGCGTTCGATCGTCACGCCGAAGACCCGGGTTCGATTCCCGACATGGGTACAATGTGTGAAGCTCATTTCTGGTGTACCCCGCCGTGATATTGCTGGGATATTGCTAAAAGCGGCGTAAAACCATACTCATTCACTCACTCACTCACTCAGAGTTGTCCTTCTTTTGATATTAACTGAAGCGCACATAAGATATACTCCTGGAATGCGGAAGTTTTTGTCAAAACGAAACTAGGATTACAGGTGTCCGACAGGTGAAAGTCACTCTCCCGCTCGCTGTGTTAAAACCATCTGCACCAACCCAGGTAAGGGGTAAACTGTTCGCACAGCTCTACTGAACTGTGTCTGATATGTAGCAGTATTTACCAGGTTTAGAAGTATTTAGTGGTTTATACCTAGGTGTTGACAACACAACCACGCCTCTTTGATATCTGCAACTGCAGATATTGTAACAGTCAGATGTTCAGAGTATCTAAGATGCAAGCCATCACAGTCATGATGCGTGTGTGTGACGGAACAAAGCGATAATATCCGAAGTTAACGATGTGAATTATCCATCATAAAAAACAGGCGCCTTTTGGAACATTCTTGTACAGAGTTGTTTCCCTTTGATAACTTTGCCATGTCAAAACATGAATTGGACTCAATCCAAGTGTAAGATACTTGAGGTTTGTAAATATTATATTAAACTGCATAAAGGTCTTTCAATGTCCGTTTTAGAACAAACCCCTAACTAAATAGGTTTGACTGAAACGTTTGGTGAAATATATGCGCGAAGATAGTGACACTTAGGTTACTGCATAGCTGCAGCTAGTATCCAGTATTGGCTATACGAAACTGTTGTCAGGCCTATGCTGAACAAATAGTCCAATTTGCCATTCAGCTGAGTTGACACATATTATTAATGCACTATTTGGACAAGGAAATACGGCATTAACAAGTCTTTGAATACAGGACGAATATCCTCCCGCGAGCATGATAATTATATTCGTCTCTTTCACCTGCGATTTCGGTTTCAAACTGCAACTTTGAAAACTCATAGAACTGTGCAAGGCATCGATTACGAGAGCATAACATCTATCCGTACGTCCAAATTTGCTGGCACTGTGACTCGTGAACGTCCAGAACGTGGTCGGTCCCTGGCAGGGCTGGGACGAGTATATATAGAAACATTTCTGAATCAAACAAGGTCAACACGATAATAGCAGTGGCTTATGACTGACGCACATGCGGAGAACAACCTGGCCAGGGGTACTGGTACAATTACTGAAGTTTTTAGCATGTTACATTTACAGATGAGACAGTTTTCCAGTTCTACAGAACATCTGTGAAATAATGGTACAGAGGAGGAAAGTTCCTGAAAATGGTTCTGGTGTTTTCACCCTCAGACAAAGTGGGTGGTACCTCTATCTATTTTTGTGGAGAATATTGTCACATCTTTCGGGAAGGTCTCTTAGAACCTGCCATAGGACATAGTAAAATTCCATTTGTTACAACAAGACAATTCATGATACGCCAGGAACGCTTCCGTGGTCGAGTGGTAGAACGTCCGCCCGGAGAACTTAAGGTCGGGGGTTCGTTACCCGGCCGCCTCATACCGAAATGCTTAAAAGATGGCGCTTGTTTTACCCTGCCTGAGGCTCGGCATTAAGAGGCTAAACAAGGTCTGGTCGGCTCGGAGTCAGTGGGCTAGCACTATTAAATTAACATAAGCCCTATAAAGGCAAGTGGTGTTGTAGCGACTTGAATCAAATGTGTTTGATGCCAATTTGTGTGAGCATAATTTCCTTAATCTACATTTATTCTTTTACCAATTGAAAACAATAAGATATAGAAGGTTCTGATTTGCAAAGAATGGGTTGCCTCAAAAGTAGCAACTTCGGTTAGCTCTGAAAATGCGGATCCGGAACCGAATAAAGCATAATTAATTATCGGGGTGATAACTTGATCATATTCTTATGTGGTCTTATCACAATTCAATTTAGTGTTTAAGTAGTCTTTTCATTTAATGTTCACGTAGTCTTTTCATTAGTGTTCACGTCGTCTTTTCATTTTGTCTTTTCATTAAGTGTTCATGTAATCCTTTCATTTAGTGTTCACGTCGTCTTTTCATTTAGTGTTCACGTCGTCTTTTCATTTAGTGTTCACGTCGTCTTTTCATTTTGTCATTTCATTTAGTGTTCACGTCGTCATTTCATTTAGTGTTCACATCGTCTTTTCATTTTGTCATTTCATTTAGGGTTCACGTAGTCTTTTCATTTAGTGTTCATGTAATCCTTTCATTTAGCGTTCATGTCGTCTTTTTATTTTGTCTTTTCATTAAGTGTTTAGTAATCCTTTCATTCAGTGTTCACGTCCTCTATTCATTTAGTGTTCACGTCGTCTCTTCATTTTGTCATTTCATTTAGTGTTCACATAGTCTTTTCATTGAGTGTTCACGTCGTTATGATGACAAACAATCAGCCACGTCACACTTGAAAAACCAGCCGATCCCATAAATCAGATCTTCCAATTGGTTTGATGCCGCTTTTAGCAATATTCCAGCAATAACACGGCACCCGTGTTGGGAATTGGTCCCGGGTCCATGGCATGACGAGCGAACACCTTAACCACTAGGCTTCCCCTCCGCCCCTAGATCCGACATTCGTGGAGTACTGATCACTATCGTTGGCTGAGAGGTGGTGACCTTTAATGGTTCATAAACTGGGTACATAGATGGCAACAACGCCAGGGTTTAACGCCACTTTTAACAGTAATCCAGTTATATCGTGGCATTAATCCAGTTTAATCGTGGCGTGCCAGCTCAATGTGGAAGGAAAGCCCGAAGTGATGCAGGTCGCAGACGTTTATCACTTTGGTGAAACCCACGAGTACTGGTATGGTGCTGGCAAACCAAGAAACATAATCGGGGCGAACCGAGATTCGAACCCACAATTTTAGATTCCTGGCGAATCGCAGCGCCTTAGACGACCGCCCCCTCAATAGAAGTCATCCTGACTGGGAACAACATCTGCATATTATCAGCTTCGACAACGCTATCTATTATGCCAAATCATCGCCAACGATAAGTAAATATCGAATTAATGGAGCGTTACTGTATTAGAAATTAGTGTAATTAGTGGCTTAGAAGACTTAGAAGACTGTATAATATTTATGATTCAGAAAGGTCATCTTACTAACGCGATATCCAACATATTATAGCGGACACAAGGAATCGGATCCGATTCCAACCCTGAAGTTAAACATGTTAATGACATGCAATCAGCCAAGTCACCGAGCCTAACCACGCAATCCATTTATTCGCCTCGGACGACAAGCTAATGTTGCCGGGGAATCTCGGAATCCCCAGGGGCAGTTAACCATGGGAACCATCGTATTCATACCTCTCCCTGGGGACAAGGTGTTCAGATAAGCCCGAGAATTTCAATTTCAGATGCATGTAGGTATGTCAAAATAGTTTAAAACCATAAGATTCCTTTATAATATCAGACCAAGGTAAATATTCGTTTCACTCAATGCTTCAATGGTTTGTGGAGGAACCTTGGGGGCGGTGCAGTAGTGGCGTGTGTCAACTCAACCCATTAAATGAGGCCGTGTTACCCCATAGAAGTAAAAAAAGCCCTACTGAAGCAATGTGTGGAGTACATGCCCGTAAGATAATTTTACATGCTGCACGGTAAATATTGCCGATTGTGCTATGTCATCTCTGAGCGCCCATTGGTCATGCTTTCCCTCTTGCTAGAAGCAGGTCGTGTCTTGATTGGTCGGTTTATAATAGTAGCTACTCCCAAAGCGGGAGCATGCATTCACTGGTGAGGTGGGAGCAAACCAGTGATGTTTTGACGAAGGATGAAAGGCTGAGCTGACTTACTGTAATGGCGAAGTCTCTATCTCTGTAGGTGTCCACGTACCAGTGCATGACGACCCCGTTCTTGTCTTGAGTCATCTTCTCGATGAAATGCTCGTTCCGTTAAGACATCATGCTCTAAACAAGTCGGAACGACGTTGATGAACATAACGTAGATACACAGATGACTTGTTCTTGACCATAAGTGCGAGATGTTCAACACTGTTCCGCTAGCGAAGAAGGAAACCTACAGCTACACAAATATGTGGTGTCAGCCCACTTTTGGGTCATGTGAGAATGACCTTCAATCCGATCAGAGTGTCGGCAAAGTGATAACTGGAATGTGATTTCTAATCCTGTAGCATCAGAAATGTTAACACTGGGTATTGTGAACGACAGTTACGGTCTGTACGACTCATGCCGTCAAAATCATCACCCATCTCTCGCTTCAATGGGATAAACATTTAAAACAGAAGAGACTTTCCACACCATCTTGCAAACTCGGCATCTATTAAACCTTCAAGTTTCTTTAGTTTAGTGTTCAAATTTTGAATCGATATTTTTCAGAGCTAGTCTGGAATGGAAGTCGCCGGTTTAAAACTAGTGCCGTAAAGCTCGTGAAAGCTGCTTTCTGACTGGCTAATGTTGACTTCTTGTAAGTAATTTAATTGGTCAATCAAAGTTCGCGAAAGGTCTTTCTGACGTGACCTGTATTGGGATGTCCTCAGATCTCATGTATCGGTAGTGAGCACTAAGATCTAATTTTAATAAGATTGGAATCGACACGTTTGATTAGGCTGTCCATTTGAATTAACGTTCCATGTGTCTGGGCAACGTATTTCGATTTTCCTCCAAATTGACAGGTTTCTGTTCCTATTGCCTACAGTTACATCAAACCAAATCCGTAGTTCAGGGCACAGAATTGCAAAACGTTTATCCCTAAATGGTAATTTCTCTGTGACAGTGTACCCTGTCCACGTAAAACCAAAATATTTTATGTTTGGTACTTGTTGTTATCCTGGCTGTCACGCGCGTGCGCACACATGCACGCACTGGCGCACACACAGGAACAGACACAGGCAAACACACACACACACACACACACACACACACACACACACACACACACACACACACACACACACACACACACACACACACACACGCACACATGCACTTTCATGTAAGTACAAAAATCGCAACGTTGAGCCCCATTTCAACTCATCTAGAACTGTACAAAAACGACCCAGTAATTGATATTAACTGTAGGGCACATAAAATATACACCTGGAAAGCGGAAGTCTTGACAAAACGAAACAAAGATTACAGTTGTCTGACAGGCGAAGGACACTCTCTCGCGCCCTGTGTTCAAACCATCGGCACCAACTCAGGTAAGGGGTAAACTGTTCGCAAAACTGTACTGAACAATGGTTTGTCTGGTGTAGAATGTGTAGCAGTATTTACCAGATTTAGAACTGTACACGCAGTTGTTGACAACACAGCCACACCCTGTTAGATATACAACTGCAGATATTGTAACAGTCATTTGTCAGTCAGTCAGCATAACATAGATCAGGTGATACGTAACACAGCTGCCGACTGTCCTGTCATTACGTGTGTGACTGTGTGTGACTGTGTGTGACTGTGTGTGACTGAAGCCATATTTAAGTGGAAGTAAACCAGGTTTGGAATCCACAGAGTAAATCGTTACAAGGAATTTGTATTCGACTCTAGAGTTGTGTCCCTTTGATCATCTTGTGCAAGTCAAAACATGCACCTGACTTTATATGTTCACTGTGACTTGAGTTGTAAACATCTATGGTTAGTTGCTTGGTCGTTGTCCCGCATATTTGTGCTTTAAACACTGAATAGGGTTGACTGTTAAAGGGCGGAAATGTGATTTTGTTCGATTGAAATTGTGAAGTATGACACTTGAGTATGGGTAACTGGACAGTTGTTGGTTTCATCTGAACATATATCCAGATGTCGACCCTCACGCTTGCAAGGACATCTTCATCGAGGGTAAGGAAAACAATTATAGGTGACCTGCACTGTGTACACCTTAACTTGCCAAGTTGAGTTGTAGTTGTGGCCGTAGTTGTGTACCTCTCCGCGACTATATGTCATATATATGTTGGGTTTTTTTGGGGGGTGCTTTTGCTTGTTTGTTTGTTTTGTTGTTGTTATTTGTTTGTTTTGTTGTTGTTGTTTGTTTTTTGTTTTTTGTTTTTTTGGGGTGGTGGTTTGTTGTGTGACTGGCTGAACAAAACGATACCAGAAGTTAACGATGATTACAGAGTTGTGTCCCTTTGATATTCATGCTCACCATCTGCACTACAGGCATCTGATTCACTTTAAATGTAAGACACTTGAGGTTTGTACATTTTAATGTTTAAAAGTGTGTCAAAAGTCGTCTTTGGGTATGCATTTTTAATAGGGTTGACTGCAAAGTTGCGTGACATATAATTGTATTGACTAAGATAGTGATGTTTGACACTTTACTTGATAGTTGTAGATTTCATCCAACATGTGGTATGAGAAACTGATATCTGACCTACGAAGAAACTACCTCAATTTGCATTTATCGCTCATTTTCAGATAGGCGTGTATCCATATATATATATATATATATATATATATATATATATATATATATTAGTTATATATAGAACCAAGGTGTTTGTTAACAATTAAACCATTGTTGCTCAAAAGTGATTTATAAGTGCCTTTGCAAAGGGCAAAACAGTGATTAACATTATGTGAATGGATTCCTGAAAACACCATGCAAAGTGTAGCTGATTCTGTAGGTTTTGATGTAAAACAAGTGAATTTTAATACTCATGCAGTTATTATCGAATAATGGAATGGTTATGTATATTTAAGGTTTAAATCATCTACTCACGGCTTTTATCTGTATATTCCAGTATTGTCAGTTCCAAGCTTCACAATGTCCGGTGAGAGCCGAGAATCTGGATATGAGGACAACTGGCAGTCAGGGAAGACTGTCACAGAGTGTAATCTGCGCATGCTCGACACGGAAGACTTCTGTGACGTCACTTTCCTATTGGGGTCAGAGAAACAGGTGGTCCGAGCTCACCGCTACGTTCTTGTCAGTCGCAGCTGTGTCTTCCATGCAATGTTCTGTGGCCCCCTGGCGGAGAAAGGGGAGGTAACCATTACTGACATTGCGGCAGACATCTTCAAAGAGTTCCTGAGGTTCGATTAATCTTTTAATTTTACAAAACAATCAAATACCCAATGACAAAACACCTTCCATTTTTCTTTGCGTGATATATACCAATGTCTCAAAGTCACTTGGCAGACAGAAATGTATTCCTCCACAATGAGGGTCAATTTAATATTTCCTTGAAGTGTTCAGTCATCCTGCGTCATCAAGGTAGCCTAGTTGTATCTGTGATACATGACTACCCGACCAAGCAAGTCTGAAGTAAGAATATCATGTAGGTTAACATATACAGGTTACTATAAACGTCCTCACTACAGAATAACCAGAATGAATTATCCCACGAAACAGATTCCATTGGGTGTAAAAGGCAAAGTGGCGATGAACATGTTGTAAATGGATCACTGAAATGTCTGAACAAGTGACATATATAAAAGACAACCTAACCTGATTGTGCTATTTGGATTTGAAATAAGTTGAAAAATATCATGAAACCTTGGTTGTAATTAATCGTAACATGGTAATCTAACACACTGTTGTAGGTATGTGTACACAGACAAGGCCTCTATCAACACTGAAACAGTCACAGGACTGATGTACACCTCCAGGAAGTATTCTCTAGATGCATTGTACGATCTGTGTGTAAAGTTCCTGGAGACGTCCCTGTCAGAAGACAATGTCTGCCAGATCCTGGAGGAGTGTCATGGTTACGAGGAGCTTGACCTGGAACAGAAGGCCCTGAAGATCCTGACTGAAGGAGGGGAGAGTGTCATCAAATCTCCAGGATTTGAAGGTCTTTGTCCTGACTGTCTGGAAAAGTTCCTTAAATCAAACACTCTGAACCTGAAAGAGTCAGACATATTTGAAGCAGTCGTGTCGTGGACAAAGGAGCGGTGCAGGAAGGAAGGTGTGAGTGACACGCCTGAGAACAGACGGAGACTCCTGGGAGATATGAGGTATCAGATCAGGTTTACCAGCATCCCCCTGGAGATCCTGGTGAAGGTTGTTGGCCGATCTGGTGTGCTGACAAACAGTGAGAGAGTTCAGATAATTGACAGATCTGTTGACTCGACTGTTGATATTTCTCCATTTACAACTGTACAGAGAAAGAAGTCGGGTGTTGCTCAGATACAAGAGTCCTATATTTGTAAACATGTAAGCAGATTTCCATATATGTCAGAATGTTGGCATTCTGCTAATACACACTCCAGGCATGCTATCTCGTTTTGTGTCACTCACAGCATTCACCTGAAAGGATGTCAGCTCTTCCGTGAACAGAGTAATGAAGACATCCTACTGATTATATTGGTGTATGACCAAAATAACACAGTGGTTGCTGCACCCTTAAGGAACACGTGGATGACTCTTCACAGGAACCAAAAGATGACTGATGTCCTATTTCCCGAGTCTGTTCTACTGCAGCCAAGCACAACCTACACTATGTGTGTGGACCTAGCTCCCGGTAAGTATTACAGCGGTGTTAATGGAAAGAAGACTGTAACCAGTGATGGAGTGCAGTTCACATTCTCAGACTCCCCACTGGACACTGCAGGAACATCACCAAGGAGTGGAAACATACCTGGCTTGATATTCAGCATCCCAACAGAGATGTAGTGTGTGAATTCATGGTGATACTGTCAATTCTTCCACTCAACCATGGGATGAGATAATGACCACAACATTCAGTTAACATCCTGTGTCCGTTTGTACAGGATTTGATGTGAATACTTTACTGAAATTTCAATTGGATGTACTTTTAAACAACACTGACAGCTTGTGCATTGTATGTTCCGTTTACATGTAACATCATTTCCGTTTCATAGTTTCCATAGATTGACTGTCTGCCTGTGTAATAATGCGATTTACATATCAAATTATGAAATATTGTACTACACACTGAAGTGTTTTAATGTTTCGATTGCAGCTTAACACATCTTCTTACATCAAGTGACGTGTGCATGTGTAAGGGTTACTGTTTTGAATGTACAGAGATGTTGCTCCAAGCTGTGTACAGTGATTAGTCCCTGCCTACAGAAACAAATATCTTGTTGGGTTGTGTTTCGCCGCCATCAGACATTCTTTATATATAGACTAACAACACCAGATACACTTCCAAATTTCATTTTAATTATCATATTTCATGAATTAAATAAAGTTAAGTTATTGAGAAAATTAGTCCATTGATGGCATATACTTGGTTATCTGCTAACACGGGTTCGTCTATTCAAATAAATATAATGTTAGCCAAAAACATAATGGGAATTAGTCAGGCAGGGCAGGGTAGCTACGGCAGTCTGTAATTGTTGCCTCCAATCTAGGACCTTTAGAACTTCAACTGTAACGGATTTGTTTTCTTCTCCATTGATCAGTATACACACACACACGCATGCACGCACACACACACACGCATGCACGCACGTACACAAAACAAAACAAACAATCTGTCGTCATTGTTCGTGGCGTTGATAAAATATTTGGCAATATATGAGGTCAATGCCTTGCTGAACTATGTACCAATCCAGATATGCAGAAAATTATCAGATTATAGAACTTTCTTTGGCAATATATGAAGTCAATGTCTTGCTGAACTATGTACCAATCCACATATGCAGAAAATGATCAGATTATGGAGCTTTCTTTGGTAATATATGAATTCAATGCCTTGCTGAACTTTGTACCAATCCAGATATGCAGAAAATTATCAGATTATAGAGCTTTCTTTGGCAATATATGAAGTCAATGTCTTGCTGAACTATGTACCAATCCACATATGCAGAAAATGATCAGATTATAGAACTTTCTTTGGTAATATATGAATTCAATGCCTTGCTGAACTTTGTACCAATCCAGATATGCAGAAAATTATCAGATTATAGAACTTTCTTTGGCAATATATGAAGTCAATGTCTTGCTGAACTATGTACCAATCCACATATGCAGAAAATGATCAGATTATAGAACTTTCTTTGGTAATATATGAATTCAATGCCTTGCTGAACTTTGTACCAATCCAGATATGCAGAAAATTATCAGATTATAGAGCTTTCTTTGGCAATATATGAAGTCAATGTCTTGCTGAACTATGTACCAATCCACATATGCAGAAAATGATCAGATTATAGAACTTTCTTTGGTAATATATGAATTCAATGCCTTGCTGAACTTTGTACCAATCCAGATATGCAGAAAATTATCAGATTATAGAGCTTTCTTTGGCAATATATGAATTCAATGCCTTGCTGAACTATGTACCAATCCACATATGCAGAAAATGATCAGATTATAGAACTTTCTTTGGTAATATATGAATTCAATGCCTTGCTGAACTTTGTACCAATCCAGATATGCAGAAAATTATCAGATTATAGAGCTTTCTTTGGCAATATATGAAGTCAATGTCTTGCTGAACTATGTACCAATCCACATATGCAGAAAATGATCAGATTATAGAACTTTCTTTGGTAATATATGAATTCAATGCCTTGCTGAACTTTGTACCAATCCACATATGCAGAAAATGATCAGATTATAGAACTTTCTTTGGTAATATATGAATTCAATGCCTTGCTGAACTTTGTACCAATCCAGATATGCAGAAAATTATCAGATTATAGAGCTTTCTTTGGCAATATATGAAGTCAATGTCTTGCTGAACTATGTACCAATCCACATATGCAGAAAATGATCAGATTATAGAACTTTCTTTGGTAATATATGAATTCAATGCCTTGCTGAACTTTGTACCAATCCAGATATGCAGAAAATTATCAGATTATAGAGCTTTCTTTGGCAATATATGAAGTCAATGTCTTGCTGAACTATGTACCAATCCACATATGCAGAAAATGATCAGATTATAGAACTTTCTTTGGTAATATATGAATTCAATGCCTTGCTGAACTTTGTACCAATCCAGATATGCAGAAAATTATCAGATTATAGAGCTTTCTTTGGCAATATATGAAGTCAATGTCTTGCTGAACTATGTACCAATCCACATATGCAGAAAATGATCAGATTATAGAACTTTCTTTGGTAATATATGAATTCAATGCCTTGCTGAACTTTGTACCAATCCAGATATGCAGAAAATTATCAGATTATAGAGCTTTCTTTGGCAATATATGAAGTCAATGTCTTGCTGAACTATGTACCAATCCACATATGCAGAAAATGATCAGATTATAGAACTTTCTTTGGTAATATATGAATTCAATGCCTTGCTGAACTTTGTACCAATCCAGATATGCAGAAAATTATCAGATTATAGAGCTTTCTTTGGCAATATATGAAGTCAATGTCTTGCTGAACTTTGTACCAATCCACATATGCAGAAAATGATCAGATTATAGAGCTTTCTTTTTGATATTGCATCTTTAAGTTATTGATTGTACCTGCAGCTCACATCAAAAGGAGGGACCATGGTGATAGAAAGCCAGCTACTCATTTATGTGATTACTACATCAATATTGACATTTAGTATGGGACATTGCACCTGTAATTCTGTTTGTGTAACCTGAACATATTATTTGAATCACCTCCGCTAGAAACATACTTTCTGTCACTGTGCAAGCGAACTACATTCATGTGTTATTCAATAAATCTCAATAAAAACTGCGGATATTATTGTTATTATTGTTGATAACCATGTCTAACCAGCTTAGCGTCTCTGCACAGAGGGTATGGTGGCTTAGCATTGGTTGTTGTTGATCCATCTTCCAGATTTATTGTGCCGTCCCTCATCTTTTTGATATATATTTTCGTTAGATATAACGCCTTTAATGAATAAAGTCAATAAAAAAAGTAAAGAGACATGATAAAAAAAGGAGACGTTTATTGATTTTAATTGACTTGAGAAAACTACTCATACCTTCAGAAATTAGTATTTGACAATCATTTACATACGCTACAACATGCCCGTTTAAAAACACATACATAATTTAGTATCTAAAGAGGACCAGCCCATACGATATTCTTATCATGGAAAAACTACTTGTATTCGAAACAGCTCTTCTTAGTATTTGAGAGTAGATAAGCCCTAAGTTTATGCTTGTATGGTAACCATGAACACGCAAAGCCATTTAGAAAGTGGTCAAATGTAACAAATGTTCTATTTGGGATAACACTTTCTGAGTAAAGTACAGATTCTCGTACATTTTCTGAGACATGTTTCTTGATTCGAACCCACACTTACAGAGTGAGTACGAGATTCTGTACTTTACTCACAAAGTGTTATCCCAAATATAACACTTGTTACTTTTAACCACTTTCTAAATTGCATTGTGCGTTCATAGCTTTCGGCCATGGGAGCTTTGCCAATTTACACATGTCAGAGGGGTACACAAAGTATGTGATCTAGACTACCAGTTATCGGATTTTCATTTTGTGGAAGCCTTGGTGGCTGAGTGGGTTAGTTCGCTGACTTTGTGTGCTTGCGATTAGGAGCCTCACTCTTGCAGTGTGGGTTCGAATCCTGGAGTATTGTCGAATCATACATTATTCTTTTAATTGTTCGCAACTAGTTTTACTTCTAAACTGTGATAGTCTAGTTATTCTACTGTCCGTCGTTCACAGGTTTTATTCATCTAAGTTTAAACTGTATTAATGTTCTCGTCACTATATGGCTGAAATATTGCCGATGTGACGTAAAATTTTAACTCACTCACTCGAATCTCCGGACGGGACTCAACCCCAGAAAGTACGAGAATCTGTACTCAGAAAGTGTTAAATGGTAACCACGGCCTGTAGAAAATATAGTAAAGCGTCCATGGTTGACTTAGGGTAAAGGCAAGTGGTGGTGTAGCGACTTGAATCAAATGTGTTTGATGCCAATTTGTGTGAGCATAATCCCCTAAATGTATTCTCGATCTAATTGAAAACAAACATATACAGAAGGTCCTGTTTTGCAAAGAATGGGTTGCCTAAAAAGTAGCAGCTTCGGTTGGCTCTAAATATGCGGATCCGGAACCGAATTGAGCATGATTCATTTCTTGATAAATAATCATATTATAGTGTGATCATATCTCGATTCCATCCAGTGTTCACGTAGTCTTTTCACTTAGTGTTCACGTAGTCCTTTCACTTAGTGTTCACGTAGTCTTTCCATTTTGTGTTCATGTAGACTGTACATTTAGCGTTCATGTAGTCTTTTCATTTAGTGTTCACGTAGTCATTTTACTTAGTGTTTACGTAGTCTTTTCACTTAGTGTTCATGTAGTCCTTTCACTTAGTGTTCGCGTAGTCTTTTCACTTAGTGTTCACGTAGTCCTTTCACTTAGTGTTCACGTAGTCTTTCCATTTTGTGTTCACGTAGTCTTTTCATTTAGTGTTCATGTAGTCTTTTCATTTAGTGTTCACGTAGTCTTTTCATTTAGTGTTCATGTAGCCTTTTCATTTAGTGTTCATGTAGACTTTACATTTAGTGTTCATGTAGTCTTTTCATTAAGTGTTCATGTAGTCTTTTCATTTAGTGTTCATGTAGTCTTTTCATTTAGTGTTCACGTAGTCTTTTCATTTAGTGTTCATGCAGTCTTTTCATTAAGTGTTCATGTAGTCTTTTCATTTAGTGTTCATGTAGTCTTTTCATTTAGTGTTCATGTAGTCTTTTCATTTAGTGTTCATGTAGTCTTTTCATTTAGTGTTCACGTAGTTTTTTCAATTGGAGTTCATATCGTCACAAGTTGACATGTATATAGTTCGTGTCGTATCGGGGTATTGAGTGAATGCGTCACATGGTTGCTATGAGACAGGAGTGTGGACGTGACACGCAGCAAAACAAGAAGTGGAGAAGTGTCGTCGGTTGTTACAAATGCACACGGCGCCCACAGCTTCACTTGTTGTTTTGCTGTGTGTAAATAGATGTCACGTTATTGGTCAGCTAGGGTGTTTTAGTTAAAACATTATCTTTATTTCTCAATAAACCTGAGTGATAGTTAGGAGTAGGATGCCAAACTATCAGCCAGGTCACACATGGAAACCACCCGATCCCTATAGATCAGATCTTTCCAGTGAGTGAGTGAGTTTGTGAGTGAGTATGGTTTGACGCCGCTTTTAGCAATATTCCAGCCATATAAAGGCACCTATGTTGGGCATCGAACCCGGGTTTAAGGCGTGACAAGCGAACTCCTTAACCACTAGGCTATCCCATCGCTCCTAGATCCGACATTTGTGGAGAACTCGTTGAGTTTGGGTGGTGGATTTTTATGGTTCATTATTTACATAGCTGGCAACAAACAACGTTTGTTTTTTAAGAATATAAGGGGTCACAGCATGCCGTGTCGTCGCTGCAGTGTCCTGTGCAGAGTTGCGTCCCGTAGGCTAACCGGAAACCTATGATTGTCAGTTCGAATCTCATATTCAACCTGATAAGGCGTGTTAGCACCATACTCGTTCTCATGGGTTTTGCGAACATATGCTATGGCCACTTAAATCTCTACATGTTTCATTTTTGTTGTTCCTGTAAGGTACAATTGATAATTTCATCACAACCTAAAAGGTGAAAGGCAGATGACAATTCGACCACGTCCTAATAAAAGCTTTTAGGCGTGTAACATATGGCCCGTGTAAATATAGGATGGATACAAAACGAGAAGCGCTGGAAAAAACAGAGATTGAAATGTTTAATGAAGCGTCACATGATATATGATTTACATCACACTTTGGGAATAAAACATCTGTAGTAGTAGACATCAGCTCGACTGCTCAGTCATGGTAGTTGGAGTAGTGAGTCAGTATGGTTTACGCCGCTTTTGGCAATAGGTCAGCAATATCACGGCGGAGTAGTTGTAGTAGCAGTATTGGTATTGACACTAGCAGTAGAAGCAGGCAGTACAATAAGTAGCAGTAGTTGTAGTAGCAGCAGTATTTGGTATTGATAGTAGCAGTAGCAGCAGCACAGAGCACTGGTAGTAGCAGTAGCAGTAGCTGTAGTAGTAGCAGAAGCAGTAGCAGTGACTGCGACAGTGTTAGGATTCATATGAAGGCAAGTTCCCTGAAGGAGTACTATATGACTGGGTCTGACTATAATACATAACACGTCAATAACGTACTTACACAGTCAGTCAGTACACATGAAACAGAGCGAACATGACTATAAGTATAATAGCATTGACTTGAAAAGTGTGAGGCAGGTGAAGAGGTAGTTCATCAGGTATGAAGCTGGCACGTGACTGAAGAGGAAGTCAGCGTTTTCTCAGTCTCTGTGTCTCCGTCGCGCCATCCTTGGTCTGAGCCTGGGAACAGAAACAAGCACAGAGTAAGGCCAAGTCGTCTGAGTCACCGCAATTCGCTGTGTAGGGTTGTGTCCCTTGACGTGCCGAACCTTATGATCGTGGGTTCGAATCCCAGACTCGCCTTGATTATGACGCTTGGTTTGCCGCGTACAGGTCTTTCACAAGTAATCGCGAAGTCTGGGGTTCCCATGGACCATATAAGGCAACATTTTGCAACACTCCTGAACCGGAATAACAAATACCTTCTTTAAATATTTAGCTGAGTAAAAAACAATTCTTGAGCTAGCTAAGTTTTCAAAACAGTGACTTTATCAAATAGTGTTGCGAACATTAGGCAATAAGTTCTTGAACAAGTTGGCATTATATTGATGCATGGAGCTCAATAGAAGTAGTGAGTGAGTTGGCGTTAATGCTTCTTTTAACAGTATTCCAGTTATATCACGGCGTGTCAGCTTAATGTGGGAGGAAAGCCCGAAGTGATGCAGGTCTCAGACGTTTACCACTTCGGTGACACCCACGAGCACGGGTATGGTGCTGACAAACCTAGATACATAATCGGGGCGAACCGAGATTCGAACCCACAATCATAGGTTTCTGGGGTGCCCAAGGAACGCAACTCTGCACAGCGAATCGCGGCGCCTTAGACGACTGGGCCACCCATGCCCCCTCAATAGACGTAATCCTGATTGGGAACAACATCTGTATATTATCAGATTGCTTTAGAGCTTTGACAACGCTATATATTTTATGACAAATCATCTCAAACGATAAGGAAAGATATATCGAATTAATGGAGCTTTACTGTATAAGAAATGAGTGTAATTGGTGAAATTATGAAGAATACTGAATAGTTATTATGAAACAGAAAGGTCATCTTACAAAAGCGATATCCAACATACACAAGAGCGGATTTAAGGAATCGGATCCCACTCCAACCCTGAAGTTAAACATGTTTGTTTGTTTGAGTCTGGACCAGACAATCTCGTGATTGACATCATGAGCATCGATCCACGTAAATAGGATACAATGACATGCAATCAGCCAAGTCACCGAGCCTGACCACGCAATCCATTTATTCGCCTCGGACGACAAGCTTATGTTGCCGGGGACGTATATTCTTTACCATGGGAACCACCCACCGTATTCATACCTCTCCCTGGGGACAAGGTGTTCAGATAAGTCTGCGAAATTCAATTTTGAAATGTATGTAGGTATGTCAAACATAGTTAAAAACAATGAGATTTCATTATGATGATAAACCAATATAAATATTCATTTCAATCAATACCTCATGGGTTGTTAGACACAACATTCCTCCACTAGGGGTGAATTCACACGACCGATTGGGGGCGGTGCAGTAGTGACGTGTGTGGTTTACGTCAACTCATTAAATAAGGCCGTGGTACCGCATGGAAGTGAAATAAGCCCTACTGAAGCAACGTGTGGAGTACATGGCCGTAAGATAACTTTAACATGTTGCACGGAAAATAGTGCCGTTTGTGCTGTCATCTCTGAGCACTGATTGGTCATGGTTTCCCTCTCGCTAGAGCCAGGCCGTGTCTTGATTGGTTGGTTTATAATAGCAACTGAATCCCAAAAAGCGGACGTATGTATTCACTGGTAAGGGAGGAGCGTAGTGCATACAAACAAGTGATGTTTTGACGAAGGATGAAAGGCTGAGCTGACTTACTGTAATGACGAAGTCTCCATCTCTGTAGGTGTCCACGTCCCAGTGCATGACGACACCGTTCTTGTCTTGAGTCATCTTCTCGATGAAGTGATCATTTCGTAGAGAGATCAGGCTCTGTAACAAGTAGGAAAGATGTTTATAAACATAATGCAGATACACAGATGACTTGTTCTTGACCATAAGTGTGGGATGTCTAAATCTGTTGCGTTCGCGAAAGGGGAAGGGGTTCAGTCTCATTATAATCAGATCTTTGTTCTCGCTACCGCTAAACAAATATGTAATGACAACTCATCTGGAGTGAGTGAGTGAGTGAGTGAGTGAGTATGGTTTTACGCCGCTTTTAGCAATATTCCAGCAATATCACGGCGGGAGACACCACAAATGGGCTTCACACATTGTACTCATGTCGGAAATCGAACCCGGGTCTTCGGCATGACGAGCGAACGCTTTAACCACTAGGCTACCCGACCCCCCCTCTTCATCTGGAAAGTGACAGTCGAAATGTGTCATCATAACACGTGGTAATCCGAACGACTGTTATGGTCTCTACGACACATTCCGTAAAAATCATCACCAATCTCTCGCTTCAGTAAACACAGGAAACGGAGAAGACTTTCCATAGCCCGTGGGACGTGCTGCCATACAATATGGGCCATCTTTATGAGACATTTCAGAATTGTTTAGAGTTCAAAATTTGAATCGATAAGTCTCTCTGGATTTTTTAAACATCTCAACTTCCGGTGTATCAGTTTCGTCTTTATACACAATGTTCCCGATTGAGTGGGTCATGTAATTGCCTCAAACATACCATTCAATGTGTCATTTTATGTCATTATATAATTACGTCCACTACGGCTTGGGGCTCTGGCCAAGCAGGTCAAACTTTAAACTGGCAACACCTGTGGTATGCGCTTTTAACAGTATTCAAGTTATACCACGGCGCGAATTGTCACGTGGATTTCAGTGAGTGGGTAAGTTGGGTTTTCCGACGCTTTTAACAGTATTCAAGTTATACCACGGCGCGAATTGCCACGTGGATTTCAGTGAGTGGGTAACTTGTGTTTTACGAAGCATTTAACGGTTTTCAAGTTATACCACGGCGCGAATTGCCACGTGGATTTCAGTGAGTGAGTAACTTTGGTATCACGACGCTTTTAACAGTATTCAAGTTATACCACGGCGCGAATGGTCAGGTGGATTTCAGTGAGTGAGTAACTTGGGTTTCACGACGCTTTTAACAGTATTCAAGTTATACCACGGCGCGAATTGCCACGTGGATTTCAGTGAGTGAGTAAGTTGGGTTTTACGACGCTTTTAACAGTATTCAAGTTATACCATGGCGCGAATTGACACGTGGATTTCAGTGAGTGAGTAACTTTGGTATCACGACGCTTTTAACAGTATTCAAGTTATACCACGGCGCGAATTGTCAGGTGGATTTCAGTAAGTGAGTAAATTGGGTTTTACGACGTTTTAACGGTATTCAAGTTATACCACGGCGCGAATGGTCAGGTGAATTTCAGTGAGTGAGTAACTTGGGTTTCACGACGCTTTTAACAGTATTCAAGTTACACCACGGCGCGAATTGTCACGTTGATTTCAGTGAGTCGGTAAGTTGAGTTTTACGAAGCATTTAACAGTTTTCAAGTTATACCACGGCGCGAATTGCCACGTGGATTTCAGTGAGTGAGTAAGTTGGGTTTTACGACGCGTTTAACGGTATTCAAGTTATACCACGACGCGAATTGCCACGTGGATTTCAGTAAGTGAGTAACTTTGGTTTCACGACGCTTTTAACAGTTCTCAAGTTATACCACGGCGCGGATTGTCACGTTGATTTCAGTGAGTGAGTAACTTGGATTTAACGACGCTTTTAACGGTGTTCAAGTTATACCACGGCGCGAATTGCCACGTGGATTTCAGTGAGTGAGTAAGTTGGGTTTTACGACGCTTTTAAAAGTATTCAAGTTATACCACGGCGCGAATTGCCACGTGGATTTCAGTGAGTGTGTAGCTTGGGTTTCAGGACGCTTTTAACGGTATTCAAGTTATACCACGGCGCGAATTGTCACGTTGATTTCAGTGAGTTGGTAACTTGGGTTTTACGACGCGTTTAATGGTATTGAAGTTATACCACGGCGCGAATGGTCAGGTGGATTTCAGTGAGTGAGTAACTTGTGTTTCACGACGCTTTTAACGGTATTCAAGTTAACCACGGCGCGAATTGCCACGTGGATTTCAGTGAGTGAGTAACTTGGGCTTCACGACGCTTTTAACAGTATTCAAGTTATACCACGGCGCGAATTGCCACGTGGATTTCAGTGAGTGAATAACTTTGGTATCACGACGCTTTTAACAGTATTCAAGTTATACCACAGCGCGAATTGTCAGGTGGATTTCAGTGAGTGAGTAACTTGGGTTTCACGACGCTTTTAACGGTATTCATGTTATACCACGGCGCGAATTGCCACGTGGATTTCAGTGTGTGAGTAACTGGGGTTTTACGACGCTTTTAACAGTACTCAAGTTATACCACGGCGCGGATTGTCACGTTGATTTCAGTGAGTGAGTAACTTGGGTTTCACGACGCTTTTAACAGTACTCAAGTTATACCACGGCGCGAATTGTCAGGTGAATTTCAGTGAGTGAGTAACTTGGGTTTCACGACACTTTTAACAATATTCAAGTTATACCACGGCGCGGATTGCCACGTGGATGTCAATTATGTTTAATAAAATATAATATTACTGTGGCACCATTCAAAACGTGTTCCCACAAAATACTTACTTCCAGTGACTGCATCCAATTTGCTTGACAACGATCAAAGGATAACAAAAAAATATTTCATTTTGAATTTCACTAGACCGTTAGAGCCTTTTCTGTTTTCATATTATAAAATGAGGACCATTTTCAATTTCATTGATCAATTTCCACACAAATATTATTTTATCCATTTCCACGCAAATATTAATTAATGAATTTATTCATTTCAGTACTTCAGTAGATACCTGCATTATTTCATAATATTGAAATAACTGTAAATTTGTGGTAACTGGTTTTATGAAACTATATACTATATTGACTAATCAACAGTTTGGACAGCAACAGTCGTGGGACATAACAAAGGGCTGACAAATGAAGACAAATGGTTTAATTAATTTTTTTAAATTTTAATCATATTTTGCGATACTGCCAGTGACTACCAATTGCTTCTGGTGTAGCTTAGGTCTTGATACACATTATTTCATAGCGGGACGTTTTCGTTACTGTTCATCGTGTCATTTTTATTCTAAACCAGAGGACCGCCTCCGTGGTCTAGTGGTAGAGCGTCCGCCCGGAGACAGGAAGGTACGGGGTTCGATCCCCTGCCGCGTCATTCCAAAAGACGTTAAAAGATGGTACTTGTTGTTACCCTGTCGGGCGCTTGGCATTAAGGGGCTAAAACAAGGACTGGTCGGCTCGGAGTCAGTATACTGTGTCTGAGTGGGGTATTCATGTTAAACTGCGGCATGGTATCTCAGTGAGCTAGCACTATAAATCGGCATTAGTCCGGACTAGTACAAGCAGCCACACAAACACACACACACGTACATGCACGTCGCTATATAAGTGCAATAATCTTGGACGCGACGTTAAACCCATTTCACCTCACCTCTAAACCAGAGGCCATATCTATACCACACCGTTATATAGTCCTTGTCTGAACCAACGAACGCTACAAAATATGTTAGTGTTTGAGATTCAGTGGTGTACGGCCGTTTTTTACTTTTTTTTATACATGACGGCGGTCTGTAAAACATCGTGTGCTCGATATCATGAACATCGATCTACGCAACTGGGCTATGATGACATACATCAACCGAGTCAGCAATTTTACCACCCCATCTTTCAAGCATAGCCGCATCTTAGGACAAGCATGGGTTCTGAAGACCAATTCTAACCCGGATCTTCACGGGTGCGTTTTTTCAAGAATGGTGGGAAAACAGAGTGCCGTTTAAGCTTGGTTCCGTCTCATCATGTCATAACTTGTCGCACCCCACATTGAGCCGGGAACAAGAGTCATGTGTCAGGTTGGACCGTCGCTAATACGAAATCGTGCAAATATACCTCATACAGTCGACATATTATCTAGCTAAGGCCTTAGGTACATTGCTAAGTTTACTAACAAACAGTTTTACAATAAATCCTCGTTTGCACAGTGTTGAGGGTGTTTCGAGATGTGGATACCTCGGTGTATTTTCGATTGACCACAATTCCAATTCATGGAGTTTTATACACACTGACATAGAACTGAACTCGACTTGAGCATAGTTCGAGACAATTGCAGTGACGATATCAGATGGTGACGACAAACAAAACAATCATGATAAGGGTGAGGCGGAAATTCAAACCAGCGGTGACAGGACTCTGTCACGCCTAAGGGACGCAACTCTACACAACTTATTGCTCCATGTTAAAAGACAGTAGCGTTAATGTCAGCAAATATACAACAACCCACCGTTAGCGTTGCGGTCTTGTCGAGATCCGAATAGGTGAAGGGCACGTCCATCCTGAACTTGGTGTCAACAAACACGACGCCAGTTTCAGTGACCACCTTCATGTACCATTCGTCACCGTCACGTGACAGATGGAAGGTGTACACGAGGTGGCGAGTTGCCTCGCGTTCTGCGTCTGACATTCCTGGAAAAGAATTATCATTATTATATGGAATCCTACATTGTCGCGTTGTCATCCTTTCAAAACCAATTGCGACAATGTGGAAAGTTGAGATTTTGACGTTTTTGGCGTTATCGCGTTGTCGCACATTTAACGCCTTTTAAATACATTTTAGAGTGGACAATATATTTTAACCTTGACGTTGTGGCGTTGTTAACATGAAAAATATTTTTCAGAGCGGGTCACTACGACAATTAGTCAAAATGTCGCGTGATCCATGGTTGGTTGGTTGTTTTGTTGTTTAACGCTGCACTCAGCAATATTCCAGCTATATGACGGCGGTCTGTAAATAATCGAGTCTGGACCAGACAATCCAGTGATTGATATCATGAGCATCGATCCACGCAATTGGAATCGATGACATGTATCAACCAAGTCAGCGAGCCTGACCAACCGATCCCGTTAGTCGCCTTTTACGGCAAGCATGGGTTGCTGAAGACCTATTCTACCCCGGAAACTTCACGGGTCGCGTGATCCATGGCTTGATTACACTTTGGTATTAAGTCATGGCCATCCCGACATTGGTCGCATGCTCACTGTGAAATATACACTGCCGGGCAAAAGAAAATATACACCCATGTTTGTTGGTGGCTAAAAATGAACCAAAGTTATTCGATGGTGATGTTATTGATACGGGCACAAAGTTTTTTGCCCCATTCAATTTTCAAGTGAATACTTTCTTTTGCCCGGCATTGTAGGTTCATAAATATATTATTATTATTATTATTATTATTATTATTATTATTATTATTATTATTATTATCATTATTATTATTATTATTAAAAACGGCCAAAGCAGACAGCAAAAATTCACTGGTCATTTCAGTTTGACAAAGTCCAAATCCTCTAAACCAAACATCAGGACTTCACCAAAAGAAACTCTCAGAAACTATAGAAATCCGCCGTCACGAACCTTGATCAACAGAGATCAAGGGTATTGCATCTCCACTGCCTATGAAGATCTAATCAAGCAATAAACTTTTGTAATTAGGATCCAATCAGCTTGTCACAACTGTTTAATCCTTTTAATCCTTATCCTTACTGTAATCTGGCTTCATTTCCCGTGTGCTTCATTTCCCGTGTGCTTCATTACCTGTGTGCTTCATTACCTGTGTGCTTCATTACCTGTGTACTTCATTACCTGTGTGCTTCATTACCTGTGTGCTTCATTACCTGTGTGCTTCATTACCTGTGTGCTTCATTACCTGTGTGCTTCATTACCTGTGTGCTTCATTTCCCGTGTGCTTCATTACCCGTGTGCTTCATTACCTGTGTGCTTCATTACCTGTGTACTTCATTACCTGTGTGCTTCATTACCTGTGTGCTTCATTACCTGTGTGCTTCATTACCTGTGTGCTGTTTGTTATTCTAACTGTACATTTGGCTTCAATACCCGTGTGGTATTTGTTCTTCTAACTGTACATCTGGCTTCATTACCCGTGTGCTTCATTGCCCATATTCTATTTGTTATTCTAACTGTTCATTTGGCTTCATTACCCGTGTGCTTCATTACCTGTGTGCTATGTGTTATTCTAACTGTACATCTGGCTTCATTACGCGTGTGCTTCATTGCCCATATTCTATTTGTTATTCTAACTGTACATTTGGCTTCATTACCCGTGTGCTTCATTACCTGTGTGCTGTTTGTTATTCTAACTGTACATTTGGCTTCAATACCCGTGTGCTATTTGTTCTTCTAACTGTACATCTGGCTTCATTACCCGTGCGCTTCATTACCTGTGTGCTATTTGTCATTCTAACTGTACATTTGGCTTCATCCTGTTATCTGTATGCTACTTGTTATCTACATGTATTACCTGTTGTTGTATATGTTAATCTGCTCCTGATCACATGTCATGCATATACGTCTCGTCACTTAGTTCTTGTCACCCCAGGTGGCCCAGTCATCTAAGGCGCCGCGATTTGCTGTGCAGAGTTGCGTCCCTTGGGCACGTCAGAAACCTATTTAAAGTCATACTTTGACATCTGAGATATATTTTCATGTACAAATGTATCTGTAATTGGAGAAAAAAGCGTTTATAGTATTGTTTAAAAGTAAAGAAGGTTCCTACCCATGGCTTTAGAAAACTCATCATGACCAGTGGTCAACTCGGGAACCAGTATCCAGTCTCCGACCATGTTCGCCATCGTGATGGTGTTCTTGTGAAATCCTCGGTACCTGTGGAGATATGGCGATGGTGTAGCTTATAATGTCGACGTTGGATTTGCCGAAAAGACAAGAGAACAGCTCAGATGGTCTGAATAGCCACTTGCTTCGCAGCCCGTCCAATACGATCAAAACACCACGCGTATGTAAGCCCTATAGACGCCTAGAAATACATTATTACCGTATTTCCTTTAATAAATTTAATTTCATTATACGATGTATAATCTGAAATATGTAAAAAAACATTCAGTGTCAATTGACAGTGGCATTTCAACACTTCAGGCTAATTACTCCACCACAAGCACGTTTGATGATATGTCTTATTGAGGCTAACCACTGAAATATTAGGGATTAAATTAAAATAAAGGATTATCTTAAAATTTATGAAAGATAAAGATTATTGACATAAAAAGGGTACATATATCTTAATGATGAACCAGCACCCGGCGTCAATTAGACGTCGACGTGTATTGGATACCGGTGTCAAATAGAGGAAATACGGTATGTGAAATAATAGATATTTATATTTGTTACACGACACGAACACACGTTGTATAGTCCACAATCTAAAGCATCACAAAAGATCAAGATGTGGACACACGTGCCCGCACGTCGCAATAATCTTGGACGCGACGTTTCACCTCACCCCAAGATGTGACATTTACGGGGGCGAGGGTACAGTATTGTCACGTGTCAAGTACTAGGCAAGAGGTACGCGAAACGGCGTCACGACCCACATGCTCCGCACGTCACGCCTTCTCCTGCAACAAACAAAAGTGACTGGGCGGGGGAACAGATCGACCCAAGATCCATTCATTTCGAATCTACGTGTGTAACCCGTAAATAGGGTTGACCACACAGTCCCACCACATATATTCATAATACTTACGTATTAAAATGCGCATGAGAAGGAGAAAAAAAGATACTTACGAGCCCGAATGTGAGGTTTCCTTGACTTTTAAAACAGATAATCGACTTCCTTCGCAGCGCGTCCCACTTCTGTTGCGCTCCCGGTGACATATATGTATAGAGAGCTCCAAACACGGCCTGTGGCTGTGAGGAGTTTGTACGATAATCAAGCTCCGTCCCAGCACCTGACAACGCGGTCAACCTGGGACTCTATCGCTGGTAGACGGTTACGAATTCTGTTAGGAGCGCTTTGCTCACCCGAGAGGCTATCGCTGTGAGGATCTTGTGAATGGGACTAACTGTGGACCAGTGTAAGCCCTTAATACCGCCCTCAATATATCCCACCTTACCACCAAGCAGCACGGCTTTAGACTGGTTCCGTGCATCCTCCGCTTGGTGTCGCTGCTCTCACTTCACGGTCTCCATTGAACGGTAACCAGTCTAACACTGCTTGCTCGCCACACGACCGTTACACCCTCAGGCATCACTGTATCACTGATATCACACGAGAACACCTCGCGATGGCGAACATGATCGGAGACTGGAAACTGGTGCCCGAACTTACCACAGGCCATGATGAGTTTGCTGCGGCGTTGGGTATGTGTGACATATTCACTAATAATACATACACAAATCCGTCTGTGAACACTTAATGTATATTCAGGGGAGGTTGGGTAACCCAGTGTTTAAAGTGTTCGCTCGTCACGCCGAATACCCGTGTTCGATTCCCAACGTGGGTACAATGTGTGAAGCCCATATCTGATATCACCCGCCGTGATATTGCTGGAATATTGCTAAAAGCGACGTAAAACAATACTTACTAACTCACTAATATATATTCGCATAGTTACGCATATTTCGTTTTGATATTCAGCAATCCATTTCTAGTATTACCCGCTGGTCTTGCCCGGCCCGACTTTTAGTCAATCCACTGTAATGATACTGGTAAAACCACAGAATAAACACCTGTATAGTTACAAAAGAAAAATATATTTTTTAAAACAGCTACGAATTCCTGATTAAACTGATGCTGAACTCTCGACACAATCGATCCATCGTCCCACAAATAATTATATTTATGATATTTATTACCACTTGTACTTTTATGTGAAGTACTCGAATTTTATTACTTTTTTTTCACATGAGTATCGTTCCGGAAAAAAAGTAATCTCAATAAACAGACGACCTCGCTATGTCTCAATGTTGTGAAATCGTCCTAATGAGCGACGCCTGTACGACCTGTGATATCGCCCTCGGTCGTGTTGACCCTACCAGTGTGTATATTGACATAGCTAGATGACCTACATAGGTGTTGTACGCGTTGAAGAAGCTTATTCAGTGACGAGAGGCGGCATGGTCACAGTACCCCCCGAAGTTCACGTTATCACAGATGTGATCAGTGACCATGTAAACATACAGCAAGATAGTATTTACAATATAAACATATACGTACAAATCAATGCCATAGATTGAAATAGCATACAGTAGTCAAGTCAAGTCAAGATTTATTTCCTTTCTTATGCAAGAAATTTATATATACAGTAAACTATGGTTATAACGAACTCAAAGGGACCATTAATTTTAGCTCGTTATAACCGTAGTTCGTTATAAGCATATATACAGCATATGTACAACAAATTATATGAGGCTACATATCTCCTCTTGAGTGGGGTCTCGGGTGGCCGTCGTCAAAGGCGCCGCAATTTCTGCTGGGCAGAGTTGCGTCCCTTGGACACACCAGAAACTTATAATTGTGGGTTCGAATTTCGTTTCTCCCCGATTATGTTTCTAGGTTTGTCAGCACCATACCCGTTCTCGTGGGTTTCATCGAAGTGGTAAACGTCTGACACCTGCATCACTTCAGGCTTCCTCCCACATTTATCTGACACGCTGTGATGTACCTGGAATACTGTTAAAAGCGGCGTTAACGCCAACTCACTCACTACTTCTATTGAGCTCCATGCATCAATGTAATGCCAACTTGTTTAAGAACTTATATTTTTATTGCCTAATGTTCGCAACACTATACAATAACGTCACTGTTTCGGGAAATGCACTGTACATGTCATCAACATCCGCTCATATTCGCAAAACACGTATGTCAGTTAATCATGGTTTTACCTTCATTGTAAACTCGTAAATTCGTGAATGCTCCCAAATCTCTACTTTTGATGATATCAGTGATGTCCGCGTTATATAGAAATATTTGACTGACATGCACCAATCTGAATTCGTCCACATTGCTTTCAACATCAAATATATACAACGTCAACGTCAGAAAATATTCAGCTTCGATTATCTTCAGAAACAGTGATGACACCAGGCATTCACGAAAAGCATTGTCCCCCCTCTACCGGCAGCACCCGCCGCTCACACAATTTACTCCTGCCACACGGCGGCGGCCTGTAAATAGTCGAGTCTTGGGGGGACAATCCAATTACACTGATTTTGTTGAAACTAAGGACTACTGTTTCAGATTCCAAGACCAAGTGTTTTCTTCGACATGTACAAATTGTATCCTTATAATCATCAGGCATAACGTCAAATCAAACTTTGGTCCCGGTGTACTGAAACTTGAATTTTGGAAGCAAATACACAATGCTCCGTTTATCGTTCCAGGAATGACAGACAAGGAGCGCGAGGCAACTCGCTTCCTCGTCTACACCTTACATCTGTCACGTGACGGCGAGGAGTGGCATATGAAGGTTGACCTTGAAGATGGAAGCGTGTTTATGGACGTCAAGTTCAAGATGGGCGTTCCCTTCCACTTTTTAAGTTTCGACAAGGTCACTAAAATGACGGTAAGTGAGGTTTTAGCAATATTCCAGCAATATCACGGCTTGGGACAACAGAGATGAACTTCACGCATTGCACCCATGTTGGCAATCGAACCTTTGGAGTGACCAACGAACGCATTAACCACTAGGCTACCCCACCGCCCCTTCCTGATGATCCAATACAGGTGACAGTGCTGACAGAAACACATATGTCGCCAACACCCACATCCTCTTGGGCTCACTGTTTATATATTATTTGCAGTAAACGCGTCTCTGTTCAGTCATGTAATAACGAAACATATCATTTATCAACAGGATTATGTGTGTGTGTGTGTGTGTGTGTGTGTAAAATGTGTTTACGGGTGTACATGTATGTGAGTGTGTGGGTATGTCCGTGTGAGTGTATGTGAGAGTGAGTGAGGTGTGAGTGTGTGTGTGTGTGTGTGTGTGCATAAGGTGTGGGTATGTGTTTGAGTGTGTGTGAGAGTGAGTGAGGTGTGAGTGTGTGTGTGTGTGTGTGTGTGTGCATGAGGTGTGGGTATGTGTTTGAGTGTGTGTGAGTGTGAGGTGTTTGAGTGAGTGAGTGAGGTGTTTGAGTGTGGGTATGTGCGTGAGTGATGTGAGTGAGTGAGGTGTGGGTATGTGTGTGTGTGTGTGTGTGTGTGTGTGTGTGTGTGTGTGTGAGTGAGGTGTGTGAGTGAGTGAGGTGTTGGTATGTGTTTGAGTGTGTGTGTGCGTGTGTGTGTGAGTGAGGTGTTTGAGTGAGTGTGTGTGCGTGAGAGGTGTGGGTATGCGCGTGTGAGTGTGTGTGTGAGGTGTGAGTGAGGTGTTTGAGTGAATTTGTGTGTGTGTGTGTGTGTGTGTGTACGTGCGTGCGTGCGTGTGTGTGTGTTAGTGTGCGTGTGTGTGTGTGTGTGTGTGTCGTCTTCAAACCATTGTTCGTCTCGTAGTTTCAGAGTGGAAAATTGAAATATGTGGCTAACAATACAACTCAGTACAGCCTGGTCACGTGCATATGTATTTATTTTGTTTCAAATTTACGGCAATATTTCCAGAGTGTCATCGAGTTACGGAACGACCACTTCATTGAGAAGCTGACATCGGACAAGGATGGAGTGATCATGCAGTTGGATGTCGACACGTATCGGGATGGGGACTTCGTCATTGCGGTGAGTGAGTGAGTGAGTGAGTGAGTGAGTGAGTGAGTGAGTGAGTGAGTGAGTGAGTAGAGGAGTGAGTGAGTGAGGAGAGGAGTGAGTAAGTAGAGTAGTGAGTGAGTAGAGGAGTGAGTGAGTGAGTGAGGAGAGGAGTGAGTGAGTAGAGGAGTGAGTGAGTGAGTAGAGGAGTGAGTGAGTGAGTGAGTAGAGGAGTGAGTGAGTAGAGGAGTGAGTGAGTGAGGAGAGGAGTGAGTGAGTGAGGAGAGGAGTGAGTAAGTAGAGGAGTGAGTGAGTAGAGGAGTGAGTGAGTGAGTAGAGGAGTGAGTAAGTAGAGGAGTGAGTGAGTAGAGGAGTGAGTGAGTGAGGAGAGGAGTGAGTAAGTAGAGGAGTGAGTGAGTAGAGGAGTGAGTGAGTAAGTAGAGGAGTGAGTGAGGAGTGAGTGAGTAGAGGAGTGAGTGAGTGAGTGAGGAGAGGAGTGAGTGAGTAGAGGAGTGAGTGAGTGAGTAGAGGAGTGAGTGAGTGAGGAGAGGAGTGAGTAGAGGAGTGAGTGAGTGAGTAGAGGAGTGAGTGAGTGAGTAGAGGAGTGAGTGAGTAGAGGAGTGAGTGAGTGAGGAGAGGAGTGAGTGAGTGAGGAGAGGAGTGAGTGAGGAGAGGAGTGAGTGAGTAGAGGAGTGAGTGAGTGAGTAGAGGAGTGAGTAAGTAGAGGAGTGAGTGAGTAGAGGAGTGAGTGAGTGAGGAGAGGAGTGAGTAAGTAGAGGAGTAAGTGAGTAGAGGAGTGAGTGAGTGAGGAGAGGAGTGAGTGAGTAGAGGAGTGAGTGAGGAGAGGAGTGAGTGAGTAAGTAGAGGATTGAGTGAGTAGAGGAGTGAGTGAGTAGAGGAGTGAGTGAGTAGAGGAGTGAGTGAGGAGAGGAGTGAGTGAGTGAGTAGAGGAGTGAGTGAGTAAGTAGAGGAGTGAGTGAGTAGAGGAGTGAGTGAGTAGAGGAGTGAGTGAGTAAGTAGAGGAGTGAGTGAGTAAGTAGAGGAGTGAGTGAGGAGTGAGTGAGTGAGTAGAGGAGTGAGTGAGGAGAGGAGTGAGTGAGTGAGTGAGTAGAGGAGTGAGTGAGTAGAGGAGAGGAGTGAGTGAGTAGAGGAGTGAGTGAGTAGAGGAGTGAGTGAGTAGAGGAGTGAGTGAGTGAGTAGAGGAGTGAGTGAGTAAGTAGAGGAGTGAGTGAGTAGAGGAGTGAGTAGAGGAGTGAGTGAGTAAGTAGAGGAGTGAGTGAGTAAGTAGAGGAGTGAGTGAGTGAGTAGAGGAGTGAGTGAGGAGAGGAGTGAGTGAGTGAGTGAGTAGAGGAGTGAGTGAGTAGAGGAGTGAGTGAGTGAGTAGAGGAGTGAGTAAGTAGAGGAGTGAGTGAGTAGAGGAGTGAGTGAGTAAGTAGAGGAGTGAGTGAGTAGAGGAGTGAGTGAGTAGAGGAGTGAGTGAGGAGAGGAGTGAGTGAGTGAGTAGAGGAGTGAGTGAGTAGAGGAGTGAGTGAGTGAGGAGAGGAGTGAGTGAGTAGAGGAGTGAGTGAGTGAGTAGAGGAAGGAGTGAGTAGAGGAGTGAGTGAGTGAGGAGAGGAGTGAGTGAGTAGAGGAGTGAGTGAGTGAGGAGAGGAGTGAGTGAGTAGAGGAGTGAGTGAGTGAGGAGACGAGTGAGTGAGTAGAGGAGTGAGTGAGGAGAGGAGTGAGGGTGTAAATTAGTGAGAGGGTAAAGGGGTGAGTGAGTATAACATTATAATGCTAACTTTGTACATTTATCCTATGTCATTGGCTTTGTCATTATGTTGTTGTCTTCGACATTCATCCCACCATATATCATGAACGCATGGTGGGGTGAATGTATATATTTACTTACTGGGCATTCACCCGATGGAGCAAGAAGTAGCTCTGTAACATCGTACAAAGTATAAAAGAAGTTGTTATCCATAAAAAAATGTCAAAAAAACTTCCAAATGCCTGTCAAAATCTTAACTCTGTGCTTGTTTCTGTTCCCAGACTCAGACCAAGGATGGCGCCACGGAGACACAGAGACTCAGAAAACTCTGACCAGCCCCTGACTGACGTGATCTCAACAACATGTCACTACCAAAACCATGTACGGCCCCCGAAAAGATTGTGTTCATTTATCATAAATAGAAACTTATTTAATCCAGACTATTCTGGATCTATGTCAGTACCGAACAGACATACAGTCCCGAATAAATAACGTTAATGTATCATAAAATTAAATCTGTGTAATCCAGACTCTATGTCTATTACGGATCTATGTCAAATTGTTTATTCCGTGGACACTCAGAGGCTATAGGCCCTAGTTCAACAAAACTCACAGGGTATGCATGTTCCTATAACTTACAATGCATAACGTGTGTACAATGCAATATATTGTGATACTGTAATATTTGAGGTTGACATGAGTATGCAAAACAAATTGATATTTGGGTACGTTTTCAACGTCTTTGGAATATATTTGTTTCTTAATTCAGAATAGAGTTTCTAAACAAAGATAAAAAGAAACTCACTTTCTACAACATTAAGGTTACAAGATGTATACAAAGAGTCATGTATTGTTAGACTTTTGAAATAAGCCTTTATAGATCTACACATCATTATAACCTCTTGCTCTGAATTGAGTTTTGAAAATCATTTTGATTGCAACAAATGCTAGATATTCTTCGAGAATATATTGTTGGCATTACCTAACCCGAAACAAAGTCCTAGTAAACAGTATTTCTAGGTAACCCGAAGATTAAACTACCTCTATAGATGCATCTTTGGTGCATCCCTCTCTCTAATTACAGTACTTTCCCACCGTTTTTAAAACGAGAACTTTACTTGTATTTCGACTGACGGACAGTGACCACTTGTCACAATAATCTCCAAACTGTTGATATGATGTTTGAGACCAATTACCGAATCAGAGAAAAGGACAACATCGTCAGCAAAAAGTAAAAGGAATAATAAATTTTCTTTTTGATCTGGATATAACTGTATGGCATTTTCAGATTTTGAGTTAAGTTCAAAAACAAGACTTAAGTTCCAGTAAGGACAAGATATTTTATGGGGAGAACCTTTTCTATTGTATTATTATGCGACGTTTCTCTATAGCTCCTCATACCGTCAAGCATTGTATATTTGTACCATGTACAGATGCCTTCTTACTATTAACCATCAGCCATTAACTGCTTTCTGTTGTTACTATATAAACCAACCATTATCCTTTGGTGTTGTTGTTCATCCCTTTTATGTTTACTGTCATGTTGTTTTTGTAAATCCTTATTGGATGTATATAACACTGTACTGTGCTGTCTTACTTACGCATACAGTCGGAAAGCGCACGTAAAATCCCCAACTTAAGTAAGTAAGTAAATGTCTTACTTCACGCTTGCTTGACTACGGTATAAGGATCTATTCCGAAGCATAATACAATAAAGAAGTTTTTATCCGTAAAAATATCTTATCTTTACTATTTACTACCAATTTCTTAAAATGTCAATCAAACAAGACTTTAGTTCATTTATAAAAAAATGAGAACAAGATTAGGCTTCATACACAACCCTGACGCACCCCCAAAGGGGGATCAAACATATCTGTAAGGTTACTACCATTGTTGCGAACACAAGCTTTATCTGGCTGGTAAACGGCTTTTAGTGATTTACCATCTTTACCATCTTTGATCCTCACGCATATTCAACAAATAAGTGCCAACGTTTGTTTTGATGTAGTGTGTTATGTTCTGTCAATATCGAAGCGGATTTACAGTTACGTATTTACTATGCTAATGTATCATCAAATGCGTACCTTACAAGTGGTGCCAATATATTTGATTGGCTAACCAAGATTTATTTGGGCGTTTAATTTCCATAAACCGAAAAAATAAATAGGCCACGCCCTCTAACTTACAACTGTTTCCAGATTGGCTGACAATAGAATGGGAGAGGTTTATGCTGCGTTATTGCGCTGATTGATGGGACTGATTTCGTATTGTTGTCACTAGTATTTTGTGTGTTGGTGATCAAATAAGCAGTGTGTAAAATAAGTATTATTATTATTAAGAAGTGATTTCAATCAGTTTTGGTGTTCATGGAGTCATGAACGGAAAACCCCATTGGCACTTTTTTGCGGACGAACGATCTCATTAAATTCAGTTGTTTAACCCCGACAAGGAGAGGTTTTGAGTGGAGGAAGAAACATTTGTTGTGTGAAATAAAAATTGGGAATATTTTATGTACGCTAAGGATAATTTTGTCATCGGTGATTCGTACATTGCATCAAGTTGAAAAGAGAAATATATTTCGTTCGTGAAATCTCTTCCACCGGCACCTCGGAGGACCCACGAAGCTGTATACTTAGTAGTATGGGTACGTCAACCAAAACACACGCCCAACAACGTTAGATAATCATATCGCTTTTGAAGGAAAAATGAATTATACGACGAAATACATGATTGGTGACTTGTTAAGGAAAGGATTCGGAAACCTATGGTGCGTAAACATGTTATATCCACTTATGCCCTTATGAGGCATGGTGGCATCGCTAACAGGAAATGCCTTTTGGTTGGTACCATACCATCTTCCCGAGGCAAGAGCGTTTAATGTTTTTAAAATGTTATATGTTAGCTGGGGAGTTAACTGACTGTAAAAGTCCACTTTCCACCCTTGTCGAACTAGGCTGGAATTAGATCGTAGCGCACTTAGTGGCTATTACGAGTTATATCCCTTCTATGCCTCTCCTATGGACCAGTCAGATGCCACCTGTCGTATCACTTGCATTTGCTTCAAACAAAATGGCGGCGCCCAGTCAAAACGATCTGATCGATAATGAATATCTATATTGTGAGAAAACGGGTTTTTCATCGCGAAGTGCATCAAATCACGTGAGCACCTTGATAAAAAACATGAAAAAATGGAAATTATCTGTGGACAACGAGTTAGCGGTGCACATGCTTTACAAATCCTGTAATCGACAGTTCACGAACCGGATTTCGATTTCGTTGCGCGATTTTGATTGGACTATGCATAGACTCGTTAGTCCAGCCAAAATGTAACTCCATAATACCAGCCTAGTTCGGAACGGGTGAAAACTGGATTTGTATAGTCAGTTATAATTTGCGCCCTTGCCTCAGGAAGATGGTACCATACAGGTGCTCGTTGGCTTCACTGAAGCGGTAAATGTCTACACGAATTACTGTGTACTTAGTATAATACCTTTCCAAGTTTGTGTGTATGTTTGTTTGGTGTTTAACGCTGCGCCCAATATCCATCTATTTGGCGGCGGCCTGTAAATTATTGAGTCTGGACCAGACGAGCTAGTGATTGATGTTATGAGCTTCGTCTCACGCCGTCGGGGTAGACACCCTCATACAGCAGCAGAATCCTGTAAGCCAGGATGAGAAATAGTCCATCACCTTGGTCTGCAGTCGAAGCTTCAGTTTCGTCTCCACCATAGAAGGGAGCACGGGTGGCCCAGTAGTCTTAGGCGCAGAAGCCTATGATTGTGGGTTCGAATCCCGGTTCCCCCCGATTATGTTTCTAGGTTTGTCAGCACCATACTCCTGCTCGTGGATTTCACCGAAGTGGTAAACGTCTGAGACCTGCATCACTTCGGGCTTTCCTCCCACATTAAGCTGACACACCGTGATATATATAGAATACGAAATGAGCTCCCGTGTAATATGAATCCCGTTTTATGAAACGAGCTTTCGCTCGTCAGATGCCACAACTATTCACAAGTTTCATAATCCAATTGAGTAATACTTCAAACACGTCAAATGATGAAACGTATGAATTTAATACCATACAACGGTCCACCTTTAGAATTCAGGCGTCCGTTCCACAAAATTATCGTAGCGCAATGTTTATCGCAAGAATTTTGTTGCAAGATCCATCGGCGAAAAAATGCCATGTGACGTCAGCCTAGCAACCAGGTTGCTGGGGTCATCGAGTGTGCATAAGCTCCTTTCAGTGATCTATCAACTCCCCACGCAATGTCGTTGAATAAGCAAAGGGATGTTGAGAGCTTTCAATATTTGTTCGTGAAACGTGTTTCGAGAGTACATAAGCACGCCGCCGTCATATAGCTGGAATATTGCTCAGTGCGGCGTAAAACAACAAACCAACCAACATAAGCACGCGTTTTGGTATTACACAATGTGTAATACTTCTTTATGTTTATTAAACGGGTGATCTCTTCACGGGCTAGTAATAAAACGAAAAATTATTAAAAGCGGCGTTAACCCCAACTCACTCACTCACTCCACCATAGAAGTATCACCGGGTGTCGTCAGTAGGCAAAGTCACGGTTTGTTTATTTCTGAGAAAAATAAGAAAGAAAAAAAGAACAAGTGTTTTTCTGAGACAGTTAAAGCACAAATACTATCTGCAACGAGGTGTGACTGTCAATGGAAAATGCCATGCCACGGAACTTCATCCTCTGAGTGAGTGACTGAATATGGTTTTACGCCGCTTTTAGCAATATTCCAGCAATATCGCGACGGGGGACACCAGAAATGGGCTTCACACATTGTACCCATGTCGGGAATCGAACCCGGGGATTTGACGTGACGAGCGAACGCTTTAACCACTAGGCTACCCGACCGCCCCTTATCCTCTGAGACCAAGCTACCTAGGAGACACATCGAGGAAAGATCCACTCAGAGGTGCTACTGTTTCACGAGGTTTATCGGTAACGACGAGGTAAATGCTGTCGTCGATGCCTTTTTGGAGCGCCAGGATGAAGACTTCTTTAGAGCAAGGGTAACTAGACTAGAGCATCGGTGGACCCAGTGTAATTGAATTGAAAGAGGATTTATTGCAACAAACTGTGTGAACAATTTTGATTCTGAACGATTTTCTGTTTGATTCCACGAACCTTTCGTTTTTCCACGTATGACCCAAATCTTAGCCTATATAACATTTGGTTTGGTTTGTTTGTTGTTTAACGCCGCACTCAGCAATTTCCCAACTATATGACGGCGGTCTGTAAATAATCGAGTCCGGACCAGACAATCCAGGGATTGACATCATGAACATGGATACACGCAATTAGGATCGATGACATGTATCAACCAAGTTAGCGAGCCTGACCACCCGATCCCGTTAGTCGCCTCTTACGACAAGCATAGTCGCCCTTTACGGCAAGAATGGGTTGCTGAAGACCTATTCTACCTCGGATCTTCACGGGCCCTAAGCCGGTACTGAGGACAAGCATGTGATAATCGGTTTTGACTTAGTCTGTCCCGGAATCCTCCAAGGGGGGCATGTGGGATACCTGAGACGCCCCTTGCCCTACTACCGGTAGTGCGGGGTGGATCTGACCCCGATGACGACAAGCATAGTCGCCTTTTACGGCAAGCATGGCCCGGTTGCTGAAGAACTATTCTACCCCGGATCTTCACGGTTGTATATGTTGTGAAAAGGGACACATTTCGTAGACTCTAGTGACTTTAGAGTCGACAGTCCAAAGATACAAACTGGGGCGGGGGCGAGTCGGGGATCAGAACTCACAACCGGCGGATCTGACACGGCTGAGACACGTTACTTTTACACAGTGTCGGATTCAAATTGACAAGTATTTATTATCTTAACAACAGATATGTTTGAGACCCCGTGTATTGATATTATTAACGTATTTACAAATTTACAAACACACATGACAGTGTAAGGAAGCTGCTGTCATAGACGTCCACACACACCCAGCTGCCCCCTCGGGCACCTGCATGTGCACCTGCTAGTGCACCTCCCGCCACTCGCACAGCCAGTTAGCAACAAGCTCGGAGACAGATCTTAAGCATGCATCCTTCCACCTGACCAAAGGAATGTTTTTTGAGAATTTATCAGCTGGTTCGTTTCTTGAAGGTTTCAAAGTTCATATGGGATTTTATCCGCTCGTCTCAAAAACTTCCTGCCAATATTAAGTAAATACATGGTTAATTACAGTCAGAAGCGCAGTTAACTCTTTTGATGTCATGACGTGGGACGAATGTTCTCGCCAAGGGCTGTCAGTGCCCTGACCAGCTACGTGAATTATTTAAGGTCACTCGGTGCTTTGTTCACTGCAGGGAGAAATACAGTACGTCACTTTTTAATTGATTGTACATTGTTTGATGATCTACCGTGTCATTTTTAAGAAGAATTTCGAAGCTTTAGCGATTACATGTTGTTGTTTTTAACTTGAGTAGTTCAGCTATTATGAATGATGATTAATTGCAAACTTCTCTATGCAATAGGATTTGCAATGTGTTTAAGAGAAGACAAAATATTCCTATATGCTCGTTATTGTGTATACATTTTACATAGTTTAATAGCATATGTAATTGTGTCTCGTAAGCCTAGTGCGGCTGGATGTACAAGGTTTAAATGTCACTAGTTTTAGTGTATATGTATATACATGTGACACATAAATAAACATGTCTCTCTCCCCGTGTTTCTCTGTCTCTTGTGTGTGTGTGTGTGTGTGTCTCTCTCTCCGTGTTTCTCTGTCTCTTGTGTGTGTGTGTGTGTCTCTCTCTCTCTCTCTCTCCCCGTTTCTCTGTCTCGTGTGTGTGTGTGTCTCTCTCTCTCTCTCTCTCTCTCTCCGTGTTTCTCTGTCTCGTGTGTGTGTGTGTCTCTCTCTCTCTCTCCCCGTGTTTCTCGTGTTTGTGTGTGTGTGTGTCTCTCTCTCTCTCTCTCTCTCTCTCTCTCTCTCTCTCTCTCTCTCTCTCTCCGTGTTTCTCTGTCTCGTGTGTGTGTATATATATATATATCTCTCTCTCTCTCTCTCCGTGTTTCTCTGTCTCGTGTGTGTGTCTCTCTCTCTCTCTCTCTCTCTCTCTCTCTCTCTCTCCGAGCCTTTCTTTGTCTCTCTATCTGTGCCTCTCTCTAGCTGTGTTTCTCTGTCTTTTGTGTGTGTGTCTCTCTCTCTCTTCGTGCCTTTCTTTGTCTCTCTATCTGTGCCTCTCTCTAGCTGTGTTTCTCAGCCTTTTGTGTGTGTGTGTGTTTCTCTCTCCGTGCCTTTCTTTGTCTCTATCTGTGCCTCTCTCTAGCTGTGTTTCTCTGTCTCTTGTGTGTGTGTGTCTCTCTCTCTTCGTGTCTTTCCTTGTCTCTATCTGTGCCTCTCTCTAGCCGTGTTTCTCTGTCTCTCTATATGTGAGGCGTTTCTTGTTGTTTGTATATGATCGACAAACCAGTGACTGATACCACGAACAACATCCCACGCCCTCAGCATTCGCTGCTGGGGCTCCGTTCTAACTCGATGTCCCCACGGTAAAGGGGAGTCCTGTTGGGATTTACTCTCTGGCGTAAAGCGACTCAAAAATATTTCGTAAGCGTAACATCGGCTTAAATGATATGTTAAAAATTAACGTAAAACGATGATGAAAAACATTTACTGCCAAGAGTGGACATTGATGAAGTGAAGTGAAATGGGGTCTGAGGTCACGTTCAAGATTTTTTAACTCATGTTTTGTTTGTTTGTTGTTTAACACCGCACTCAGCAATTTTTCAAGTTATATAGCGTCTGGCTGTAAATAATTGAGTCTGGACCAGACAATCCAGTGATTGACATTACAAGCATCAATCCACGCTGTTCCGATACGATGACATGCATCAACCAAATCAGCGAGCCTGACCACCCGATTCCGTCGGTCGCCTCTTATTGCAAGCATAGTCGCCATTTTCGGCAAGCATGGGGTGATCAAGACCAATTCAACGCGGATCTTCAAGGGTCTTTTACTCATGTAGCGACTTGCATTCACGTATCAGGAATGATTTGAGGGAGACAAGTCTTATTTTGAATCATACAAGTATATTTAATTGAATGTCATCAGGACCGTATAGGACAGCAGTCAAGGCAAGTTCATCCCCAGCCACAGCAGCCAGCGTTCTACGCATCATCGGTCCCTCTGTGGATCCTGATAGCTTCGTAGACATTTATACAGGTTACATCAACCACGTGTCCTTTCTTTCAGACTCAGGAGCACTAGTGAGTGAGTGAGTATGGTTTTACGCCCCTTCCAGCAATATCACGGCGGGGTACACCAGAAATGGGCTTCACACATTGTACCCATGTCGGGAATCGAACCCGGGTCTTCGGCGTGACGAGCGAACGCTTTAACCATTAGGCTACCCGACCGCCACTCAGGAGCACTAAAATGGAAATATAAACGTAGATCCCTGACATTACATCGCATTCGTTTCCCACTTATGTAATTGCAAATTTGGCACTTGCGGTAAAATAGCGGACCATTAACCTCAAATTCTAGCGCCACTGCATCAAAAATGTTAAAATGCTGAAAATGAATACGAACGCGATGTTGAGCTTTGAATTGTTGAACGATACACGGACCTCTGTGGAACCCAATAACAGCCAACACTGACATAATTTTACTCCATTGCAATCACACTCACCTGTACTGTTCTGTACACAAAGCATTTCCCTCTCAAGAGTCTGTTTATTGGCAGTTACTGAAGACTTGTATTAAACCGCGTACTTATAACCCCGCGTTTCGCACGTGAAAACCATACCAATCCGGTTTCATTACACTCAGCTGAACCGGTTACAGACTGGAGTCACATATTTCTTTTAAGTAAGAATAATTTAACTCTTAGAATTCGTTTGTGGCGGGTTATACGCCAGGGAAAACATGCCTCCGAGGTTTGGGCTGAAAAAGTAAACACGGGAGAGAGGAAATGTTTCATGAAAATCGACTGAACCGTTTACAGACTGGCGTCATATATTTCGTTTTCAGACAAGAGAAGTTAGCGTTTCGAGTTTGTTTGTGGCGGCTTAATAAGCCAGAGTAAGAAACTTTCCCCCGGTTTCAGTTGAAAATGTAAACATTCGCGGTCAAGAAAAGTGATGTTACCCCGTGGTATAGTTTCCCCAGTACATCTTTCAAAACGTTGTTACCCCGTGGTATAGTTTCCCCGGGACATCTTTCAAAACGTTGTAACCCCGTGGTATAGTTTCCCCAGTGCATCTTTCAAAACGTTGTTACCCCGTGGTATAGTTTCCCCAGTGCATCTTTCAAAACGTTGTTACCCCGTGGTATAGTTTCCCCAGTACATCTTTCAAAACGCTGTTACCCCGTGGTATAGTTTCCCCAGTACATCTTTCAAAACGCTGTTACCCCGTGGTATAGTTTCCCCAGTACATCTTTCAAAACGCTGTTACCCCGTGGTATAGTTTCCCCAGTACATCTTTCAAAACGTTGTTACCCCGTGGTATAGTTTCCCTGGGACATCTTTCAAAACGTTGTAACCCCGTGGTATAGTTTCCCTGGGACATCTTTCAAAACGTTGTTACCCCGTGGTATAGTTTCCCCAGTACATCTTTCAAAACGTTGTTACCCCGTAGTATAGTTACCCCGGGACATCTTTGTTTGTCCCTGTCGAAATCCCGCGTAAAACTTTCCCTATCCTTGTTACCTATTGGTATAGTTTCTCGGTATAGCTTTCCCTAACGTTGTTACCTTTTGGTAATGTTTCTCGGGATAGCTTTCCCTAACGTTGTTACCCCTTGGTAAATTTTCCCTGTATAACTTTCCCTAACGTTGTGACCCCTGGGTATAGTTTCCCAGTGTAGCTTTCCCTAACATTGTTACCCCTGGGAATAGTTTCCCGGTATAACTTTCCCTAACGTTGTTACCCCTTGGTATAGTTTCTCGGTATAGCTTTCCCTAACGTTGTGACCCTTGGATATAGTTTCTCGGTATAGCTTTCCCCAACGTTGTTACCCCGTTGTATAATTTTTCGGTATAGCTTTCCCAAACATTGTAACTCCAGGTCGATTTTCCCGAGTAAAACTTTCCCTAACGTCGTTACCCCTGGGTATAGTTTCCCTGTATAACTTTCCCTAACGTTGTTACCCCTGGGTATACTTTCCCAGTATAGTTTTCCCTAACGTCGTTACCCCTGGGTATAGTTTCCCGGTATATCTTTCCCTAACGTTGTTACCCCTGGGTATAGTTTCCCAGTTCAGCTTTCCCTAACGTTGTTACCCTGGGTATAGTTTCCGTGCATAACTTTCCCTAACGTTGTTACCCCTGGGTATAGTTTCTCGGTATAGCTTTCCCTAACGTTGTGACCCCTGGATATAGTTTCCGTGTATAGCTTTCCCTAACGTTGTGACCCCTGGGTATAGTTTCCCGGTATAACTTTCCCTAACGTTGTTACCCCTGGGTATAGTTTCCCGGTATATCTTTCCCTAACGTTGTTACCCCTGGGTATAGTTTCCCGGTATAGCTTTCCCTAACGTTGTTACCCTGGGTATTGTTTCCCGGTATAGCTTTCCCTAACGTTGTTACCTCTGGGTATAGTTTCCGTGTATAACTTTCCCTAACGTCGTTACCTCTGGGTATAGTTTCCAGGTATAACTTTCCCTAACGTTGTTACCCCTGGGTATAGTTTCCCGGTATATCTTTCCCTAACGTTGTTACCCCTGGGTATAGTTTCCAGGTATAGCTTTCCCTAACGTTGTGACCCCTGGGTATATTTTCAAGGTATATCTTTCCCTAACGTTGTTACCCCTGGGTATAGTTTCCCGGTATAGCTTTCCCTAACGTTGTTACCCCTTGGTATAGTTTCACGGTATAGCTTTCACAAATATTGTTACTTGATAGTATAGTTTACCAGTATAGCTTTCACAAATATTGTTACCTCTTGGCATAGTTTCCAGGAACATCCTTCCCTAATATTGTTATCCCTGATAAAGTGTCCCCGGTTTAGCTTTCCCTAACATGTTATTTTAGGTATAGTTTCACGGTATAGCTTTCACAAATATTGTTACTTGATAGTATAGTTTACCAGTATAGCTTTCCCTAACATTGTTACCTCTTGGCATAGTTTCCAGGAACATCTTTCCCTAATATTGTTATCCCTGATAAAGTGTCCCCGGTTTAGCTTTCCCTAACAAGTTATTTTATGGTATAGTTTCCCGGTATAACTTTCCCTAACGTTGTGACCCCTTGGTATAGTTTCCACGTACATCTTTCCCTAACAGTGTTACCCCTGGGTATAGTTTCCACGTACATTTTTCCCTAACATTGCTACCCCTGGGTTTATTTTCCCCGGTTAATCTTTCCTTTCTCCTGAATGCAGTACAGACATGTCACCTTCGTTCAAAACCTAAATGCAATAGCTTCATAGATATAGAAATTTAATATATGCTGATTTAATTTAAACAGATATACATGGTTGTCCCGGAATTGATATACACTGAAGCTCACGGGATGAACTCAGCCATCTGTGGAGCGTGGATCAATTGCAGACGAAATGAGTGTAATGATATATTTCGTATATATTACTAAAGCTAATGACAATAGGGCTGACCAACAGTTGAAAGGCATGTTATTAGATATGAAATGCAAATGGAGTATTATTTGTAAGTACGCTGCTTTCAAAATACATTTATTAAAATTCCACAATCTAACACATAAAGACCTTTTTTTCATGATGCGCTTCATTAGAATTAACATTCAGTGGGATAGACAACATCTTGTCAAATATACGAGTTGAATATAACAGTCTTATTTATAACAAAGCCATGGCAGGGTCACGTGATTTCCTCAGTCACAATGTGGGCCTCTGCTATAAAGGGTTAACGAGACTATACGTGAATCACATGCCAGCCCACCTCACTAGCTCCTCGCTGTGCTGTTTGTTTGCATCGATACCTAAATCAGTATAATGGCTGCGACGATAGGCAAGTGGCAGTGCTGCCCTGAGCTCACGACGGGATTCGCGGACTTTATGGACGCTATCGGTGAGTGGTTATTATCATAACTGTTTTGTTAATTTTTTAAAGATTATATTTAATATATCATCGTCACTTTAAACATGAATTAATCATGTTAAATTGCCTATATTTCAAATATAATTTAGGCGTTTAATAGGTACAGTTAATCAACACAAAATTGCCAACTTAAACATAATTAAAAATCTGAAAAGGACCTGAATTCCTATAAACGCTATAGCTCTACTATATTTTACGCGGATAAGGTCTGCTGGCGAATATCTTCAGGCGAATGTCAACGTGTGAATTACAACGGTACAGTATACTTTGGAGAGTTGAAAACATACATAAAACGACAGAGAGGGTAAATCTCACTTTTCTATTTCGTGACAAGTGTTTGGATTATCAAAGAAAACGGTGCAATAATCTTTTTTTACAAGAAACGAAACGATTGTTTTAGATAAAACTTCGGATAAATGACACAGAGGCAATCATGACGGTGGTTACAGGATCCAGGTTGGATGATACGCATATGCTTTAAAATATTACATAATGCCAAAAAATTACATCATCCGAAAATAAGCCAGCAGGTTATTGGGCTATTTATAACATCAAAAGATAAAAATGCTGGAAATGTTATGTAATGGCATGTCGACTGACTCACATTGTCCCGACGTGTTGTGCGTGGTTTGTGTGGGCCTAGAAAACAACGAGTGAACTTGAGTCAACATTCAGGCAAGTTGTTATGGTTGAAGAACGGGATAACAAACAGGTTTCACACTGACTCTCGACGAATCATGTGAGCTCAGTTCGTCTGCCTGGAACTTAGATAGAAGACACAACATTTCCCTAACACCGACCTGACATGGCCGCGTAGTGTCAACATGGCCACTGCCCCGTCAACGACAGCAGGTAGGAAACCCCGTAATGGGTGATAGCGTTCATCGTTAATAGGGACGCATTTTTGAAAATGAATTTGGTTTTCATTAACCAAGATTAAGGGTACAGTAAAGTACGGTTATAATGAACTCAAAGGGACTACTAATTTTAGTTCGTTATAACCGTAGTTCGTTATAAGCATATATACAGATTAATACAGCTAATTATCGGGACCAAAAAAGTAGTTCGTTATATCCGTCAGTTCGTTATAAGCGTGTTTGTTATAACCGTAGTTTACTGTATTTTGATTACCTAAGTTGTGAAAATAATCCCGATAAAGTTCAAATCTGGAAAACAAATTCATACATTTTTTAACAAATTTCCAGATTTGTGTTTTGACTTGATCCGACATCCAGAGGCAAGCGTTTCCACATATACCTGTATCAAATCTTAGTTTCTGTTTTCGAAACGAGACTTTGATAAATGGCTAGTGGACGCTCTTGCCTCTGGAAGATATTGATCCGACTGCTCGGATATGGTGTATATGAAATTATGTTGTTTTTATGTACAAATGTTTTTGTATAATAAATACTTGAATGGTATCTTTAATAAAGTATAAATAAAGTTCAGTCCAGTTGTTGAAAATACACATGCTTACAATAAAAGCAAATATTTTGTTAAAAATGAGTAAACATAAACAGAAATTAAAATAACAACTTAAAATATACGTCCATGTCAAATAGCAATAAAAATTGTATCCAGTATTAAGTTTCTGAAAAAATAGCATTATTTGTTGCAAAGTGGCATATCCATATTAAAATATTAGTTTCTCCATCTACTACCATGCATCATCGGAAATGACTTCGTGTGTGTGTGTGTGGGGGGGGGGGGGGGGGGGGGGGGAGGGGGCACGGGTGCCCAAGTCGTCTAAGGCGCCGCCATTCGCTGTGCAGAGCTGCGTCCCTTGGGCACGCCAGAAACCTATGATTGTGGGTTCGAATCCCGGTTCGCCCCGATTATGTTTCTAGGTTTGTCAGCACCATACCCGTGCTCGTGGGTTTCACCGAAGTGGTAAACGTCTGAGATCTGAATCACTTCGGGCTTTCCGCCCACTTTAAGCTGACAATACGGAATACTGTTAAAAGCGGCGTTAAACCCAACGCACTCACTCACTCGTATGTGTGATGGTACTTAGCAGATATCTTCATTTCTACCGCTACTTTTTCGGGGGAGTTCAGTCAAACGTGTATACTTGACCGAGAGAATTTCTCAGTGAATTTAAATATGATGGATACTTTAGCCTCACTGACATTCGTGTCTGCAAGTATAGTTTGCATCCAGTTTGCTAGATTTGCCGTGGTCTTAATGTAGCAGCCATCCCCCCTCGCTCACACCCAGTTTGCTAGTCTTGCCCTGGTCTTAATCTTACAGAGATCTCACCTCGCTCACATCCAGTTTGCTAGGCTTCGTCCCGGTCTTAATCTAGCAGAGATCTCCCCTCGCTTACATCCAGGTTGCTAGGCTTGCCCTGGTCTTAGTCTAGCAGAGATCTCCCCTCGCTTACATCCAGGTTGCTAGGCGTGTCCTGGTCTTAATCTAGCAGTGGTCTCCCCTCGCTTACACCCAGGCTGCTAGGCTTGCCCTGGTCTTAATCTAGCAGACATCTTCCCTCGCTTACATCGAGGTTGCTAGGCGTGTCCTGGTCTTAATCTAGCAGAGGTCTCCCCTCGCTTACACCCAGGCTGCTAGGCTTGCCCTGGTCTTAATCTAGCAGAGATCTCCCCTCGCTTACATCCAGTTTGCTAGGCTTGCCCTGGTCTTAATGTAACAGCGATCTCCCCTCGCTTACATCCAGGTTGCGAGGCTTGCCCTGGTCTTAGTCTAGCAGAGATCTCCCTTCGCTTACATCCAGGTTGCTAGGCGTGTCCTGGTCTTAATCTAGCAGAGGTCTCCCCTCGCTTACACCCAGGCTGCTAGGCTTGCCCTGGTCTTAATGAAGCAGAGATCTCCCCTCGCTTACATCCAGGTTGCTAGGCTTGCCCTGGTCTTAGTCTATCAGAGATCTCCCCTCGCTCACATCCAGTTTGCTAGACTTGCCCTGGTCTTAATGAAGCAGAGATCTCCCCTCGCTTACATCCAGGTTGCTCGGCTTGCCCTGGTATTTATCTAGCAGCGGTCTTACCTCACGCTTACTCTGAATTTGATAAACATGCCCTTGTGTAAAGCTAGTATCGATCTTACTCTCGGTTACATCAACTTTGCTAGAATTGCAGTGGTTTAAATCTTGCAGCGATCGTCCTCTATATTTGGGATAACACTTTCTGAGTAAAGTACAGATTCTCGTATCTTTTTGGGTTGAGTCCCGTCCAGAATTCGAACCCACACTGCCAGAGTAAGGCACCTAGTCACCAGCATACAAAGTCAGCGATCTAACCCACTCAGCCACCGAGGCTTCCACAAAAATGAAAGTCCGACAACATTACTGGTAGTCTAGATCACGTACTTTGTGTACCCCTCTGACAAGTGTAAATCTGTACTTTAGTGTAATCCCAAATATAACATTTGTTACCTCTGACCACTTTCTAAATGGCATTTTGTGTTGATCGTCCTCTCGTTTACATCAAATTTGCGAGACTTGTCCTGGTCTAAATCTAGTAATGATCTTCTGCTTGGTTAAACACAGACTTGCTCTGGTCTAAATACAGCTTCGGTCTCCCTCTCTCTTACACTCGGATTGGTAAACTTGCCCGAGTCTATATCTAGCATCGGTCTCACCTCGCTTAAAAAATTTCCAAGACGTGACGTGGTGTAGATATAGCATCGATCTTCCATCAAGGAATCAAGGTTGCTAGACTTGATCGAATGTACATACTAATAAATCTCGATTGATAATATGGCCGTTTTAATCTGGAGACTTTACGTGCATTCGAATCTAATTTCTGGCGGTTTTGTTTTATAACAGGGGCATTGGATGAAGAGCGGAAGGCATCCCAGGGTTCGCCATTCACAATGGAGATGTCCCGTGACGGTGACACTTGGGACGTGGACGTGTTTTATCCAAACAACGCAGCTTTCTCCCGGAAATACTCGTTTAAGTCCGGCGTGGAGTTCAACTACCCCGGACACTCCCCTGGCCACGCAGTGACGGTAGGTAGACGTTCCCCTGGCCACGCAGTGACGGTAGGTAGACGTTCCCTTGGCCGCACAGTGACGGTAGGTAGACGTTCCCCTGGCCACACAATGACTGTAAGTAGACGTTCCCCTGGCCACTCACTGACTGTTAGTAGACGTTCCCCTGGCCACTCAGTGACTGTAAGTAGACGTTCCCCTGGCCACACAATGACTGTAAGTAGACGTTCCCCTGGCCACGCAGTGACTGTAAGTAGACGCTCCCCTGGCCACGCAGTGACTGTAAGTAGACGCTCCCCTGGCCACTTAGTGACTGTAAGTAGACGTTCCCCTGGCCACTCAGTGACTGTAAGTATACCTCATGATCCTCGGAAATACATTACTTTGGGACTCATTTATGGCGAGGCAGGGCATATGCTACAAGGAGTCACGGTTGTATTGAGACGACACGCAGCTTCGAGTACTGATGATTCCGCCGCTTGTTTCAAACATGTGAGTGGGTGAGTGAGTGAGTGAGTGAGTGAGTGAGTATGGTTTTACGCCGCTTTTAGCAATATTCCAGCAATATCACGGCGGGGGAAACCACCCATGTTGGTAATCGACCCCGGGTCTTCGGCGTGATGCGCGAACGCTGTAACCACGAGGCTTCCCCGCCGCCCTCAGTCGTGAAATAACATTATAAATTAATTTGATGTCAACGTTATTTTTCGCCTCGTGTCAATCGATCCTGATTGAAAACAAAGGTATGGTGGATAACGGATCCAAGGTATTCATCATAACAGATCTGACATTTATTACACTGGATAATCGAGGAAGTAATTACATTACTTAACGTCAAATAAACAAAATTACTTTTAATAAAATAAAATGATGCGCGTGATTAGATGTTCTTGTAATCACGGACAGTTATCATCGCCGTAAATTAGCGGTTGTTTTTGTATATTTAGACTACGTTCCTCCTTTACCTTCGGAAGCCCATTAGGGCCATCTATATCATTTGTATTCTTGAAAACTGAAGATGCTTATTTGAAAATTCAAGCTACCATGTTGATGATACTGTTTAAAATTCGTGATACCTTTTTGAATTTGCAAGATATTAAATTAATGCTTTAACATTGTTATTGGACTAGTACCTTGAACTTTTACCATACTATCTGGAAATGTGAATATATAACCTTTACATTGGAACATGCTATCTTGTTGTTTCTATAATTTTGTTTAAGAAGATATCGCCTTGCTCGTATTCCGTACTTTCTCGTGAATACACGTGGTGTCGTATCTATTTTTTAGTAAGCCCATGGAAAGAGGACGTTCATTATTCTGGGATTTCAAATGAGCACTGCTCCTTGCAAGATCCATGTGCGATGCGTAGAGTGAGTGAGTGAGTGAGTGACTGTGGTTTTACGCCACTTTTAGCAATATTCCAGCAACATCAAGGCGGGGGACACCAGAAAATGGGCTTCACACATTGTACCCATGTCGGGAATCGAACCCGGCGTGACGAGCGAACGCTTTTACCACTAGGCTACCCGACCGCCCCCGATGCATAGAGTACATGTTGATAAGCGCGAAGAATTACCGTTTGTGCATCTTCCCTAGGCAACAGAGTTAAATGACTTTTAAAGTCCAGTTTCCAACCTTGCCGAACTAGGCTGGTATTATGAAGTCACATTTTTGGCTGGACTAACGAGTCTATGCATAGTTCAATCAAAATCTCGCAACGAAATCGAAATTCGGTTTGAAAACTGTCTTGCACATTTCGGTCGACTGCAGGATTTGCAAAACATGTTCACCGCCAACTCGTTGTCAACAGATATTTTGCAAACCTTTTAATGTTTTTAATCAAGGTGCTCGCATGATTTGATGCACTTCGCGATGTAAGACCCGTTTTATCACAATATAGATCTTGAGTATCGATCGGATCGTCTTGACTGGGCGCCGCCATTTTTTTGGAAACAAATGCAAGTGATGGAATCTGATTGGTCCATAAGAGAGGCTTAGAAGGGACATAACTCGTAATAACCACTGGTGGCGCTACGATCGAGCACAGGAATTCCAGCCTAGTTCGGCAAGGGTGGCAACTGGACTTTTAAAGTCAGTTAACTCTTTTGCCTCGGGAAGATGCCGTTTGTGATGTGGAAGTGTGAGGCAGTGTATAGGTACCTTGGAAGTATTACCGATAGTACAATTATCTGTGACTATGTTTTGAATTGTCAGGGCGTGGTCGTAGTGGAGGGTGACGTGCTGACCAGCAAGATGAAGTTTTCGATCGATGGCGAGGTGAAGCGGGAGTGGGAGACAGACACACGGGTAGTCGGAGACTACCTGGAATACGTGAGTATTTATTTATTGTTTGTTTGTTGTTTAACACCGCACTCACCAATATTCCAGCTGTATGAGGGCGGCCTGTAAATAGTCAGACATTCCTGTGATTGACATCATGAACATCGATCTGTGCAATGGGGATATGATGGCATGCATCAATCAAGTCAACGAGTCTAACCACACGACCCCGCAGTCGCTTCTAACAACATTCATGGGAGTATTAAATAAATCTGACATTTGGCAACGCGAATCACATTCTGTTTCTTTTAACCTTAGATTAAACGAAAAAGTTACAAAAAGAAAAAAACGAGGGAAAAAACGATAAAAAACTACTCAGATTTCCTAAGCATGATAATTCCACGTAAGATGCGACTTATCGGATGCTTGGTCAAACTCACTGACTTGGTTGATTGCGTGTCATCGTATCTCGGCGGGGTGGAAGGTTGTTCATAATATCCATCACTGGTTTGTCTGATGCTTTACAGGCCGCCGTCCTATAAGTGGAATATTGCTGAATCAGCAAACAAAAATACGATAACTTTCAATGTCACAGCGTAGGAACAGTGGGTGGGTTTTGACGCCGCTCTGGACAATGTCAGCTTAATCTGGGAGTAAGGGCTAAATCGACGCAGGATATCTGGGTTTTTTTCTTTAAAAAAATTGTTCCCGAAAATGCTTGAATGAAATAATGTGTGCTCTGGTTTTAAACCGAAACGTTCTGCCAGGCGTATATGACATTTGTCCCGTTTGTTGTTTCTTCAGAAAAGCATATTCAAGGGAAAGGAGATGGTTCACAAGCTAAAGAAGATATGACGTGTTTGCACGGGCTCCACGTGAGATTTAGGAGCATGCACTCGTCTCACCTTGACATTGGTCACGTGCTAACGCTGCCGAGAATCGAACTGATAGAAATTGCCGACATTTCTGCCTTCTGTGTTTTCTCAAATATCGTATCTTTGCAAACGTGTGTTCATAAATATGCATAAGCTTATTGTCTGTCATACTTGAAGATGTCTAGTTCTACGAAGACATTTTGCTTATGAAGATATCAATAAAATCGACTTGCATGTAAACTGTTATGTTTATGTAATTGTGTTTCACTATGCAGAAGAAAATGAATACTTCTTTTAGGTAGAACCTGACGCTGGAGCTCTCTGTCCAAGTTTGCAACGATACTAATTCATTTCATCTCTCACCCTCATTTCAAAATGCCTATGATTTTTCATGACGTCGCTTCGATTGTTTTCGGTGTACATGTACAGGCCAGACAAATGTAATTACATTTTTACGGATTCTAATCGCAAATACCTTAAGGAAAGAGGGAAAAACTAAACATAAAAATAGCTTTCTGCTTTTAATGAAGCAGCGATCTTACCTCGCTTATATCCACTTTGCTAGACTTGCCCTGGTCTTTATCTAGCTGCGATCTCCCCTCGCTTACATCCAGGTTGCTAGACTTGCCCTGGTCTTAATCTAGCTGCGATCTCCCCTCGCTTACATCCAGGCTGCTAGACTTGTCCTGGTTTTTATCTAGCTGCGATCTCCCCTCGCTTACATTCAGGTTGCTAGACTTGCCTTGGTCTAAATCTAGCAGCGATCTCCCCTCGCTTACATCCAGGTTGCTAGACTTGCCTTGGTCTAAATCTAGCAGAGATCTCCCCTCGCTTACATCCAGGTTGCTAAACTTGCCTTGATCTAAACCTAGCAGCGACCGTCCTCTCGTTTACATCAAATTTGCTTGAGTTGTCCTGGTCTAAAAATATAGCAAAAATCAATTGTTATTTTATGACTGCATTGTGCCTGGAACCAGTATAATGCACTGCCACGTTTTCGGGTCTTCTTTTGTTTAGTGAAACGCTGTCCGTTCGCTTCAGGTGAAGTCTTGATTGAGCAGCCGGGAGAGCCACGTTGTCAACATGCCAGTGTAACTGTTCACTCGGACTGTATACAATGGCTAAAACCAGGCAGGTGCTTCTCGTGTATATAAAACGTTAACAGTAAACGGTCTTGTCCGTGGAAACTCGTTCCAGTGGGCGTAAAAGGCAAAATAGCAGTGAAAAATATATGAATGGCTTACTGAAGATCAGTGATGACACCAGGTGTTCGCGAAAAGGTTAGCATGGCCTGTCCTACCTTTAGCAAGTAATAACACAAGTGAGTGAGTGAGTATGGTTTTACGCCGCTTTTAGCAATATTCAAGCAATATCACGGCGTGGGACACCAGAAAGTAATTGCATCAGTCTGACTTAACAAACATTTGGAAAGATGGCATTTTTATGCAAATGGTAACGCGATTCCAGGTCTTGATAGGCTGGATAGAAAGCTCCATCGTTGCGTGTGAAGTCTGTACAACAAAGAACGGACGCCCCCCACCGCTAGTCAGTTTTATTGACATCACATTGTGTAGACGTGTTGTTAGTAGGTATTGTGTGCTATGTGCCATTGTTAAATAAACACATGAATATATATAAAATATTGTAGGCTTTTTGCTGCCTGGAAGTGCTTTGGTACTGCAGTCCGATCGTGATGAATGTTGATGAATGTTAGTGGACTGCAGGCCGTGTCTCGATACAGCGTCTGCTCGGAGAGGGAAAGTCGGTGGTTCATGACAGAAATATGTTGAAAAATGATACTTAGGGCATTAAACAAAAACCGCCTCCGTGGTCTAGTGGTAAAGCGTCCGCCCGGTGAGCGGAAGGTCCGGGGTTCGATCACCGGCCGCGTCATACCAAAAGACGTTAAAAGATGGTACTTGTTGTTACCATGTCTGGCGCTCGGCATTAAGGGACTAAAACAAGGACTGGTCGGCTCGGAGTCAGTATACTGTGTCTGAGTGGGATATCCATGTGAAATTGCGGCATGGTATCTCAGTAGGCTAGCTATAAAAATCAGCATCAGTCAAGTACAAGCAGCCACACACACATGCACGTGCAGTAATCTGGAAGAAGATTGAGACCCATTTCACATTACTTTACCAGTGTACTGCGATAAGTACAATGCTTATTAGAACGTATGTAGAGACAATGAAGTATAGCGATAATTCCAGTAACAATAGAGTTGTAACTTTATAAACAGAGTATGTCACAAGTAAGATTTGGACACTTGGTGATATTGTACGTGCGCATCGTATGGTCATAAAAGGAACAGTGGACGACCACGATCCCTATTGGTCAAGTTTGCTTTTATAGATGACAAACTGATGGCACTATGGAATAAAAAACCCAACCCATCATAGCATCAACCCGTGAAGATCCGTGTTGGAATAGGTCGTCAACAACCCATGCTTGTTGTAAGAGGCGACTAACGGGATCGGGTGGTCAGGCTCGCTGACTTGGTTGATGCATGTCATTGTATTCCAACTGCGTGGATCGATGTCCTTGATATCAGTCACAGGATTGTCTGGTCCAGGCTCGATTATTTACAGACCGCCGTCATATAGCTGGAATATTGCCGAGTGCGGCGTTTAACAATGATCAAACAAACCAACAAATTACCAGTAGGTATTTACAGTGTTTTGACTAAACATTCACGACGGGTGATCCCCGAACATCGCGAGATGGGAAAACATGCTTCCACAAGAGCGGGGAACTAATGTTTTAACCACCACCCATTAAAGAGACCACACACTGAAACGACTTTCAGCCACCAGACACCCAAGTTACCGTTAACACCACAGTGAGCATTAACAAGAAGACCGGAAGTGACCAAAATGACCTTTTCACTACTACCCGGCAACGACATCTACTCAAAATGAATGAAACGCATTACGACGTCTTGACCACAAGCAAAAGACAAAATAGAGATAGGACTTCGGCCGGACTCCACACCATAGTGTAACTGTTCTGTTGAAATATTGAAGGTTCTACCAGCAAGATAAACGACGCATACTTTTTAACCTTGGAGGAAAGCCCGAAGTGATGCAGGTCTCAGACGTTTATCACTTCGGTGAAACCCACGAGCACGGATATGGTGCTGAGAAACCTAGAAACATAATCGGGATTCGAACCCACAATCATAGATTTCTGGCGTATCCAAGGGACGCAACGCTGCACAGCGAATGGCGGCGCCTTAGATAACTTGCGATGATTTTGTGAACAAGTTTGGTCGAATGCTTTTAAAGTTTTGTAGTATGTTCAAACTGACCAGGGCAGCATTTTGATAGATTATTTCATAGCTTCACAGGGGCGGTCGGGTAGCCTAGTGGTTAAAGCGTTCGCTCGTCACGCCGAAGACCCGGGTTCGATTCCCGACATGGGTACAATGTGTGAAGCCCATTTCTGGTGTCCCCCGCCGTGATATTGCTGGAATATTGCTAAAAGCGGCGTAAAACCATACTCACTCACTCACTCACTCATAGCTTCACATAGCGTGGTCGAAGTAAGCATATGCCACTAATTGTCGAATGTAATGGAACAGATGGAGATGTTTTTATAACAAATGAGGTCAGTTTATGTTGGTGTGAGTTAAATGGCTGGCCAAATATACTTTTGTACAAACATATATCATATCAGAGAGGTTCAGTACTTTTAAAACAGGAATAAGCGAGCGCTCCTTTGACGCCTACATTATTTTTTCTACAAGATGCGGGAAGAATAAGAGTTATCGTTCTTGTTTGAAGTAGTTCCAGTGTTCATACGCCAATAGGGAATGGGACGAGTTGGTCACGAATGTGGTAGATAAGGCTATACTCTTTTAAAACCATTTAATAATACTGTTCGAAATTGAAACATTATACGATATACTATGTGTTATTTGTGGCGATGTGTCACAGGCAGTGGTACAAACAAACATCGGACACAAGAGAGTGTGTGCACACGGACCACAATACTGTTCTCGGCAATCACTTGCAGATACTACTGCACCACCGACGACTGCAACAGCGGCAACATGCCGGCCAGACACACCCTGTATCCCACACTAGACTGATTTTTATGTACTAGAGAAGTATTTCCTGCCAATAAAAATATATATCGATAACACTTTATTTGAGTCTTCAAACATGGTCAGTTAGCAGAAATGTTTGATGTTGCATCCGGGCAGTGACGGACGCAATAAATGAGAGTTACGCCCCCTGCATCTCCTCGAGGCAAGAGCGTCCACTTGCCTTTTTATCAAAGCTTTGTTTCCACCCTTGCCACTCCAAGCCCCTTTTCCTGTGCCATCTCTGATTGGACTGTCGCAAATATCTGTAGACCAATCAGAGAACGTTTCACAGAGACTGTACACCTTCGTATGAAAGTGATTTACCGCTGTCTGTCTTTGTTTTAAATCCCCAAACGATTGTCTATGCTCATGTGTCAGGGATAAAATCGCGACTGTTTTCTTTACCTGATCGACTTGGTCGTCGCCTATGGTAGTCGCCTTTGTGAAGCTATACGAGATAAGAACAGCGATCTGATTGGATATCGCGTTTACATTACAAGGGACACAACTCGTAATCTACGCGAGGTGGCGCCAGTTTCGAGCCACGAAAAGTGGCCGTGATATGGCAAGTAGGCTTTGATATAGGTTAGTGGACACGCTTGCCTCGGGAAGATGGCTTCCCTGCAGCACGCCTTGCATTACTCGTGTCCGTGAAACCGGAAGCTTTACTAGAATGGCGACTAGACCTTTTGGGATTGAAACTCAGGTTAGGTTTTGGTGATTACGTAGGAACTATGTTGCCGTCTGGTCCAATTCAAACTTTTGGGACATGTGTAGTTAGCACTGGGGTTTTTACCCTTGCCACATCAAGGCCACTTTTCTTTGCTCGACCCTGGCGCCACCTCCCGTAGATTACGAGTTGTGCCCATTGTAATGAAAAGGCGATATCCAATCAGATCGCTGTTCTTATCTCGTCCAGCTTCACCGAAAACATTCGCGATTACATCCCTGACACAAAAAACATAGGCTATCGTTGGTCGGTTAAGAGATGAAAAAAACATATTCCAGCGGCAAATCGACCATCGAAATGTGCAATAGTCCAATCATATTTATCGCCAGAATCCCGGTTCGCCCCGATTATGTTTCTAGGTTTGTCAGCACCATACCCGTGCTCGTGGGTTTCACCGAAGTGGTAAACGTCAGTGACCTGCATCACTTCGGGATCTCCTCCCACATTAAGCTGACACGCCGTGATATAACTGCAATACTGTTAAAAGCGGCGTTAAACCCAACTCACTCACCCAATCATATTTAGCGCAGGAAAGTGGGCTTGATGTGGCAAGGGCGGAAACAAGACTTTGGTAAAGCTTTTAAGGCTAGTAGACGCTCCTACCTGGTTCTTTGCGATATTATAAACTTTGACCCCGAAGATGGACAGAAGGTGTAAATATGATACGTCAATGACAGAGAATAACCAGATTCCAATGGGCGTAAAAGGCAAAATATCGGTTAAAATTATATGAGTGGATCGCTGACATCAGCTGTTCGCGAAATGGCTAAGCATGTCCTGCCCTACCGGTAGCACCCGCCACCCACAATTTTCGAAAAAAGGTAAGTGTTTGTTGCTTGAACACCCCCCCCCCCCCCCCCCCCCCCGACGGCAGTACTCCTGCCATGCGACGGCGGTCTGTTAGCAAACCAGACAATCAAGTGATGGATGGACCAGCAATACGATGGCGTCCCCAGCTTTCTATACCAGTAACTACTTTTGTAAAGTTTGTAAGTTTAAAAGTCCATTCCATGGTCGTTAAAATGTGTATTGGGTAGTTAAAATGGCTACTATGTATGGAGAGTGATCGGATTCCAAACAACTAAGAAAATGTTCGAAAATTGGAGATTCGGTTATAATGACTTAACCCTAGTCTCCCTACCAGCATTTGGAAAGACGGTATTTTTTCAATGATTGTGAAACCATAATTCCAGCTCTGGCTAGAAAGTTCTATCATCGCGTGAGAATTATTCAAAACTTCCATCGGACGCCTCCCAGCGCTAGTCAGCTTTATCAACATTACCATCGTGTTGACGTGTAGTTATTGTTATGTGCGATTGTGAAATAAAGACGTGAAATATATCAAAGAATTTATGCTTTTTGCTGCCTGGAAGTGCATTGGTACTACATACCAGTAGTGGTGAATGTTGATGTATGTTAGAAAAGGACAGTGTACTGCGATAAGCGGTGAGGTTAAATGGGGTTCAACGTCGTGTCCAAGATTATTGCATTTACTGCGATAAGTACATGCTGATTAGAAAATGCCATTTCAAATTTTGACTGAGGTTTGAGTGTACGCCATTTTAGCAATACAGTAACTACGGTTAAAACGAACTCAAAGGGACAACTAATTTAAGTTCGTTAGAATCGTAGTTCGTTATAAGCATATATACACCATATATACAGCAAATGACCGGGACCAAAAAATAAATTCGTTAAATCCGTCAGTTCGTTATAAGCATGTTCGTTATAGCCGTAGTTTACTGTATTCCTGAAGTATCACGACGGGATTTCGTACTTGGATATTTTACGAGCGGTCATTTAATAAGCGGATTATAATTGGCCAAATTCTCGTTTTTGATTTTGCCAATACGAGCAGTCATCCCGATTCAGGAGCATAAAGAAACAGATCATGAAGTAGAGGAGACTTTAGTTGCCCTTGGGGGTGCCTACTGGCTGCTTGAATTTCATATCCCCAATTTCACATAGATTTCTTTTCTGCGTGGAAACTCCACCTATGTTTGTGGGGCGTCTCCTGTGGGATTCGCGTTTGGATCAGGGTCAAAGTAACCCATCCTTGTAACAAGCGACTAAATGGATCGGGTGGTCAGACTTTGATGTTTTATAACGTGTCATTGTACCCGACGTCATGGGGCGTTGCTCATAATATCAAACACTCGTCTGACCTTGTTCTCATAATCAGCCATTTATTGTCTGACCTGTTATTTTCTGGCTGCTGTCAAATTGCTGGAATATGTCTGACTGCGATGTTAAACAACAAACTAACAACAAAACATATAATCGCTTCTTTCTCCTTGCTCTGAAGCTAAAGAAAAATATCCTCTTGCGTCCTGTTCAAGCCCGCGCCTCGCGTCCCCCGGTTTTAGTGAGTGAGCAATATTCCAGCAATATCACGGTGGGGGACACCAGAAATGGGCTTCACACACTGTACCCATGTCGGGAATCGAACCCGGGTCTTCGGCGTGACGAGCGAACACTTTAACCACTAGGCTACCCGACCGCCCCGGTTTTAGTGGGACAGGAGAATCATTCGTGTCGTACGAGACAACTCAATTGACTGTGTGACCTGGTTGATTGTCTGATCTTGGCCGATGACCATCTTCCCGAGGCAAGGGCTTTAACTGACTACAAAATCCAGTTTCCACCCTGGCAGAACTAGGCTGGAATTCTGGTGTTACATTTTAGTTCAACCAGTGAACTTTGAAAACGAACTCATTTACTGCTTGTGTGTGTGTGTGTGTGTGTGTGTGTGTGTGTGTGTGTGTGTGTGTGTGTGTGTGTGTGTGTGTGTGTGTGTGTGTGTTTGTGTGTGTGTGTGTCTGTGTCTCTGTGTGTGTGTGTGTGTCTGTGTCTGTGTCTGTGTGTGTGTGTGTCTGTGTCTGTGTGTGTGTTGAAGGGGAGGCGTTATGTTGCTGGAAGACATAAAACATATAAAATATAGTACAACGCAGAATTTTTTTCAAAATGCATGCAGCTGGAATACAAATATATAATTTTGAAACTAGCCCAATCACAACGACCTACATTCAGTGTTTAGGCATGTCGGGGGTGTTATATGGTGTCAGATATGAAAGTTGTGTTTGGTTTGCTTGTTCTTTGGATTCCGGGTTAGAATTGATCACTGCAACTTGTGCTGTCGGAAATGGCGACCAAATGAATAGGGTGGTCAGGTTAGGCATGGATCACTGGTTTGTCTGGTCCAGAATTAAATATTTACAGACCGCCCCCATATAGCTGACATATTGCTGGAAACAGTGTCAAACAACAAACAAACAACATGTCAAGCATGTCAACGCACTGCTGTAAATTGGTGCATTCGATAGACCTTTACCGAATACCCAATTCAAACCAAGGTCACCTTTCTGTTATATGGAGGTCATATTAGGTGTGTAACGTCGCGTGCAACATGTTTGCACTTTTATAGCGACGTGCATGCATGTGTGAGTGTTTGTGCTTGTACTAGTCCGGGCGATTTTAAAGTGCTAGCCCACTGAGATACCATTCCGCAGTTTAACAAGACTCCGAGCCGACCAGTTTTTATTTTATCCCCTTACTGCCTCGCGCTAGCATGACAACAAGTACCTTCTTTAAACGTATATTGGTATGACGCGGCCTGGGATCGAGCCGCCGACCTTCTTTCCGGGCAGACGCTCTACCACTAGACCACGGGGCGGTCTGGTAGATTCCACTGGTCGTCCATACTTATTTTCACAGTTCTGTTACCTGACCTATTTATTACACTTGTATGTTTTTTGCGGTTAAGGTCATGAAATCTGGGCTGAAGTCCAACAGGTGGTGTATGACGTATCCTTCTCACATCAAAGTCACAGAATCGGTTATTTCAGAACGTTAATTTATGCAAAATAATGGCCGTCAGCCATATTAGACCACATTCAAGTTTTCAATTTAGTATTTGTATGAAATGCATATTAAATCCTTCATTATATATTTTATATATTATTATATACTCAACAACAAAAGTTCCTGTGACACCAATATTTTAGTGTATTTTTCAAACAAATAAGTTTGGTTTTCAATATCGAAGTACATGTATCGAATTAAGTCACAATAAAGCAACTGCTATAGAAAAGCATGCATTCCATGCATGCAACAGTTGACTTTTATGCAAGCCCCATGCATTTCACTACCCAAGAATGGGTATAAAAACATGTGCGTTAACGGGATTCCATATGCATTGTTAAGCATCGTGCTGACAACAACCACTCAGAAAAACAACAAAATTACGCAATTATTCAACATTACGAAATGCCACGCCTGTCCGAAAATGAGCGTCTGCGAGCCATTGGTATGCTTGAAGCAGGATCGAGTCAACGTGATGTTGCAAGACAATTTAACGTCCACAGAAACACCATTTGGTGTTTATGGCAACGATGGCAACAGACGAATGCAGTCTGAGACCATCCTCGGAGTGGCAGGCCACGCGTAACCAATAATCGACTAGACAACTGGATTCGAACAACACACCTACGAAATCCAGCCAGCAACAGTGACTGCAAGAAGCACCCCTGGCCTTCGACGAATATCTTCACAAACCGTAAGTCGCCGCCTCAGATGTGCAGGGATTGTCGCCAGAAGACCCCCAAGACGTCCCATTTTGACAGGAAACCACCGTCAAGCACGTCTACAGTTGTGCAGACAGCGTCTACGCTGGACGGCCATGCAGTGGGGACAAGTTCTATTCACTGACGAGTCTCGTTTTCACCTCAGCCACAGCGATGGACAGATTCGAGTGTACCGACGTCGAGGTGAACGTTACGTCAATCATTGTGTTATGGAATCGGTTTGGGGGCGGCAGCGTTATGGTATGGGGTGGGATTACAGCAAGACAGAGGACCCGTTTGATAGTGGTAGAGGGAATCTCAATGGACAGCGCTATCGCGACGAGATCATCGGCCCTGTTGTTCAACCGTTTTTGCGTCGTCATGGCCCAGGCATTACCTTTCAACATGACATGGCCCGGCCTCATATTGCTCGACTTGTTCAGGATTCTCTTCAAGAAAACAACGTGAATGTCATCCCTTGGCCGGTTCGCTCCCCTGAAATCTCACCAATCGAGAACATGTGGGATGAGATGGATCGGCGCCTTCGACGTCAACCACGTGTTCCATAGACACTCCAGGAACTTCGAAACATGCTCCAGCAGATATGGACAGATATCCCACGGGACTTTGTGCGACGCCTGGTCCATTCCATGAGACGAAGATGTGTTACTTGCATCAAATCACAACCAGAGGTGGACACACACGCTATGGATTTGTAAATTGACATTTTGGCATGTTCATGGTTTTTTTTTTATGAAATCACGCATTTTCGGAAGTTAGTATGGCAAATTAAACCATTTGAACACTTACAGGAGGTTTTTCCTGTTTCAAACCGAAATTGGTTCAGATTTGGTTTTAAAAACATAACTTCGCATTAAATCTTATTCAATGTCACAGGAACTTTTGTTGTTCAGTATATCATATTGACGTGCATGTATGGAACTGGAACACGGACACTAATCTAGGAAACACAGCCATGACCTACAAACAGCGTCTAGTCACGTCAGTTATTGTGTGCTGTCAAGATGATAGCGTTGGTGTTGTTCAGCTTAGGACTTTCAACAGGTACGTGTTTCCAAAACTGTATCTGAACATTTCCTTATTCCTTGAATTGAGGAAGAATATTTTTGTCTGTTTATTGCATAATAATAGTAATATTATTGTACATACATGTAAGTTTTGTTGTTTAACGCCGCCTTCAGCAATATTCCCGCTATATGACGGCGGTCTGTGAATAATCGAGTCTGGACCAGACAATCCAGTGATTGACATCATAAGCATCGCTCTGCGCAATTGGTTGGTTGGTTGGTTAACGCCGCACGCAGCTATATGACGGCGACCTGTAAATATATCGAGTCTGGACCAGACGATCCAGTGATTAATACCATGAGCATCGATCCACGCAATATGGGATCGATGACATGCATCAAACAAGTCAGCAAGCCTGACCACCCGATCCCGTTAGTCGCCTTTTACGACAAGCATAGTCGCCTATTCCTACTAGTATGGGTTGCTGAGGACCTATTATACCACAGATCTTCACGGGTCCAATATATGTAAGTGAGCGAGTCTGGCTTCATAAACCAGTGATTGATATTATGGGTACGGCAACGCCGTCAGGGTTCGAACTCGCCATCCGTTTAGTCCTTCTTACCATAAGCTTTGTAAATACCCGGAATAACTCACAACGGATGTGGCCGAGTTATACTAATACGTCACCATTATCTGACGCGTACTCTAAATTTCCCCCGAGATTCTCTAGATACAGTAGGCATCAAAGAGTGACCGAAGGTGGAGTTACCATCACATTTAAATCCGATTGTTCCCGAGTTGTAGCTCGCCGCAATCAATAGGAAGTTGATGTGACTGATCTAGCTGGGATACAGCTGTCTTGATAGCATGCTCGATTGTACCTAAAACCTTTTGAAATGTAGACACGAAAGGCTGGAGTTGCCAAAATATTGCTCGACATAAAGGGAAAGTTGAAGTCATCCTGTCATACAGTCTTGTGGGGATAGTTTTGTGACTCTGAATTTCTATGCATCGATCTAAATATGAAACAGATGAGGCGGGCTCTTTTATTTCTAGTTCAGCTAGGTAAATCAGTGAAGGTTAATTGGCTTTTGACCATTAATGAACGATATTGGATGACCATTACACACGAAGCTTAAGTGATGACTCTTGCCAATCCGAGCAGAAATTAATATGCATAAAGAAACATGTCTCCAGGAAGGGGAGCACAGTTGTTTCCCATGGGGATGCCTTTGTTAAACTTCTCTTGGTCATTTCCCGTGATTTTTTTTTTTCAAAATCCAAGCAGACATTAAGTCCTCAAAGAAACAGATCATCAGGAAGCACAATATTTACGGGAAAAATTCAGTAACATGATGTTTTTTCCTTTCTTTTTTCAGCGGCCTCCCTCGACTGCTACAATTGTAATCATTATGATGTTAACAACGTTCACCATTCTTGTCAGATTTTGAAATGTAACAACGGAGAGGTCAGTTTTTCTCTTTTATAACCCATAGCTTTAGTATTAACTAAGTTCATATAAAAACGTATGCGCAATAGTGCATTTATCACTTCACGTGCACTAGTGTATCGTTTACCTCATCCGGATGGGCCCGTGAAGATCCGGGTTAGAATAGATCTTCAGGAACCCAGGCCTGCTGTGAAAGGCGACTTTGCTTGTCGTAAAAGGCGACTAACGGAATCGGGTGGTCAGGCCCGCTGACTTGGTTGATGCATGTCATCGATCCCAATTGCGTGGATCGATGCTCATGATGCCAATCACTGGATTGTCTGGTCCGGACTCGATTATTTACAGACAGACGTCATATACCTGGGATATTGTTAAACAACAAACAAACAAACGTCATCCGGATGGTACTTTTGACGTTTATTATGACGTAAGATCGAAATGTCATCTCATTAGAACCGACGTCATAGCTGAAGATTGTTGACGTCATTCAACAATTGCAGTTCTTAAAGGCGGCGGTCGTTATCAGTGGAGTTCAAAGGGATTACGAAGGAATGGCTAAAAAATCAATTATCACACTCGCATGTGAGGGATGCTTCGTTCACGTTACAAAATATCCATAGAAGCATGGAGGTCATGAATCGGTACATTTGTAACTCCTAGAGGACACCGACAAGTAGAGACAGTTCTCTCCTACACCTCGACGGCGGAGTGGACAACAAGAACCGAATTGGCCTCCCGTCTGATGTTGTGTACAACACTACTTCTCACGAGCTAGTATTTGGGATCTACTACAGCATCAACGATGTAATCGGCATTACCTACCCATTGTTCATACCATCATCATCGTTGTGCTCAGAAGGTGAGATTTGTAAACATGTTCACAAACAATCGACATTGTTTACATACCGAAATCTGAACAATACCCTCGAATTTAGGCGACAGTCTATTGTGACACTTATCTATCTCTCCGGAGATATTGAACTTAATCCTGGACCTGAAGGAAATAGCTTTGGTAAGCTAAAGTGTGCAATAATTGAACAGATAAAGGAATCGGAAGCTAGATTAACTCAAAATATTGAATCTGTTAAAGGTGAAATCCAGACAATCAAGAACGATGTTCGTGAACTTCGAGACAAGGTGAACAGCAATAAAGAAGAACAGGCAATCTTAAGGCTTGATATTGATGCTGTTTCCGATAGAATAGATGCTATTGATGTTTATGGCGATGCTGTTTACAGTTTGGAGGAAAGAGTTGAAAGTCAAGAACGACATAGTAGAAGAAACAATTTAATTCTTTATGATGTTCCTGAAGGAGATAGTGAGTCCTATGATGCATGCAGGGGATATTATTAACAGAGATAGAAATAAAGAAAACCAACTTCCCCAGCTAGTGTCAAGAGATGTTGAACGTGCACATAGACTATCTATAAGGGAAGATAACAAACCACGCCCACTCATAGTGAAAATGACTCATTGGATGGGCATGATGCAAGGGGTCAGCATGAGAGGTACTAGTATACTGAGAGAGATGGGATTCGGGGTTGCTAGTGACCTAACGTACGAGGGGCGTTCAATAAGTTTTGCAACTTTAATATATGACCAAGTCGCAGAATATCTTTTGCACTTTTATTTTTCAATATTATCCCCATTCACCTCAATACACTTATTCCATATGTCCTTCAAGCTTTTAATACCACTTTTATTGGGTGGTAAAGGGTGGTAAATTATACGCATTTTTTTTGGTAGATTTCTCTAAAGTTTTTTATTCTGTTTGCAGATATAAATTATGGTCACGTTTCAAAGCACATGGTCTCAGCATTAAAACTGGAAAGTTAATGTGCTGTGTCTATCAGAATGTGAAGGTTTGTTTGCGAAATAACGGTACTGTGTCTGACACATTTGAAAGCAAAATTGGCGTTAAGCAAGGGTGCATTTTACGTTCGTTTTTGTTCTCCTTCTTTATCAATGAATTAGCTCAACAAATTCAGCAGAACTGTTCTGATGACATCCTACTTCACCCGGAAACTATAAAATTATTTTTTCTTTTGTTTGCCGATGATATAGTAATGTTTTCAAGCACAATACCCGGACTACAAAAGCAAATTAATCAGCTGGAATGTTATTGCAAAGAAAGGAATTTATCTGTCAACAAGAATAAGACAAACGTTATTATTTTTAAAAATGGTGGTACACTTGCCAGAAGGGAGAAATAGTTTTATCAAGGACATTCATTAGATGTTGTATCGTCCTATAAGTACTTAGGTGTATATTTTACAAATAGATTGTCATGGAAGATGTATGCTAACCGAGCTGCTGTACAAGCTAGGAAGATCCTAATTGGAATTCTTCAACATATGAAAGTTCTTGGAAATATATCCTATAATACATTCTTTAAGATTTTCGATACAAAAATAAGCCCAATTGTGTTATATGGAACAGAGGTTTGGGGATAAGACATGACTGATGTTATAGACAAAATACATTTATATGCATGCAAAATAGTCCTTGAAGTGAAACCTGGTACGTCTAATCTAATCATCTATGGAGAATGTGGGCGATACCCATTAACTAAGTTAAAGACGATAAATTACTGGATTAAATTAGTTAAAATGCCTGCAAAAAGATATCCAAAGCATTGTTATAATGTGTTAGTACTCTATGATCAGCAAGGACAGACTAACTGGGCATCTTTGGTTAAGCATAAACTTTATTCATGTGGGTATGATAATATATGGACAGAACAGGATACGTATATACTAGATCATTTCAAAGATGCTTTCACTCAGACACTGAAAGATATGTACATTCAAAATTGGCATTTTTCCTTATCAGTATCAGAGAAACTATCAAGTTATTCACTCTTTAAAAACAGCTTCCGTGGAGAGCAATACGTATTAGATTAAAAAGATTTCGATTTGCACTTGCAAGATTCAGAGGTGGTTCACACGAACTCTTTATCGAGACGGGAAGATATATGGGGGTCGTGAGAGAACACAGAAGTTGTCAGTTTTGTGATTTAAACACTAGAAAATGAATACCATTTCTGACTACTTTGTCCGTTGTATGCTGAACTCAGAAAACAGTTCATTGATAAATATTATATACGTTTTCCAAGTCTACAGAAATATGTTTCATTAATGTCAAGTAAGAATGTAGTAAAAACGAAAAAGCTGTGAATGTACATATTGCATGCTATGAAGCTAAGAAGCTCCAACTGTGTTACCTTATAAATGTATATACACCCATTACTATGTAACATGTACTATAGGCCTATGGCCTCTCAGTATCATGAATAAACACATATACGTGAGGGATGCTGTTTTTATGAAACTGGTGATAATAATTCGTGTATTTCCCTCGTTCTCGCTCGGGAAATACAATATTGTTTCTTTGTTTGTTGTTTAACGACACACAATATTCTAGCTATATGACGGCGGTCTGTGAATAATCGAGTCTGGACCAGACAATCCAGTGGTTGACATCATGAGCATCAATCTACGCATGTTGGATACGATGACATGCATTTACTAAGTCAGCGAGCCTGACCACCCGATCCCGTTGGTCGCCTTTTACGACAAGAATGGGTTACTGAAGACCTTTTCCCTAACCGGATCTTCACGGGTCGGGGGAAATACAAGAATTCTGACAGTCGTATCGTATTATCTGTATGACACACATGCTCGTGTAATTATTTATATTGTTAATGAGCGAGGTGATTAAAAATATGTGTGTAATAATAGTTTCACCTGCTCCCCATAATTTTTAACATTATGCAAATACCATCGTGACGTGATTTATGACCACAATAGAAATGACGTCACAGCATATAATTGTTGACGTCATATTGACTCTGCTATCACTGCAAGACGTTTCAGTACAGAAAACTATCCATGTGCTACATCTGATTGATGAAGTGTGGACAATTACAGGGAGTATTATATTTATGTGTGTTTCTACTGATTTACAGAACTGGCGATGCTCAGGAAATGGAACTGCAGATACTCGTTTTGGGAAAACTGTTCCACTCATATACCATTCTTTTTCAACTTGTTATTCTCTTGCTTTGACCTTTTATACATGACACCTTTTCATGGCCGATTATACAAAACACCTTGATATCTCATTGACCTGGAGGATTTAAATCTTTCCGTTTTACATGTTTCTGTACGAACGAGTATAAAGTATTTCAAATAATTTGCAATATTTTTTGGTTATTTGTTAATAGTGGCGATATTAAAGTATTTTGGTTGGATTTATTTATTGTCTTCCGGATTTCTGTATTAGGTTGGATTATGTTTCCCTAAAATTCTGAGGAATAAGTACAAGTACTTTTTGAGCCAAACTGTACTTTATTATATTATTCGGTTGGTCAGACTTGCTGACTGTGTTGATAACATGTCATCGTATCCCGATTTCGTGGATCGATATTTATGATTTCAATCACTGGATTGTCTGGTCCGGGATCATGTAGCTGGAATATTGCTGAGTGCGGCCTTAAACAAAATAATCCTGAATTAATTGAATTAATGGATTAAGGATTATCAATCATCGGAATTAACATGGGATTATTTATCGTATCGCTGGAAATTCGTTGTCGTTGAAGTTGTAAGCAGTAGTGTATTTGTCAATGAAATTCATCTATTTCAGTTTTGCAAAATGGAAACAGATCACAGCACCAAAGTACATGGACATTGTGAAGATATTCATCAACTTGCAGTGAGTTCCAAATGACATACGGAGCTACTCTTTCTGACGTTAGGCGATGCTACTTTGCCATGCATAATTCCAACTTCTTCATTCACAGAAAATAAGTTAAACAATAAAATCATTAAGATGTTATTATAAAACTTAATTTCTTACTTATGTTGTTTTCCATGGCCAATGGCGGAATATGAAATACCTGAAGAAATGTCTGTAGCATGTCTTGTGCCTCTTCCATTCCGTACCATGTCATGTCACGACTTTATTCATCCTCATGTTATGTTCTCTTCTCCTCCATCCGTACCCTCTCCTCTGTACCACCTCATGTCCTCTTCTCCTTCGTTATGTATATTGTCATGACTGTGCGCCATTCCGTGACATGTCTTGTCATCTTTGCCGCCTCTGTGTACCATGTCCTCTCTCACGCCATGTCCTCTTCCATTCTCTACCATGTCATGACTTCTCGTCCATTGTTTACAACTTCAGGACCTCTTCTCCATTGTTTAAAATGTCATGTACCCTCCTCTTCCCCTCCAGACTCTACCACGTAATATCCTCGTCTCCTCAAGTCTCTACCATGTCATATCCTCGTCTCCTCCAGTCTCTACCACGTCATATCCTCGTCTCCTCCAGTCTCTACCATGTCCTTCCTCTTTTCCTCCTGTCTCTACCACGTCATATACCCGTTTCCTCCAGCCTCTACCACGTCATGTTCTCGTCTTCTCCAGTCTCTACCACGTCATATCCTTGTGTCCCCCAGTCTCTACCACGTCATATCCTTGTCTCCCCAAGTCTCTACCACGTCATATCCTCGTCTCCTCTAGTCCCTACCACGTCATATCCTTGTCTCCTCCAGTCTCTACCACGTCATATACCCGTCTCCCCCAGTCTCTACCACGTCATATACCCGTATCCCCCAGTCTCTACCATGTCATATACCCGTCTCCTCCAGTCTCTACCACGTCATATACCCGTCTCCTTCAGTCTCTACCACGTCATATCCTTGTCTCCCCCAGTCTCTACCACGTCATATCCTTGTCTCCTCTAGTCCCTACCACGTCATATCCTTGTCTCCTCCAGTCTCTACCACGTCATATCCTTGTCTCCCCCAGTCTCTACCACGTCATATCCTTGTCTCCTCCAGTCTCTACCACGTCATATCCTCGTCTCCTCTAGTCCCTACCACGTCATATCCTCGTCTCCTCCAGTCTCTACCACGTCATATCCTTGTCTCCTCCAGTCTCTACCACGTCATATCCTCGTCTCCTCTAGTCCCTACCACGTAATATCCTCGTCTCCTCCAGTCTCTACCACGTCATATCCTCGTCTCCTCCAGTCTCTACCACGTCATATCCTCGTCTCCTTCAGCCTATACCACGTCATATCCTCGTCTCCTCCAGTCTTTACCACGTCATATCCTCGGCTCCTCCAGTCTCTACCACGTCATATCCTCGCCTCCCCCAGTCTCTACCAAGTCACATCCTCGTCTCCTCCAGTCTCTAACACGTAACACCATGGTTAATTACATTAACATTGCAGCACTGCCATGCGACACCTTCATGTATTCCGTTTCATGAGAACAAGTGCACTTTCTGCTGTGATACAGATGAAGAGGTGCACAAGACATTCCAGCAACCAAGTTAGTGCTTGGCATCCTAATTAGACGTTAAAACTAACGTTTATCTCTGGAATTGTGTGTTCCAGCTTTGACATGCGACACATACAGAATCCTTCACACATGGACTTTCTATGGTATCTGACATAACGACAATGACTGTGGTACTTTATGTATTACCGGAAACGTCGCTATTACGGTATAATAAAGAAGTTGTTATCCATAAACCTTTCACAACTTTGTCATCCGTCAAGTTCTAAGAAACGCCGATTAACCAAGACGTTTACGCCCATTGTATATGTGTGGAATGACACGAAACGCTAAACTCCAAAAGCAACCGTTGACCTTTGACAGACAGCAGGCCTTCCTCAACCATCTTGTGTTGTCCATCAGGCGCAGTTGTTAAGCTTGTATCACTGCTAATGGTGGTCATACCTGATACTGACTTGTGAACTGACAATTGACCCCGCCCCACTTCAAGCCTGAGGTGACGTTGACGTTAAGAAAGGACATGTGTTGACACTCGTAATGAATTCCTGTTTCATGGACACCAGTTATTGGTCTGTTGCGAAATCGTAATTTGTTTACGTTTAGTTAATAATATTATTTCCCATGACAGTCGGTGATGCACAGGAACTTTTTTCCCGCTTGTATAGATGTCAAAGTGGCATTAAACATTTTTCTTTTCATTTCAGCGGAATCTCTGGCGTGTTACAATTGCCATCATTATGATGTTAACAGCATTGGCCATTCTTGTGAAGTTTTGCACTGTGGTGATGGAGAAGTATGATATATCGATTCCTTTAGTTGCATTGCTAATGATTGTGAGTGTGATTTTATCACGATGGAAAGCTCCAGAGAGAAGCTTCACAAATTGTACATATGTGGGCAATCGAACCCGGTCCTTCGGCGGGACGAGCGAAATGTTAAAGCATTAGGCCTCCTCACAATCCACATGGCCATTGGGGGACGGAAGTAATAGGACTCCAGTGGTTTCTTCATAATTTACGATTTCGAATAAAACGAATAAAACTTATGAATGATGAAATCTCACTGAGAATCCCTCAAGCATCATGGGAAAAAACGATAAATTATCGAATGACCGGCCTGAAAACAGCCACACATGAACTGGCAACATCTGAGCTTGTACACATCTTCAGTTAGACTGGCAACATCTGAACTTGTACACATCTTCAGTTAGACTGGCAACATCTGAACTTGTACACATCTTCAGTTAGACTGGCAACATCTGAGCTTGTACACATCTTCAGTTAGACTGGCAACATCTGAGCTTGTACACATCTTCAGTTAGACTGGCAACATCTGAGCTTGTACACATCTTCAGTTAGACTGGCAACATCTGAGCTTGTACACATCTTCAGTTAGACTGGCAACATCTGAGCTTGTACACATCTTCAGTTAGACTGGCAACATCTGAGCTTGTACACATCTTCAGTTAGACTGGCAACATCTGAGCTTGTACACATCTTCAGTTAGACTGGCAACATCTGAGCTTGTACACATCTTCAGTTAGACTGGCAACATCTGAGCTTGTACACATCTTCAGTTAGACTGGCAACATCTGAGCTTGTACACATCTTCAGTTAGACTGGCAACATCTGAGCTTGTACACATCTTCAGTTAGACTGGCAACATCTGAGCTTGTACACATCTTCAGTTAGACTGGCAACATCTGAGCTTGTACACATCTTCAGTTAGACTGGCAACATCTGAGCTTGTACACATCTTCAGTTAGACTGGCAACATCTGAGCTTGTACACATCTTCAGTTAGACTGGCAACATCTGAGCTTGTACACATCTTCAGTTAGACTGGCAACATCTGAGCTTGTACACATCTTCAGTTAGACTGGCAACATCTGAGCTTGTACACATCTTCAGTTAGACTGGCAACATCTGAGCTTGTACACATCTTCAGTTAGACTGGCAACATCTGAGCTTGTACACATCTTCAGTTAGACTGGCAACATCTGAGCTTGTACACATCTTCAGTTAGACTGGCAACATCTGAGCTTGTACACATCTTCAGTTAGACTGGCAACATCTGAGCTTGTACACATCTTCAGTTAGACTGGCAACATCTGAGCTTGTACACATCTTCAGTTAGACTGGCAACATCTGAGCTTGTACACATCTTCAGTTAGACTGGCAACATCTGAGCTTGTACACATCTTCAGTTAGACTGGCAACATCTGAGCTTGTACACATCTTCAGTTAGACTGGCAACATCTGAACTTGTACACATCTTCAGTTAGACTGGCAACATCTGAGCTTGTACACATCTTCAGTTAGACTGGCAACATCTGAGCTTGTACACATCTTCAGTTAGACTGGCAACATCTGAGCTTGTACACATCTTCAGTTAGACTGGCAACATCTGAGCTTGTACACATCTTCAGTTAGACTGGCAACATCTGAGCTTGTACACATCTTCAGTTAGACTGGCAACATCTGAGCTTGTACACATCTTCAGTTAGACTGGCAACATCTGAGCTTGTACACATCTTCAGTTAGACTGGCAACATCTGAGCTTGTACACATCTTCAGTTAGACTGGCAACATCTGAGCTTGTACACATCTTCAGTTAGACTGGCAACATCTGAGCTTGTACACACCTTCAGTTAGACTGGCAACATCTGAGCTTGTACACATCTTCAGTTAGACTGGCAACATCTGAGCTTGTACACATCTTCAGTTAGACTGGCAACATCTGAGCTTGTACACATCTTCAGTTAGACTGGCAACATCTGAGCTTGTACACATCTTCAGTTAGACTGGCAACATCTGAGCTTGTACACATCTTCAGTTAGACTGGCAACATCTGAGCTTGTACACATCTTCAGTTAGACTGGCAACATCTGAGCTTGTACACATCTTCAGTTAGACTGGCAACATCTGAGCTTGTACACATCTTCAGTTAGACTGGCAACATCTGAGCTTGTACACATCTTCAGTTAGACTGGCAACATCTGAGCTTGTACACATCTTCAGTTAGACTGGCAACATCTGAGCTTGTACACATCTTCAGTTAGACTGGCAACATCTGAGCTTGTACACATCTTCAGTTAGACTGGCAACATCTGAGCTTGTACACATCTTCAGTTAGACTGGCAACATCTGAGCTTGTACACATCTTCAGTTAGACTGGCAACATCTGAGCTTGTACACATCTTCAGTTAGACTGGCAACATCTGAGCTTGTACACATCTTCAGTTAGACTGGCAACATCTGAGCTTGTACACATCTTCAGTTAGACTGGCAACATCTGAGCTTGTACACATCTTCAGTTAGACTGGCAACATCTGTATCATGATATAATCAATTGGCTAATTCACCCTGTTCTGTAAATATAATTACTTCTAGTTTTGCAAGATGGAAACAGACCACAACAACAAAGTGACAGGAACGTGTGAAAAGATCAATGAAATGAGTGTGAGTATAAGAATTTAAGTTACTCTTCTAGGCGTAAGTTAACTTTGTTTGTGTAACACAACAGATGATGCTGGCTACAGGATCGTGTTCGGGAATGTAAGAACTTTTAACTCAAAGTGAGGTAACAGAGCCACTGACATAACAACTTATACCTGATACGATCTCATCTGATATGGTTTGGGTTGGACTGGGCTGGGCTGGGCTGGGCTGGGCTGGATTGGATTGATTGGATTGAAGATTGGATTGAGGATTGGATTGAGGATTGGATTGGTTGGATTGGATTGGATTGGAATTGGATAGTTCTGTTCATTGACCTTCAGATGTATCTCTATCAGGCAACAACACCACATCGTTTGAAATTGGAAACATGTTTAGCACCTCCCCATCTTTGTCCATGCATGAAATATTTTCATGTTACATTTTTATATGTGTCTTTTACACCATCGATACCTTTCTTTTTGCTGCTTGTTCTAATCCGGGTTTTAGTGTAAGCCCACTGAGATACCAGTTTCACACTTAGAACCAACTCAGACGCACTACTATTTGTTTTAGCCCCTTAATGCCGAGCACCGGGCAGGGTAACAGCAAGCACTATTTTTAAAAGAATTTTGGAATGACTCAACCAAGGAATCGAATTTACCTAAAAGAGTGTCTATACTATGTCAAGTTTATTTGCACTCACTGGCCATAATAGTATGAATTAACATTGCAGCACTGTCAAGAACATGTGACCTCTTCATGCATTCCGTTTTACCATGATAAATGCACATTCTGCTGTTCGACTGGAGAATGTGTAAGCAATTCTCTCCAGGTGCCAGGTAAGATCTTAAACATCATTATGTTTACATCATGTCGAAACACAACAGCGTTGGTAAGGAATAAAGGGAAATCCCTCAGTTTTTCTGAAGTAAATCCATCCGCTAAGCGATAGACGTCGGAAGGACATGGTTGCTGAATGTGATGTCATAATATCCATAGTTTATCCTTTTTTTCGTTCTTCGTTTTCGTTCTTATATACATATCTGAGGACGTAATGCATTTGAATGGTGACGGATACAATGACACTGAACGCTGTTGCAATTATATACATTTAAATATTTAGATTATATATATATATATATATATATATATATATATATATATATATATATATATATATATATATATATATATATATATGATTTGGTTTGTTGGTTTGTTGTTTAACGCCGCACCCAACAATATTCCTGCTATATGACGACATAATCGAGTCAGGACCAGACAATCCAGTGATTGACATCATGAACATCGATCCACGCAACTGGAATCGATGACATGCATCAACCAAGTCAGCGAGCCTGACCACCCGATCCCGTTAGTCGTCTCTTACGACAAGCATAGTCGCCTTTTAGGGCAAGCATGGGTTGCTAAAGACCTATTCTACCCCGGATCTTCACGGGTCATATATTAATGAATTAATAAATTAGATAGACTAACTTAAGAGATGAATGGGTGCATCACTTAAACACTTGAAAGTTGTACAAACAAATAAAGGTGAGGTGAGGTGAATTGGGTTTATCGTCGCGTCCAAGATTATTGCACTTATATAGCGACGTGAACAAACAAAGGAATAATAAGCTTTCGGCTTTGCATATATACGTTTTGCTTGGAGGTCATGAGTTACCATCAGTTTATCATAGTGCAAATGTCTTGAACATTTAAGAGTCCTCATTATGTTAAAAAAGTTATTGTTTATTCCTGTGTCATAACTATTGTATGCTAAATGTATTATTTGTCATTTGCCGCCATAGAATAGGGGTTTTATGCAACATTGTGTTACAATCTAAGAAGGTATCTTTATGATAAAACAATTTTAACCTAAAATGTACGAGAATCTGTACTTTACTTAGAAAGTATTATCCCAAATATAACATCAGTTACATTTGACCACTTTCTAAATGGCATTGTGTATTCATAGCTTTCGGCCATGGGAGCCGTGCCAATTTACACGTGTCAGAGGGGTAGACAAAGTACGTGATCTAGACTACCAGTTGTCAGACTTTCAATGTTTTGGGAAACCTCGTTGGCTGAGCGGGTTAGATCGCTGACTTTGTGTGCTGGCGATTAGGTGCTTCCCTCTGGCATTGTGGGTTCGAATCCCGGACGGGACTCAACACCTAAAGTAAGAGAACCTGAGAAAGTGTTATCCCAAATATAACATTTATTGTTTTGTCATTCCCCTCAAATTAAAAAAAAGTTCTATTTATTGATAAATTCCTGTGGAAACCCTGACACAGTATTATATTATTTCCTGATATGCAACCAATTCAAATATCTTTTGTTGCATCAAAGTTCATGTGGATGTATACTCATGATGTCAACCACTGGATTAATTTACAGACCGCCGTCATATAGCTGGACTATTGCTGAGTGCGGCGTTAAACAACAAACAAAACAAAAAGCTTAGTACTTTATAAAGTTAGCGGAGTAGCGGAGTTGGCCGCCAATTCTTCAAAGTGTTCTTGTCTTTGTTTGGTGTAAGGATAAATGTGTTTACACACCTACTCATTGCTGCGGTTAATCATTTTATTATTTACAGCTTCTGTGATAAATCTGTAGACCCAAATTTCGAAATCTTTCTGAACGAATTTAAAGAACTCAACATGGAAGGATCAACACCCGGGCTTTTATTATCTTCCATGGTTTTTGTTGCTTCTAAGTATTTCTTCAAATTCCATTGTTTTGTCTAATTTATCAACGTGATTGTTTTAAAAAAAGTTTTTGTGTATGTATAAACTTTATGTATTAATCGTTTACATGTTTTCCATTGTCCATAAGGGTGTAAAGAGTAAGAACTTACTGATATTGGCAAATGTGCATGTCAGCGATTCCAAATGCTGATTTGCCATTTAAAGCGATATGACGTCACAGTGCTTTGAGAAAAGCAAGATATAACGTCATTCATTGTTTATTTACGTCACATACGGATAACATTACGTCAACTGAAAAGTAGACTAACTTCAGTGAAGTGTCCCTGTGGGTTGACATTTCATCCGTTTTTCTTCATTTTTGTCTTGAAACTCAGAATGTGAATGAAAGCTGCAGTCCCTTGCCAAATGATTAGGGTTTACACCATCCAGACAGACGAAACCTAATTACTATGTTTTTACATAGATGTTTCTCTAAAATGGCATGGTTAAATCAGTTCTTGCTTCAAACTGTTAACATGCATATTCATATGATTGCCAATGAGAGTGAGCTATAAAGTCACCTAAGTAGTATTTAATCCACATCGTGACCTTATATAGATAATGAGGTATGCACACTCCCACTGAGAATAACGTTTTTCATCATTTTGACAACTATAGTTTACCAGAATTATAACATGATGTCAGTAATTTACTGTCAGTTTCTAAACACGCTGCCTTCCTTTCCTGTAGCCATCCATCACCCTAAACCAACACCACTAACATCTACCACAACGTTGCCTACTGTGATCCAAGCAACTTCGGTGACCAATGTTCGGCCATGTAAGCTTCACTACTTGAAGAACAACTTCTTCAATCTCTGTATATTTAAATAATGTCTACCGTGAACGCGACAGTACGATTATTGAATTATGAATTTATATTATGAAATATTTATACTCTACTGGCTCGAAGTCTTGCTAATATACATCAAAGCTCCATGACTGGTAATACTATAAACATCCGATGTCTTGCTGATCTAAATTGTGTCTGCCTTGTCCTACTATCACTTTGGACCAACAAACATCGATTTCGATTAAAACAAAGTCCACAGTTTATATTTTCACCATAAAGCAAGTTGATTGAATTTACGTGTCTATTTATTTTGAGATTGAAATATTATTATGGGATCTGAAAAGAAATAGATTTCAATAAACGAGATGATTTTATTCACAGATGTCGAAATGTTACTCAATACATGTTTTTTTTTTGCATTTCAGCGGAATATTTGGAGTGTTACAATTGCCACTACTTTGACGTCAACAACATTAACTATTCTTGTGAAATTTTGCACTGTGGTTTTGGAGAGGTATGATTTATAGACTCCTATAGCTGATATAAGTATATTGCAAATGATCGAATTTAGCTCTATTTCTGTAATGTCACGGCAGGGAATACAAGATATAGGCTTCACAAATTGTACACATGTGGGAAATCGAACCGGGACCATCGGCGTGACGAGCGAAAAGTTAAAGCATTAGGCTACCACACCGCCCACATGACTAATGAGGGAAGGAAGTAATAGGACTCCAGAGGTTTCTTGATAATTTCATGATTTCGAAATGTGAACAAAACTCATTTATGATGTAATCTCACTGCGTATCTATCAAGCATCATGGAAAGAACGATATATCATATCAAATGACCTGCCTCAAAAAGTCAAACTTGTATCACCTACCGTTCAATTATTGAGTCATTGCGAGGTCACATGAGGGTCTGCTGTTGGAAATGGATCGTTTAACGAGACACAGGGAAATGACATAATTGCAGTTGTAGCATTGTTACTCGCAAACGTTGTGTGCATATTTTATGAAACTTTAAGTAAACCTTCCTACCTCGTTGCGAACAGATCTCCAGTTACACTGACAACATCTGAGCTTGTACACACATCATCGGTTACACTAGTTACATCTCCATCATGATATAATCATTTGGCTAAATCACCCTGTTCTGAAATATTTGTAAATATAATTCCTTCTAGTTTTGCAAGATGGAAACAGACCACAACAGCAAAGTGACAGGAAAGTGTGAAAAGGTCAATGAAATAAGAGTGAGTATAAGATTTTAAGTTACTCTTCTAGGCATAAGTTAACTTTGTTTGTGTAACACAATAGATGATGTTGGTTACAGGCTCGTGTTGGGGATTATAGTAACTTAAAACTCGAAGTGAGTTTACAGAGCTGCTGATATAACAACGTATAATAGATCTCATTTTGATATGTGTCTCTTACACCACCGATATTATCGAGTTGTTGCTTGTACCAATCCCATGTCGCATTTTCACATTGAGAGCGAGTGAGCGAGTTTGGTTTTACGCCGATTTTAGCAATATTCCAGCAATATCACGGCGGGGGACACCAGAAATGGGCTTCACACATTGTACCCATGTCGGGAATCGAACGCGGGTCTTCGGCGTGACGAGCGAACGCTTTAACCACTAGGCTACCCGACCGCCCCTCACATTGAGAACCAACTCAGACACAGTATACTGACTCTGAGGTATCCAGTATTTTTTTAAGGCCCGTAATTCCAAACCTGCAGAGGAACAGCAAGTACCATCTTTTAAAGTAGTTTAGTACGACTCAAAAAAGAAATCGAACTTACCTAAAAGAGTGTATGTACCATGTCAAGTTCATTTGTATTCATTGGCTTCAATAGAATGCTCTAACATTGCAGCACTGTCAGGAACACGTGACCTCTTCATGTATTCAGTTTGTCCATGACAAATGTACATTCTGTTGTGAGACTGGAGAATGTGTAAGCCAGTCTCTCCAGCTGCCAGGTAAGATCTTAACATAATTAACTTTACATCCTTTGGAAACAAATGAGCGTTGGTAATGAATACAGGTGAAGTCCAGATAATGTAAACCAAACTTTCATACAAATGTTGTTCGAGCTGGATCCAGATATATTTGACATAATATCAGTAATGTACTGTCAGTTTCAAAACATGTTGCATTCCTCTACTGTAGCCACCCATCACGCTATACCTACACCACCAACAACAAGATCTACCACAACGTTGCCAACGGTGGTCCAAGCAGCTTCGAAGACCACTGTTCGGCCATGTAAGCTTCACCAGTACTACTTGAGGAACAACTTCTTCAATCACTGTCCACTTAAATAATGACTACCGTGAATTCAGTACGCTGGATTATTAAATTATGAATCTGTACATTGAAATATGAATACTCTACCTGCTCGAAGTCTTGTTTATCTACATCAAAGCCCAGTGAGGAGGGGCCGTATATTGAACCAATAATATTATACAGGTTCGATGTCTTGCTGATCTAAATTGTGTTTGCCTTGTCCTACTATCACTTTGGACCAACAAACTTCGTTTTCGATTAAAGTCCACAGTTTATATTTTCACTATAATGCGAGTTGAATGAATTTGCTTATCTATTTATTTTGAGATTGAAATGTTATTATAGGATCTGAAAAGAAATAGATGATATTATTCACAGATGTCAAAATGTTACTCAATACATGTTTCTTTTCATTTCAGTGGAATATTTGAAGTGTTACAATTGCCACTACTTTGACGTCAACAACATTAACTTTTCTTGTGAAATTTTGCACTGTGGTTTTGGAGAGGTATGATTTATAGCTGATATAAGTATATTGCAAGTGAGTGAGTGAGTGTGGTCAAATTTAGCTCTTTTTCTGTAATGTTCACAGCGGGGAATACAAGATATAGGCTTCACAAATTGTACACATGTGGGAAATCGAACCGGGACCATCGGCGTGACGAGCGAAAGGTTAAAGCATTAGGCTACCACACCGCCCACATGACTAATGAGGGAAGGAAGTAAAAGGACTCCAGTGGTTTCTTGATAATTTCATGATTTCGAAATGTGAACAAAACTCATTTATGATGTAATCTCACTGCGTATCTATTAAGCATCATGGAAAAAACGATATATCATATCAAATGACCTGCCTCAAAAAGTCAAACTTGTATCACCTACCGTTCAATTCTTGAGTCATTGCGAGATCACATGAGGGTCTGCTGTTGAAAATGGATCCTTTAACGAGACACAGGGAAATGACGTAATTGCAGTTGTAGCATAGTTACTCACAAACGTTGTGTGCATATTTTCTGAAACTTTAAGCAAACCTTTCTACCTCGTTGCGAACAGATCTCCAGTTACACTGACAACATCTGAGCTTGTACACACATCATCGGTTACACTAGTTACATCTCCATCATGATATAATCATTTGGCTAATTCACCCTGTTCTGAAATATCTGTAAAAATAATTTCTTCTAGTTTTGCAAGATGGAAACAGACCACAACAGCAAAGTGACAGGAAAGTGTGAAAAGGTCAATGAAATAAGAGTGAGTATAAGATTTTAAGTTACTCTTCTAGGCGTAAGTTAACTTTGTTTGTGTAACACAATAGATTATGCTGGTTACAGGCTCGTGTTGGGGAATATAGTAACTTAAAACTCGAAGTGAGGTTACAGAGCTGCTGATATAACAACGTATAACAGATCTCATTTTGATATGTGTCTGTTTCGAGTTGTTCCTTGTACCAATCCCATGTGGCATTTTCACATTGAGAACCAACTCAGACACAGTTTACTTACTCTGAGTTGTCCAGTATGTGTTTTAGCCCCGTAATTCCAAACCTGCAGAGGTACAACAAGTACCATCTTTTAAAGTAGTTTAGTATGACTCAAAAAGGAAATCGAACTTACCTAAAAGAGTGTCTGTATCACGCCAAGTTCATTTGTATTCATTGGCTTCAATAGAATGCTCTAACATTGCAGCACTGTCAGGAACACGTGACCTCTTCATGTATTCCATTTTTCCATGACAAATGTACATTCTGTTGTGAGACTGGAGAATGTGTAAGCCAGTCTCTCCAGCTGCAAGGTAAGATCTTAATATAATTAACTTTACATCCTTTGGAAACAAAAGAGCGTTGGTAATGAATAAAGGTGAAGTCCTGATAATTTTAACCAAATTTTCATACAAATGTTGTTCGAGCTGGATATGTTTGGCGTCGTCACATTCAAGAAATGCATGTGATAATGTATTATGTAGACATGCAGACATTTCTTATGAATATGGAAAGGATTTTGTGGCTTATTATTTACTCTGTTTGATTGGCAAAATGAACATGTGTCACTATGAACTAATTTCACCCTAAATTGGTAATTTCTGGTGTAAACTATCCAATGCAAATTCCTTAATATCTTTTTCAAACATTTCCTCCTTAGTAAAAGGGATGTCTGGAAACACGTTTGCTCGGAGGTCATTAGTTACCATCAATTATCATGGCCAAGACCTATTAGAGGACTTATTATGTTGAAAACATTATTGTTTATTCCTGTGTCATAGATATTTATGCTAAATGTTTTATTTATAAGTTGCCATAGATGTGGAATATTATACACTTTGTTGCAATCGAAGACGACGCCTTTATGATTAAAGATTTTCTTTAAATCCTCAAAAGGAGTGAATCAAGTTGAACAACAAATATATTGTTCCATGTCTATACCTTTGTTATGCCCATTCTCTATAAACAGATCAACCTCGCGAAATTAAGGATGTCATAAAGGTTCAAACAAAATAATATTTATATGTCTAGGATTAACATTATGTTTTCTATCAAATCTACAACAGGTCTTCTTGATTGATTTAACCTAGCTCCTAGTCTGAAGTATTTTTCTATACAGGATGTTTGGGTTTTTAAAGATTGGGTTTTAATGAACGCGTCTCATATTTGATAGTTTCGAGGATTCAATAAATGTTTCCACGTCTACCATTCGAAGGCCATCATCTTCACATGACTTTATCAAGTCAGATCTTTTTATTTGGTCTGTTTTGCCATTTCCTATAAATTTAATGAAAGTTCTACTGATGAAGTTTACTGGAGTAGAAAATGACAGGGTTTATATAAGTGTAATTATACCTATTAAAGTTAATCTTCTCTTTCTTCAACTTGCAAATAGTATACTAATATGGTTCCCTTGTATTTATTACCCAAAGTTCTTCCAGACGTTTGTTAAGTTTGATTCATAATACTTCAAACTCTTCTGAATGCCAGTCAAAGTGGAAATCCTGACACAGTGTCCTAATACTTCCTGACATGAAACCAATTGAAATATCTTTTTTTTAATCTTTTTTCCTGATAATTGAGAGAAAGTGACTGAAGTGGCAATAGAGGCTCAAATAATTTCTTCTCTACGACTTGTCCTAATTTATATTGTTCATTTGTTTTGTTTTATCCCTTTAATGTCTGTGGTGCATGTTATCGTAATCCCAAATATTTAAGCCACAAGGATGAAAATATAGGGCGATATTGGACCACCTTGTCTTAAGACACTTTCGTTATAAAAGAAGATGACGATGACCATTTTGTATTACACAGGACGTGTCATTATTAGTTAATATATGAATTAATGTGATCATATGAGGACCAGCATCACATGCAATGTTTAGACACTACATCAAACCTTTTTTCAGAAAATCGATAAGCAATAAACTTAGTTGGTTTCTTGTAATTCTTTTCTTAAAACATGATATCGTACAGACGTCTATCACCGATACATCTATCCTGAATGTAGCATGTCTGGCTTAATGAATTATGGTATTTAGAGTTGGTTATATAGGTACTCAGGATATTATAAAGTGAGTTGAGTAGAGATGTTGGCCGCCAATTCTTCAATGTGTGTTTGTCCTTGTTTAGTTTAGGTAAACTTGTCATAACTACTCATTGTTGTGGTTAATGTATTGTTAGAAACAGCTTCTGTGATAAATCTGCAGACCCAACTTTCGAAATCTTTCCAAAAGAAGTTAAAGAACTAGATATGGAAGGATCAACACCCAGGCTTTTAAACTGAAAAGTAGACTAACTTCAGTTAAGTGTCCCTGTGGGTTGACATTTCATCCGTTTTTCTTCATTTTTGTCTTGAAACTCAGAATGTGAATGAAAGCTATAGTCCCTTGCCAAATGATTGGGGTTTACACCATCCAGACAGACGAAACCTAATTACTATGTTTTTACATAGATGTTTCTCTAAAATGGCATGGTTAAATCAGTTCTTGCTTCAAACTGTTAACATGCATATTCATATGATTGCCAATGAGAGTGAGATATAAAGTCACCTAAGTAGTATTTCATCCACATTGTGACCTTATATAGATAATGAGGTATGCACACTCCCACTGAGAATAACGTTTTTTATTATTTTGACAACTATAGTTTACCAGAATTATAACATGATGTCAGTAATTTACTGTCAGTTTCTAAACACGCTGCATTCCTCTCCTGTAGCCATCCATCACCCTAAACCAACATCTACAATAACGTTGCCTACAGTGGTCCAAGCAACTTCGAAGATCACTGTTGGGCCATGTATGTTTCACCACTTCTACTTGAGGAACAACTCTTTCAATCTCTGTATGTTTAAATTATGTCTACCGTGAACAGTACGATTACTGAATTATGAATTTTGTATTATGGAATATTTATGCTCTACTGGCTGAAATCTTGATAATCTACATCAAATCTCCATGACTGGTAATACTACACACAGTCGATGTCTTGCTGATCTAAATTGTGTTTGCCTTTTGCTACTATCACTTTGGACCAACAAAAATTAAGAATTTCGATTAAAATAAAGTCCCACAGTTTATATTTGCAGCATAATGAGAGTTGATTGATTTGCGTATCTATGTATTTTTAGATTGACATATTATCAAGGGATCTGAAAGGAAATACATGTCAATTAATGAGGTGATATTATACAAAGATGTCGAAATGTTACTCTTTTCATGTTTTTTTTTATTTCAGCGGAATATTTGAAGTGTTACAATTGCCACCACTTTGACGTCAACAACATATACTATTCTTGTGAAATTTTGCACTGTGGTTTTGGAGAGGTATGATTTATAGACTCCTATAGCTGATATAAGTATATTGCAAATGAGTGAGTAGGTGTGGCATTTAGCACTATTTCGGAAATGTCACGGCGGGGAATACAATAAATAGGCTTCACAAATTGTACAAATCGAACCCGGACCATCGGCGTGACGAGCGAAAGGTTAAAGCATTAGGCTACCCCACCGTCCACATAGCACTTTTATTTTTTGTCTATTTTCTGAAGCTTTAAGTAAACATATTTAACTCGTTGCAATATATCTGTAGTTACAATGGCTACATCGGTGCTTGCACACACATCAGTTACTATGGCTACACCAGAACCTGCACACAGATCTCCCGGTACACGGACTACATCTGAGCTGACACACACATCAGTTACAATGGCTACATCTGAGCTGACACACACATCAGTTACAGTGGCTACATCTGAGCTGACACACACATCAGTTACACTGGCTACATCTGATCTGACACACACATCAGTTACAATGGCTACATCTGAGCTGTCACACACATCAGTTACAGTGGCTACATCTGAGCTGTCACACACATCAGTTACAGTGGCTACATCTGAGCTTACACACACATCAGTTACAATGGCTACATCTGAGCTGGCACACACATCAGTTACAATGGCTACATCTGAGCTGACACACACATCAGTTACACTGGCTACATCTGAGCTGACACACACATCAGTTACACTGGCTACATCTGATCTGACACACACATCAGTTACACTGGCTACATCTGAGCTGACACACACATCAGTTACAATGGCTACATCTGAGCTGACACACACATCAGTTACACTGGCTACACCAGAACTTGCACTAAGTTCCCGGTACACGGACTACATCTGAACTGACACACGCATTAAGTTACACCGGTTACATCTTAGCCTGCGGACAGATATTCAGTTACACCAGCTACATCGGTGCTTGTACAGACAACAGTTACAGTGGTTTCATCTGAGCTTAAACACACATCTCCAGGCACACTGGCAACATGTCAGTTTACACACATATTGCCAGTTACAGTGGCTTCATCTGAGCTTACAGACACATCTCCAGGCACACTGGCAACATGTCAGCTTACACACATATTGCCAGTTACAGTGGCTTCATCTGAGCTTACACACACACACATCTCTAGGCACACTGGCAACATGTCAGCTTACACACATATTGCCAGTTACAGTGGCTTCATCTGAGCTTACAGACACATCTCCAGGCACACTGACGACATGTCAGCTCACACACATATTTCCAGTTACAGTGGTTTCATCTGAGCTTGCACACACATCTTCAGTTACTCTGGCTTCATATGAACATGGACACACATCTTCAGTACACTAGTTAAATACATGATATAAGCAAATGGCTAATTCCCCTTGTTCTGAAATGTCTGTGAACATAGGGTATAATTTCTTCTAGTTTTGCATGATGGAAACAGATCATGACGACAAAGTGACTGGAAAGTGTTCCAGCGTCAATGAAATGAACGTGAGTATAAGATTTCAAACCGCATTACTCCTCCTGCTGTCAGTTGACTTGTAAAACATGTCCCATTCGCTGTCTGGGCTGCCTGTGTCCCCTTTTCTGTCCCCTTTGATACTAATGTGATAGACAAGATTGAAGAAAAACATGGCAAATATGCGGACCTCGCCTTCGAAATGTCACGCTTGCATCCCAAGTACCAAGTTGTCCGACTCCCCATTGTTCTCGGTGCCTTAGGTTCGGTACCTCCCAATCTGTTGACTGACATTGGGAGAGTACCCGGGTTTGCAACCAGGAATAAATGGTACAAATCAAATAGGGAATTGCATCGGACATCACTTTTGTCAGTGATGCGTCGAATTTGGTAATGTCCTCCACATATCTAAATAAAACTCTTTGAAAGCTTTACTGAGGCCTTGTTTGTTGTAACCTTGATCAAACAACTTCTGAGCGAAATTGTGTGGTATCTGCAGTGTATTATACCACACCTATGGAACTTTCTTAACCCAAATGCGCTATGATTGAAGCCAAGAAGTACTCAAGTCTGTTAAAAGTCTGAAAAAGTGAAATTTATTGGGTTTTTTGTGGTGTGGTATAGAACGGTTTTTGATGCATCTTAAGACAAATGCTATTTTGCGCTAAAAGCATACAAGATTTTAATGAAGTTGGACTTCTTGAAATGTGTCATTATGTTTTGATAAATAACTACACCTATTGCTAAAAGTCATGTCCTATATGTATTCAGATGTTGGTTAAGTTACATTTTGATGTGATTTGGTTACCACTAATCCAAGATGAACGCCATCTAGTACCATAAATGAACTTGGTTTTAACCAGAATATATTACAAAATATAACTCTTTCACAAATATGTTGAGTTAGAATAACAAGAGAAGCATCTGGACCTTTATTCTGAAAAAGAAAAGACAACGTAATGTTTTGTACTAAAGTTGGATTTTGAGACAAAGTCTCATCCTAATGAGAACAAGAACAGGCATATGAGCCAGAAGCATTATGTGAGTATAGAAAATGTTTTTATGAAGGGAAACAATTGCTAATATTTAACTCTTCTTAATATGTACATACCACACCAATGGGACTTTCCTAGTCCAAATGGGATAAGATTGAGGTACCTAGGTCTATTAAAAGTCTAAACAAGTGAAATGTATTGTCTTTGTGGTGTAGTACAGAACGGTTTTTGATGCATTTTAAAACAAATGTCATCATGCACTTAAAACATGTAAAATTGTATGTGGGCTGCTTGAAATATATTTGCATGGATTTATAACTCTTAACTCCAAATTATAACAGCCATGTGCTAGATGTAGTCAAAAGTTGTTTTAATGCTACATTATTCTGTTTTTCCGGTTACAAGCTGAAACTGAAGGTCAAATTGGGGTCAAATTGGATATGCTTACCGCAATAACTTAAAATGCACTTATCTGTAATGTAATATTTCATAAGATCACACAATAAGACAGTCCAAAACTATTTTTATCACATTAGTGTTAGAAACTTAAGTCTTGACATTGTATACCTAAACAATGGTAGTCACATATGAGTCTGCTACTTATAGAGTCCATCTGGACCATCATCAACATCACTCGCTTCAAATTCAACCTCGTCCTTAACTTCCTGATTGCTACAGGTCTGTAATTTGCAATAGTATGTACATTCCATGGTATTCTGTAGGCAGGTACAGCTGCAGCTACAGCTCTCCTCTAAGCACTTCTTTAAACAGTTACAGTCCCCCTACACAATAACCAAGGCCCATCCTCCTCCTTCCAACCATGACCAACAGGAAAAGCCTCCATGCTCCTTTTCCATACTGGATAATTGTCCCTGTTGCAATGGTTCTGCAGTGAAGAGGTGCAAGGAGGAAGCTGCTAAGATTCAGCTTCGCAAAACAGGTTGAACCGCAATTCACGAATTCTTAATGAGTGTCTCTGTGCTGTATAGACAGCACATTTGTGACTCTAGTGCCTTGAACAGCTGTGGTGAAACGTTCCAGCTTGTGCTTTAGCGAGTCAATGTGTTGCTCTATATGTCACTGGTGAGTAACCTGAGGGCTGAAACCTTTCCTCTTCCAGCGAAGCAGCTAATAGCGGTGTACAAAGTTGAAACGTCGAGTTCATTTGTATTTTAACATGTTTTAACATTGCAGCACTGTCAGGAACAGGTGACCTCTTCATGTATTCCGTTTTACCATGATAAATGCACATTCTGCTGTTCGACTGGAAATTGTGTACGCCAGGCTCTGCAGCTGCCAGGTAAGATCTTAACATAATTAAGGTATATAAAGGTAAATAAAAGATAAATTACATCCCTCAGTTACACTGTAGTAGATACCGTTGCTGTTGGATAGACGTCGGATGGATAAACAGTACGGTTATACCGAAATCAACTTCTAATTTAAATCGTTATAACCGTAGTTCGTTATATGAATATATACAGCACATAAACAGCAAATCGACGGGACCCCAAAACAGTTCCGTTATATCCGTCAGTTCGTTATAAGCGTGTTCGTTATAAACGTAGTTTACTGTAATGACTGAATGGCATAGTGGTTTGTTTAATGCCGCACTCAACAATAGTCTGGACCAGAAAATGATGGATCAACCAAACTCCCTACCCTGACTTCTCGATCCATAAGTCGCATCTTACGCCAAGCATAGGTTGTTGTGGACCAATAACCTGGAATCACTAAGTGGTCATGTTACTCATAACGGTGAAAAGAGTGAAAACGATATTGACACATGTGCCTTTCAGCAATTCGAAATTCTGATTTGTCACAGTGCTTCATGAAAAGTAGGCTGATTTCATTCTCGTTAGATCTGGTTTAGAATAGGTCCTCAGCAACCCATGCTTGCCGTAACAGGCGACTATGCTTGTCGCAAGAGGCGACTAACGGAATCGGGTGGTCAGGCTCGCTGACTTGGTTGATGCAGGTCATCGTATCCCAATTGCGTGGATCGATGCTCATGATGTCAATCGCTTGATTGTCTGGTTCAGACTCAATTATTTACAGACCGCCGTCATATTGCTGGAATATTGCTGAGTGCGGTGTTAAACAATAACAACCAAAAAATGTAATGGGATGACTCATATATCGTCGCATGTTGTTTCGATGGAGTTTACCTAATATGGTGACAAATGCAGCAGTCATCACCCCAAGAAGAAAAGAAGTGATTTCACTTCATCTGTATGTTTTAGTATACTGTACATTGCAATACGAGTGCGGCGTTAAACAACAAACAAACAAACACTCGTCGAAGGGGTGACAGTGCGCCCGGGCAGACAATCCCCTACACCCAAGGGTGATGGTTACAGCGTATCCGCTCACTCAATCCCTCACGCTCTTAATGCTATCGGTGCAGTTAGTTTTCATTTGAAGGAAATTGTATGACGATTCTTCTGTATGACGATACTTCTGCAAAAACCTCCGCTCAGACAAATTGATGGGTGATTGATTTTGATAGTTTTATAATTCTTTATTACATTCTTATGTTTCTGTTAGACACGTCTCATAATCCCACACCAACCGCATATCGCCAATCTACTACATCTACGCCAGCAACAACGTCGACAGGTGGAATGACATCACGGTCGACTCATCTACCAGGTATGGACAAGTGTGACTTATAAGCATGACATATACGTGAGTGAGTGAGTATGGTTTTACGCCGCTTCTAGCAATATTCCAGCAATATCACGGCGGGGGAGACCAGAAATGGGCTTCACACATTGTACCCATGTCGGGAATCGAACCCGGGTCTTCAGCGTGACGAGCGAACGCTTTAACCACTAGGCTACCCGACCGCCCCTGACATATACGTGTCAGAGACAAGTGTGTCAGATAAGAGTGAGTGAGTGAGTATGGTTTTACGCCGCGTTTAGCAATATTCCAGCAATATCACGGCGGGGGACACCAGAAATGGGCTTCACACATTGTACCCACGTCGGGAATCGAACCCGGGTCTTCGGCGTGACGAACGTACGCTTTAACCACTAAGCTACCAGACCGCACCGTGTCAGGTAAGAGTGTAGATACCTGTCAGATACATGTGTGAGATATAATAGTGATAGATAGTGTCAGAGTGTGTTGGAGTCGCGTCTGAGGAAGTGTCAGAGATAAGCGAGTCAGTGATAAGTGTGACAGAAAGGTATGCCAGATACATGTCAGAGATAAGTATGACAGATACGTGTCAGAGATAAGTGTGACATATACGTATGACAGATAGGTATGACATATACGTGTGACAGATAGGTATGACAGATACGTTTTAGAGATAAGTATGACATATACGTGTCAGAGATAAGTATCACATATATGTGTCAGAGATAAGTATGACAGATACGTGTCAGAGAAATGTATGACAGATACGTGTCAGAGACAAGTGTGACTAATACGTATCAGATATAAGTATGGCATATACGAATCAGAAATAAATATGACACATATGTGTCAGAAATAAGTATGACAGATACGTGTCAGAGATAAGCGTAACTTATACGAGTCAGAGTTATGTATGAAATATACGTGTCAGAGATAAGTATGACATATACGAATCAGAAATAAATATGACACATATGTGTCAGAAATAAGTATGACAGATATGTGTAGGAGAGATAAGCGTGACTTATACGTGTCGGAGATAAGTATGACTTATACGTATCAGAGATAAGTACGACATATACGTGTCAGATAAGTAGGACAGATACGTGTCAGAGATAAGTATGACATATACGTGTCAGAGATAAGTAGGACATATACGTGTCATAGATAAGTATGACAGATACGTGTGACAGTTAAGTATGACAGATGCGTGTCAGATATAAGTAGGACATATACGAATCAGGGATCAATATGACAGATACGTGTCAGAGATAAGTATGACATACACGAGTCAGATAAACTAATGTCCAAAAGAAACGATACCACGTGTTTTCACAGTACACAGTATGTTTACAAAAATTCATTGTAATCAATCCTTTACAATCATGAGGACAGACATGTAAAGACGCGGGGGGGGGGGGGGGGGGGGTCCAAAATGAAAATTTCATTTGAACACAGTTGATGAGTCAAGCGTGGAAAATGTCACAACACACGTCTCAAAGTCACGTTAGTACCGGGTATGTCCACCGTGCGCGTCAATACACGCTAGTACGCGTCTACGGGCTGATGACGTTGGGGGGGGGGGGGGGGGGGGGGGGGGGATGCGTTGCCATTCATGGAGGAGGCATTGTTCCAATTCCTGGATGTTAACTGGAGGCACAGGGCGATTCCTGACTTTGCGGCTGAGAATGTCCCACATGTGTTCGATTGGGTTCATGTCCGGTGAACATGCCGGCCATGGTAAAACGTGAATGTTGGCGTTTGCTAGGAAGTTCTGGGTCAGCCTTGCCGTGTGAGGCCTCGCATTATCGTGCTGGAAAGTGATACCATTAGGCTGTTGTTGGATGAATGGCACCACAACTGGTTGTAAGATGTCATCACGATAACGCTGCGCATTCAGGTTTCCTCGAATAACGACGAGTCTCGTTTTGACGTCACCGCAGATTCCACCCCAAACCATGAAACCTCCGCCTCCATATGGCCTGACTTGATGGACGCAGTTCGGTGCCAAACGTTCACATACTCTTCGGTACACACGCTGCCGGCCGTCATTGCTGAAGATGCAAAATCTGCTTTCGGCAGAAAACATTTCACGTGCCCAGGTCCACCGTTGCCACCGTCGAAGTCGCCTGGCCCATATCCGTCTGTTGAGTCGGTGTTAAGTGTCAGGAACGCTCCGCGGTAGGGGCGACGTGCTCGGATACCATGTGCCCGCAGTCTCCTGTACACGGTTTGTCGACTTATCACGTGTCGCCGCGCCGTCCGTGCCGTTAACGTCGCCGTTACGAAGCGGTTCCGAAGGTGAAGTACCAGGATGTGGCGGTCTTCAATAGGCGTGGTCTCCCGATTCTCGGCCTGTCTGCTGGTGACGGTTATGCGCGCGCATCCTAACCTTCTGGCGACGTCGCGGTGCGTAGCTCCATGTAGGAGCATTCCTACGGCTCTCTCTCTCTCTCTTTCAATCTCTGTCAAACGTGGCATTTCTTTTGTGTGCTTTTTGTTGCTGTGATCCCAACGTGTCAGGTCAGCAGTTTTATACAGAAGATATGCACGTGCATTTCGTGTTACGGGACGGAACGTCATTTGGGCAAATTGCACGCTTTTTTTTCAATTGAACAAATGTTCCCGGTTTTATCGACCGAATACGTTTGGTTTGGAACATAGGATACGCAAAAGTACCTTTTCAGACGAAAATTAACTCTTCATAATAAAATATTTAGAAAAATGTGTGGTATCGTTTCTTTTGGACATTAGTTTACATGCATGAGATAGAATAGAGATAGATAGTGACAGTGCGCCCGGGCAGACAATCCCCTACACCCAAGGGTGGTTACAGCGTATATCCGCTCACTCAGTCCCTCACTCTCTTAATGCTATCGGTGCAGTTGGTTTTCATTTGAAGGAAATTGTATGACGATACTTCTGACAAAGCCTCCATTGGAGGTCAGACAATGATTTTTGAAATAGTTTTCTAATTCTATATTACATTATTATGTTTCGGTTAGACACGTCTCATAATCCCACACCAACCGCAACAACGTCGACAGGTGGGATGACATCACGGTCGACTCATCTACCGGGTATGGACAAGTGTGACTTATAAGCATGACATATACATGTGAGAGACAAGTGTGTCAGATAAGAGTGTAGATACCTGTCAGATACATGTGTGAGATATAATAGTGATAATATCAGAGACACGTGTTAGAGACGCGTCTGAAGGAGTGTCAGAGATAAGCGTGTCAGTGATACGTGAGACAGATAAGTATGACAAATAAGTGCCAGAGCTAATTATATATATATATATATATATCCCCCGTCTACAACATCTACAACAACTATGGCACAGTCCATTATTCTGAAGGTATTGTTGTAACTCAGTACACGGACCTATATAACCAAGTCCGTGCTCAGTAGTAACAATTAATCTCGATCAAAACAGATATTTTATTTCAATTCTATACCCCTTTTTGTCAATATGTGACATGAAGAGGTCACGTCGCTTTCGTTTCACGCAATTTTGATTGGACTATGCATAGACTCGTTGGTCTAGCCAAAATATGACTCCATAATTCCAGGCAAGTTCGGCAAGGGTGGAAACTAGCCTTTTACAGTCAGTTAACTCCCTTGCCTCGGGAACATTCCCAATTACACACAACATTAAAAACAGTTACCCGTACCTAAATATTAATGACTCCATGAATACAATCCGACCTACGCAATGTCGGACAAGTCAATTTTATCTACAGAGGAGGTAAGTTTGGTATTCTCACAATTGTCACGTCGATTATCTGCATCTCGGCAAGGATGCAAGGAGCGTGGCATCGTCACGTCTTCCCAGCCACTACGCCCGCGTGGACATAAGCTGCTACAAAATGGACTTGTCTACAAAGATAGGTACTACGTCCGCCGTTCAACTCCCCTTAAATTAACCCACCTACTAAGTTCCTAAATATATCAATTTACCCACAATAATCCCCAGTCGACCCAAACAGAAACTTATGACTGTCGTTGCGCTACAATACGATCGCCTTGTGGGACGGGACCTGAGCCCCGTTCCACAAAGCGATCTTAGCGCTACGATCATCGTAAGCCTATGTTAAAGTATGGGAGTTACGATCATCTTAGCGCTAATATCGCTTTGTGGAACGGGGCCCTGCACCACAAAGTTTACAATCACGTCACAATACTCTATGACGTGATTTGTAAAATTTTATTGCAAGATCCACCGGCGAAACAATGCCATGTGACGTCAGCGTAGCAACGGGGCTGCTTGGTTCCTTGAGTGTGCATCTATCATCTCCTCACGCAATGTCGTTGACTAAGCCAAGTTGATATATCTTTCAATGTTTGTTAGTGTGACTTGTTCCCGCAGTACATAAGCACGAACTCCGGTATTACACAATGTGTAATACAGCTGTATGTTTATTAAACAGTTTTTCTCTTCACAGGCAAGTAATAAATTTATATTGTAGATATCGCTCAATGAAATTGCATCACAATGCTTTGCAGACCATTGTGAAGTCATTGGTTAACATGACGTCACAATCAAATGAAATCACTAAAGGCTCTGCTACTGAAGCTGTTAGCAATACTTTTTACACTAAAGACACTGCTTATTTTTTGTCTACAAACCAAAAAAGTTGGAAGAATGATAGATGATAAATAATATCTCACCCTCGTATCTACATTCGTTGATATTTGATATCAAAAGACACTCGGGTGAGATTCTCTTTTTATCAACTGTATGTCAGTTACCACCAAGCCAGTTGACCCCTGTCAAGACCACGACGCTATCTGCAGCACCATGGTTGGCATCTGCAGCAACCCGGTCGGACGTTATATGTGCGGGAAGACATGTAATTCTTGCTCAACAGGTTGGTATGTTTCTTGTCATGTCACAGCCTAAATGTCCTCTGTAAGTATGACATATGACATGTATGCATGACATATGACATGTATGCATGACATATAACATCTTGATGGATGACATCCCATTTCTGGTGTCCACCTCCATGGCACTGCTGGAACATTAAATTCATATTGTTTCTCTATGTGAGATGAGGTTTAACGTCGCGTCCAAGATCATTGCACCTATAAAGCGATGTGCATGCACGTGTGTGTGGCTGCTTGTACTTGTCCGGACTGATGCCGATTTATAGTGCTAGCACACATTTTCAGCCCACTGAGATACCATGCCGCAGTTTAACATGGATACCCCACTCAGACACAGTGTGCTAGCTGACTTCGAGCCGACCAGTCCTTGTTTTATCCCCTTAATGCCGAGCAGGGTAACAATAAGTACCATCTTTTAACGTATGTAAGTATGACGCGGCCGGGGATCGAAACACGAGGCTTTCCGGGCGGACGCTCAACCACTAGACCACGGAGACGGTCGCTCTATGGAATGTATGTTTGACATGACTTGTATCCACTGTGTGGCAGGTACTATCAAGCCAGTTGACCCCTGTCAAGACCACGACCCTGTCTGCAGCACCATGGTTGGCATCTGCAGCAACCCGGTCGGACGTTATATGTGCGGGAAGACATGTAATTCTTGTTCAACAGGTTGGTATGTTTCTTGTCATGTCACAGCCTAAATGTCCTCTGTAAGTATGACATATGACATGTATGCATGACACATTACCTCTTGATGGATGATATCCCATTTCTGGTGTCCCCCGCCGAGATATCACTGGAATATTGCTAAAAGCGGCGTAACACATGCTCACTCACTCACATGTATGGCATTACATCTGAACGCATGACATATTACCTCTTTATGTATGATATGACTTCCCTATACTTTTAAGTATGTATACCCCACCGCTTTGGTGCAATCCACGAGCATGGATATGTTGCTGAGAAACAAATAACATAGTTAGGCGAATCTGGGATTCGAACCCACGCTCTTTCTTTTCTGAGGCAATAAGTACCATCTTTTAACGTCTGTTAGTATGACGCGGCCGGGGATCGAAACCCGACACTATCCGGGCGGACGCTCTACCACTAGACCACGGAGGCGGTCTACCCTATGGAATGCGACCACTGCATTGCATATGTTTGACATGACTTGTGTCCATGACGAATGAGATATGACCTCTGTCCGTCAGGTACTACCAAGCCAGTTGACCCCTGTCAAGACCACGACCCTGTTTGTACCACCATGGTTGGAATCTGCAACAACCCAATCGGACCTCATATGTGCGGGAAGACGTGCAACTCCTGTTCAATAGGTTGGTGCGTCACTTGTAACAGCAGGCGGTGTAGTGTGGTAGTCCGAACGACATAACGACCCCGTGAAGATCAGGTTAGAATTGGTCTTCTGCAACCCCTTCTTGTAAAAGGCGACTGACGGGATCAGGTGGTCAGGCTCACTGACTTGGTTGATGCATGTAATCGTATCCGAATAGGGTAGAGCGATGCTCTTCGTGTCAATCACTGGATTGTGGTCAGTGAGTGAGTGAGTGAGTTGGGTTTAACGCCGCTTTTAACAGTATTCCAGTCATATCACGGCGTGTCAGCTTAATGTGGGAGGAAAGCCCGAAGTGATGCAGATCTCAGATGTTTACCACTTCGGTGAAACCACGAGCACGGGTATGGTGCTGACAAACCTAGAAACATAATCGGGGCGAACCAGGATTCGAAACCACAATCATAGGTTTCTGGCGTGCCTAAGGGACGCAACTCTGCACAGGGAATCGCGGCGCCTTAGACGACTGGGCCACCCGTCCCCCCGGATTGTGGTCAGACTCACTGACTTGGTTGATGCATGTAATCGTATCCGAATAGCGTAGAGCGATGCTCTTCGTGTCAATCACTGGATTATGGTCAGGCTCAATGACTTTGTTGATGCATGTAATCGTATCCGAATAGCGTAGAGCAATGCTCTTTGTGTCAATCACTGGATTGTCTGCTCCAGACACATCGCCGCCATATAGCTCAAATATTGCTGAGCGCGGCTTTAAACAATAATTAAATAAACAAACAAACAAACAAAGATGTAACGCGTGGATGAGCTGTTATCATGTTTGTTGGACAATGCGCACCAACCATTTATACGTGGATTCGTGTAAGCAGGCCATAAGGCGTACCCGCACAATGTTAGTTCATTATGATACACGAGAAGGACGTGCAGTGAAACACTTTTAATAAGGGCAGTTGTGTTCAAAATGAAGTTCTATTTCCAAATCTCGTGTAAGAATTCTTGTAGTAGCTTCGCTCTCATTCGGAAAATACACGAATTCTGACACTCGTTTCGTAAAATCTGTATGACACACGTGTGTTGTGAACAGTGACATAAGAAATATCCTGTTTTTATCTAAAATATACTAAACATATTAAACATTTTAGCGAACACCTGGTATCAATCATCACTATTTGATAGTGATTCATAAATGCCTTTGAATGTTTATTTTAGGGAGTTTATAAAGAAAACAAAATGTAAAATGTTGAACTAACCTCATTGACAACATCTACGTAACCTTTGGGGGGAGGGGGAGGGGGGGGGGGGGGGCAAGACGTAGGCATCCCCATGGACACCAATTGACCCATGATTGGGGGCATGATACGCTCACCTTTTCGCGAATCACCCCAATCATCGTCATTTGATAGTGATTCATAAACATATGCTCATGATATAGTCGGAATCGAACAATCATCTCCGTGTTTGGCGGAGAGTTCAGATGATAGGGATATACCGATCTACTTTGATCTACTTAAAAGATCAGGTGGTCAGGCTCGGTAACAAGGTTGATGGCCTGTCTTCGTATCGGATCGATGCTCGTGGTATCAATTATTTACAGCTATCTGGAATCAAAGAGCCAGAATATTGGTGAGTGTGGCGTTAAACAAACAAACTGTATATGACAGCAATTATACCAATTAAACCCCCATCTCTCAACTTCTTTATGGGTTCTTCCAACATGTATGATGTTACGTCATACTTCTACAGCTGCGTTCTGCGACAACTATAACAGGTAACATCATTGCCGCCTTCAACCATTGACATCACCATAATCTTCTTCAGTCGCTAAAACTGCCTCTACATATCCCACCACAGCTGCCGCTACAACTGGCATACCATCTGCACCTACCACCACATCTGCTACTACAACCGCAACTACACCGGCTGCCAAGTCGGGCTCATCATCGTCAACGATCAGTGTTTCAACCCTCTCTGTCAGCACACCACCTGCAGCCACCAACGGCAACACATCCGCCAATATAACTAGGGCCTCAGCAAGGACGTCCACCACAAGGAAACCTTCACATCGAACATGTTTCCAGTGCGGTGATATAAACAAGGGTACATTTTGCACTATGGGGCAGAATATCATGCCATCCTCCTCGCCGTGTCCAGCAGACAAGGCTTTCTGTATGACCGACCTGTTTCATCATATCGATGGCTCCACAAAGTACATCAGAAGGTGAGAACCCCGTACGTTCTTCTGGTCGGAATTTGGCCATTCGTCGTATGAAACTGCGTCAAGGTAAACGTCAAGCTAAACCACAAAATGAAAAAGTCTTGTCGACTGGTGATTACTCGGCAGGTGGATTTAGGTCACTGGTAGATAAGGCTATCTCACTGCAAAATGTGCAACAAAACTGTTTCATTTGTAACTAGGTTGGTTGGTTGGTTTGTTGTTTAACGCCCTACTCAACAATATTCCAGCTATATGACGGTGGTCTGTAAATAATCGAGTCTGGACTAGACAATCCTGTGATTAATATCATGAGCATCGATCCACGCAATTGGGATCGATGACATGCATCAACCAAGTCAGCGAGCCTGACCACCCTATCCCGTTAGTCGCCTTTTACGACAATCATGGGTTGCTGAAGACCTATTCTACCCCGGATCTTCACGGGTATTGTAACTAGGACGTGTACTCATTCTTTTTCCGCCAGAGTTTTGAAATCATCCCATAAACTACTTTAAAAGGCACTTTACAAAACCGTTAGAAACAGAAACATTATACAGTTATTTGATTTAACAACTGTGTGTTTTATTCTGTGTAGGTGTGTCTCCCAGGTGATGTGTCTCAGGCAGTGGTACCAACAAACATCGGACGAGAGCGAGTGTGTAGATGTTGACCCCACTACAATTTCCACAGACATCACCTGCAGGTACTGCTGCACCACCGACGACTGCAACAGCGGCAACATGCCGGTCAGAAACACCCTGTACAAACCAAAACATTGAGGTTTATGTTCCAGAGAAGATATCTACAGCCACTACAAATATTCATCGATAACCCTTTATTAGTATCTTAAAGCATGGTCACGTTTCTGAAATGTTTGATATTGCATCTGGGCAGTGACAGACAATAAATGCCGCAACGCCACCAGAATAGCGACTGGATTTTATTTGGGTTAGGTGATTGTTGTTGTCTGGTAAAGTTCAAACAATGTGGGAATTCCACATTAGTTTTATTTGTTTGTTTGTTGTTTAACGCAACACTCCGCAATATTCCAGCTGTATGACGGCGGTCTGTAAATAATCGAGTCTGGACCAGACAATCCTGTGATTGATATCATGAGCATCGATCCACGCAATTGGGATTCGATGACAACAATCGAGTCTGGACCAGACTATCCAATGATTGATATCATGAGCATCGATCCACGCAATTGGGATTCAATGACATGCTTCAACCAAGTCAGCGAACCTGATCATGACCACCCGATCCCGAAGGTCGCCTCTAACGACAAGCATAGTCGCTTTTTACGGCACCTAAGACCTATTCCATTCTGTTCAGGCCCTTGCCATGCCTCTAATTTGACTTTTAGTTGACAACTGCACTTCGACTATACTAAAAGCTGAAACGTCTAATGGCCATTAAGCAGCACGTAATGTTCAAAATATCATGAAATTTGGTATATGTATAGTTTGTATAGTGTAGTTGGGCTCAAATGGGTATCTTAAATTTGAAAAGTCCAGAAGGTGTAAAGATATTTATAGGATAGTGCATTTCTGACACTCAGTTTTTGCCCGGAATATCCAAGGGGGCGATGTATACCACAGGTCACAATTCTGCAACAAACAAACCACTTTGCCGCAATTCTGCCCTTTCTTTTTTTCTCTCTCGCTTATTCTTGTTGCCATGTATGCGATGTATCCCCTTGTGGGGATTCCGCGTTAGAATTGGTCCCCAGAAATCTATATCAGTAAATGCTTTTGTAAATTTTGACATTCATGGTCGCTAAAATGGGTATTGGTTAGTTAAAACGGCTGCTGGTATGAAGAGTGTTCAGTGAGTTACTACCAGGTAAGACTAAATGCAACTGCTGGATTGAGAATGGCTTCCTCACTCTGTGCCAAACGAAGTGGGATTCCACATTAGAATTGGTCGCTAGCAACATATGTTTGCCCGTGAGAAGAGATGGAAGATTACTTTGCTTGGATGGAATATTGAGCTTATTCCATGTGGAGGTCCTGTGTAGGCGACTAAATGATCGGGTTATCAGGCTGCCTGATTTGTCTGGTTGCCTGACATCGTATTATGGCAGCGTGGGACCTCATGATATCATCACCGGAATGTCTGGTCCAGACGCGAATATTTACAAGCCGCTACTAATGCTACGCCTCCGTTGAACGGAAAATAATCATACACAAATGGGGATGCAAGATTCAGCGGTATTGAAGGCTATCTTCATCTTCTTGTCACGTGGGATACTTGAGTGAATACCAGAAGGCTTTGGCGTTTGAATACCCACCAATAGGAGGAGATAGTGACGTCACAATATGTGATAATTCGCGGTAAGAATACAGGTTCCCAGCAACCAATGCGTGTCGTAAGAGGCAACTAAGCAGATCAGGGCCCACTTGCACAAAACGATCTTAGCGCTAAGACTATCGTAAGCCTATGTTAAAGTATGGGGGTTAAGATCATCTTACCGCTAAGATCGCTTTGTGCAAGTGGGCCCAGTTGGTCAGGCTCAGTGACTTGGTTCAATGCATGTCATCGAATACCAATTGCATGGAACGATGCTGATGATGTCAAGTACTGGATTGTCTCGTCCAGCTCGATATTGCTGGAATATAGATGGGCGTAGCGTCTAACAACGAACGAACAAACAAACCAAACACTTCTGGAATAAAACTATGGTACCGCTGACAAAAGGGTCCAGGGTATTGGGTGGGGTATGAGTATGCCGATATAATACACTAGATAATCGGGGATGGATGCCTTGATGTTCTCGTCCCAAGGGTCACAGAAAACCAAGGCCAGAGTTATTTGTATAAAAGATTTAATTCACTTCTCAATAAAAACCGTGGGAAATACAAGCTGTGGCGGCACTGTCAAGTTCTGACAGGACAAAGTTCAAAGTTCAAAGTGTGAGGATGCTGGGATACTTGGTGACTAGTTACGGTAAAAATAATCCCGAGTGATTTCATATTCACAATAATGACAATGAAACATGACCTGGACAATTAACACAAATGTACTTTGTGGTGATAATACATGTTCATGAATAACTTCATATTGAGTGTAAAACAGTGGCAAAAACATCAGTCATCAGAACATGTATACATTAGATAATAAATATTCAGTATAGATCACATACGAACTGGTCAGTCACCAGCTGATATTCAGGGGTGAAGAAACTTGACATGTCTCCTTAGGTTTTACCGTTGGGCACGGTGAATATCCTGATAAATATGACAAAAGAATCTAACTAGCAACAGTCTGCCTACAAGCATAGATCAATCATCTCATTCTATTTGTGTTCATTTCATGATCAAGGTAAATAATCTCATTCTGTTTGTGTTTCATTTCATGGTCAAGATAAACCAAGAAAGTAGATGTCACATTTAAATTCTCTTGAATTATAGTTTTCACTGAGTTTACGTCAATATAACATTTGTTCGTTTGACTAAATTACATACTAATCATAAAAACAGTTATATTCATTTGTTTGATTGACATTTAAACATAACACTCAAAAGAAGTTAAATATCACCCGATGTTTTGAGTGAGTGAGTGAGTGAGTATTGTTTTACGCCGCTTTTAGCAATATTCCAGCAATATCACGGCGGGGGACACCAGAAATGGGCTTCACACAATGTACCCATGTCGGGAATCGAACCCGGGTCTTCGGTGTGACGAGTGAACGCTTGAACCACTAGTCTACCCGACCGCCCCCGATGTTTTGACATGGCTTTACTTAATCTGTCATGGCGGGTGGATATTGCAACACAGCCTTCCAATTGTGGGTGTTCTTTAACTTGGTTTGATAATTATAGTTTGTTTCCGATATAATTTAACTGAAAAAACATATCTTATATAATTAAGTGAATTTAATTATTGTAACTGGCATATATTTGTGGGGAAAGTGTGTGAAATTTATATTTTCAATTTTCAACATGTTGTATAGAACCATTAGAACAAGAACGATATTTCAAATACACCTTATTAAAACTTGATTACCATGCCTATTGCCTTCTAAAACATGACGATATGTATGAACAACGAAGACATCAAAATATCACAGATATGCAACATTCATGACACTGTGTTGTACTAGGGGTCAACAAGGGTGGACATATACATCACTGAAGTGAGTGAGTGAGTGAGTGAGTTGGGGTTAACGCCTCTTCGAATTGTATTTCAGTTATTTCAATGTGTGTTAACTGAAAAGCGCTAGAAGTTTCAGGTCTTTGACGTTTACCACTTTGGTGAAACCATGGACATGGTGCTGACAAAGCATGAAACATAATCAGAGCGAATCTGAGATTCAAGCCACTATCGAGGTATCATAGGTTTCATACACGCCTAATGAACTCTGCACAGCAAATTGCGGCTCCTTTGGCGATAGGACCACCCGTGCCTCGACAATGTGACGTTATAAAGTGAAAAGATTCTCATTCACCCGAAGGCGGGATAGTGTTAGAAATTTCAATTACGGGGAAAAGTATTCGCATTGCACATCTGAGAATGCACATCTAACTATGTTAGATTAAGGCCAACACCTGTCCATGGGAAACCCACCAGAACCTTTATGTCTGCTACATATTAATCTTATTACAATCAGATCATTTAATCTACGATTCCTCTTAGCATTAAGATCTGATGACACCTCAATAGGACCTCGGGTGGTAAGGTGACCTTTCTTATTAGCTATTCCGCGTCGAGACGTCTAAACTTTCGGTACGAATGAGCGAATCATTCAACCCAGCTTTTCTGATTTCTTTATCTTAAAAACTACAAAAACAACTCTCGAATTTAGTAAGTATAGCAGTGCCATTATATTGTGGATCTGTCATAGATCATGTAGTTTCTGAGGGCTGTAGCGTCTATACTCTAAACGGGGTACCATCGATGGAATACTTGTAATCTGTATAAGTTTTCATTTGTAAAAAAACAAAATTCCGAATCGGGATGGTACAAAATGAAACAGAAACGTTTTAAAAAGCTTGCAACTGATTGGCTCTAGATCCAACAGTGCCTTCCTTCAATTACGACGGTCATAGTTTAGCTGACGCGACCTTCTACGGAGATGTCCACAGAGGTATCTTAGAGTAAGAGATCTGATGTTAATGATATTGGCTACATATATGCCTATGGAAAAACACATAAAGGGTCGCAAGAGAGAGACTTTCGTTTATATAGTGTTCATCATATAGCGCGCGTCAAAGACATAGACTGATCCCACAATATATCAGGCACGTTATACTGCACGCAAACGATGTCTACTGCCAGTGATTTTGTGAGAATTATTGTTCAAATTCATCAGCTCATGTGGTCATGTGAGTATTAATGTATGTTAAGCCAGAATAAAATACACAACTGCGACTATACACAGACCTAATGGATTAATCTGACACCGTCAAATACACTGGAATAACATGATGGAATGACGACATTGCTTGTGGAAAACACGTATGTATGTACACATAAATGGTAATAAATAGTAAATATATAGAAATATGATATGATCGTACATTACCAAAAATAAACTTTCTGTACTCCATTATCTAACATTTTTCAAGGTGTCTTAACATCAGATATATTTCAGTGCCCAACCCATACACCAATTCAGGCACTTCAATTACGAGCAACAATTAACTGCAAATATAACGTTGTCTAAATAATTCCTAAATGCCAGGTCGCTGGACTGTAATTCAGAAATGATCTCATTGAAAGGAGTGATCTCCAGTTGGCCAGATCCAATTCAAGCACTAGTTGTATAACATTCTTCACAGACATGTTTCTGTAGGCAGTTGGAAAAGGAGTAAAGGCATGTGACCAACCGCCTTTGAATATCAGTAACCTCTATTGCTAGCTATCAGTGAGGCCAATTTTTATTGAGGAATAAAAGTCATTAATATAACTGGACTAGATTAGGTGAGTTTTTCTCGGACATCGATTTACAAACTCTAGCTAGGAATAGTGGTGGTTGTTTACAGTGGGTCTATAGATTTTATTGTGAAAATAATGGATGGCTGCAACACGTTGATCTTCAGTTGTATTTCGGACAAGTCTCTGTATATGAATAATTTTATTGATTCATTTTACGATCCAAAATTTAAAGAAGGAAATGACATTCGGCTTGGCGAAGAGGAGAAAACACTATCGAAATATTAAGTGTGTTCACAATCATAAGAAAAAAACTTCTGATCATCAGTTGAATCAAGGATGACACCATAGCATTCCAGAGTGATATAACACCCAAACACTCTGAACATAATGTTCTTCCTTTAATTACTTTAGGAAACATCATACTATTTTATTATATATAAACATACATATCATTTCAGATCTTATGATGCAAAATAAATCCTGATTGGAAAGATGCTGAATGTGTGTCCAAATTATGTACATGTGCAGTCAACAATGTATTTGTTTACAATTGCTGGTTAGTGACTTAAACTGCCAAGATTTGCCGACATGCAATACTAAAATAAATACTACTTCAAATCGTAATACCTGACTATACAGGACACTAGTTTGGTCGTACTGAATAAATCCTTCACATGCATCACGATCATGATATAAAGAACTTCATAACAAGATCCAGAATGTTATCATAATAAAAATGTGTTTTAGGAAAATCCATGTTCTATATTTAAAATTCAAAGCAAACTTTGCAGCAGTCTGGCGCTCTTCTCTGAGAGCTTCTTTGAGCAAAGATCTTCAGTGAAAGCTTGATCACACATCCGAGAGGTCATAATGTATTCAGGTGCCATCACAATGGCTGGCAGTCTTGTTGAAATCAGATCTTTTACTCTAAATGCATTTCCTCCTGCGTGAAGATCTGACTTACCCTCCATAGAAGGTCGCTTCAGGAAAACCCAAACCAAACTTGTCTAAATAAAGGATGAAATGGTTCTTGGGCAAATCAGATGCCACCTTTCTAAAACGATTCGTCTTCATTTCTTTACCAGCTTCATTCGGAAATTTCAATGAAATTTAATGCTACAAAACACATATATGCCATTGGCAGTACACTCGTTGTGTTTGGATGCCATTATTAATCCAAATTCTGCTCTGAATGCTTCACTCACTTGTATTGCAAATTTAGAAGCATCAACACGGATTCGCTGATAAAAAAGGTCACCTAACATGACCTTCTATGGAAGTGTTATCAGATCTTCAGTAAAAGATTTTATTGAGATTGAATAGATTTCTGATGACTGTAAAACACTTGACAAAGTGGAAACATGTGTTAACAAACAACGATGAACATTCCAGAAGGTGACAAAACTGTAACTGTCCACTTCAGTATACAGATCTATGCATGTTTTTATAGGGCAATGGTCACAAAAACTTGATCCGAATGCAGGCACCCATGCATGCACACACATTCTCGTCTTACATTCGATTCTGTACATATGTATCATGTGACACACATGGACACATCAGTTCATTTGTATCATGAACTCTGATAACTCTGAGTTGGGTTTAGCATGGAACACAATTTTGGTTATATCACAACACTCCACAGCAGGTTAATCAAACAGGTTTGTTGAAGTATAGATGTGAGCTTTATGCCACCAGGGAAATATTGTGATGAATATGAGTGCTTCAACAAAACATGTTCAAGCGTGGTTGGTGACCTTCATACATTCAGTTGTTCAGTTGTTCTTAGCTTGAAAAATGATGTCCCCAAGTTTCATGCTTCTGCAGAAGTCATCTCAATTGTTCTTAGCTTGAAGAATGACACTCCCAAGTTTCATGCTTCTGCAGAAGTCATCTCAATTGTTTTTATCATGAAGAATGACACTCCCAAGTTTCATGCTTCTGCAGAAGTCATCTCAACTGTTTTTAGCTTGAAGAATGACACTCCCAAGTTTCATACTTCTGCAGAAGTCATCTCAATTGTTTTTAGCATGAAGAATGATTTCCCCGATGTTCATACTTCTGCATAAGACTGCTCATTTGTTCCAATCTTGAAGAAAAGTTCAATTGCTCACACATTAAATAATCATTTCAAACACATTCTTGGTGTATGCTACCATAATAAGGTTGCAAAGGAGCTCTTTTCTTCTATGAAGAGAAGTTTCCTATTTCCTAAATTTCCTCCTGAAGAAAAGTGAATCCTGTTGATACCAAATGTGACCCTACACATTAAGAGGTCCTTGTAATATCTTGATCTTCAACATGATCATCCACGAATTTGTGCTCTGTTGTATTTCAGGCTTCCAACACAGAGTAAAGTCATATCTTTCCAGAAAGAAAACATAATACTATCTCAGGTTCAGACAATATGAATATGATCAAGATTTCTAAAAGATATTTTAGGCTGGATATAGTGTACACTGACAACACACACAATAGGAACTGGAGAAAGAGTAGGTGCCAAATTGGTTCGTTTAACCCTGATCTGACAGGCCTGTTAATACCCTCGGAAACATTACGTATAAATAACACAAAAATACATATCAACTGCTCTCAGTCAGGTGTGCTTCTAAGTTAAGTGAATGTGGTAGTTCAGTTCAATGATCAAGTGAGTGAGTGAGTGAGTGAGTATGGTTTTACGCTGCTTTTAGCAATATTCCAACAATATCATGGTGGGGGACACCAGAAAAGGGCTTCACACATTATACCCATGTCAGGAATCAAACCCAGGTCTTCGGCATGACAAGCAAATGCTTTAACCACTAAGCTACCTGACTGCCCCAGTTCAATGATCAAACATACACCAAATATTAAGATAAAGAAAAACCGGCATCGCCTGTGTGTGTAAACAGGAGACTTTTGTTTGAATTCTGAACACTTCAAATTTGTAGCTGACACCTGCCTGCCCTTGTTTGTCATCAAGCCAACCTTTTTCTGTTACTGGGATCACGGATCCACTGGCTCCAAATTTAAGAGTGGCAAATATATCTTGGCTTCTTGATTCTGTTGACTGTACAATCTTTTCAACAAATGGTATTGCACTGTAAAGTACATTACTACAGCTTACATGATGGACAGAAGGTGGCTAGAAGTTAAAAGTAAGAAATGTTAATTGTGCACGATAGCAATATTTCTTGACCAGTAATTTATTCATGTACAAGATGTTGCTTTTGTGCACAATAACTATAAATATTTAGAATGGTATGTTCCAATTGCTTATGATTATTGGCAGGACAAAATGCTACTCCTCATGAAAAATTGGCATCGAAAAAACCTGAGGCAAGAAAGAGGTCTTGATCCAAAGTCTTTCACCTTTATGGAGTTCATAACAATAGCTTGGTTTTAATGTAGATAACACATGAATGAAAGAACATCCACGCTGCATACTTAAGGTTCAGGGGACAAAACTCGTGGACATCTAAGGAAGCAAGGCCAAAATGATAAATTATTCATAATATTCCCTTCATTACCTGACTTCGAACAGTAATTGTTCTCATCCATTACACCATCCTCCTGTTAAACATTCCACGAGTAGGATTCTAGAATATCACACAGTTCAATGACACAGCTTCAACCTTCTCAAAGTGTTGTGCCCTGATAAGAAGCCATGTACAATTATACCATGTCACCTCATGATAAATTCTGTAGTCTCCTAATATCAAAGTAACCATGGTAACAGTGTCTCCTATGGCAAAGCAGTTCTGAAAAGGCAGCAATAGTGACAACGAAAGGCTTAATCACAACCAAGGCCATGGAAGTCACCAGATTCAGTGGTGCAGGATCTGTACAGAGCAGCTAGAGTCCACTTCGTAATGCTGACTTCTCGTACTTTTACATCCAATGTGGCAGGTCTGAGAAGTGAGCAGCTGACAGAAATCTTTTCCTAGCCATCATAAATGATATCTGAATCAGGTCCTTTCGGATTTGTTCTCATCAAACTCCCCTGTACACATTCTTATATCTGTCTTCTTCGCATCAATTCCACATTTGCTCTAAGAATGTGTCAAGTGAACGTTGTTAAAATTAATAATGCTGAGGTTCAAGAATCACCTGTTTATGCAGTTGGAACATCCAAACTGATGTCAGGTCATCTCAACAAAATCACTTCTGGTCACATTGAACACAGTTTTTACAGAACATATAACAAAAACATACATAGACAAACTGCAGAGAAATGTGACACTCATTCCATGTCTAGGTGTAGCACCATTTAAACTTCGTATTTGCTTCTTGTTTCAACAACATCTTGTAGTTAATTCCCAGTTAAATTCAAGTCCTCTGAAACCAACTGGTATGATTATTACAGGTGGCAGTCCAATACCTTTGTTATTGCAATTTTCTCAAATCTCACAAAAATCAGATCTTTTTCCATGATGCCATTCCTCTCTGCATGAAGATATGAGTACACCTCCACAGGGGGGAGTGTCAGGTGAACTAATCTAATCAGTCAATCAGTGGCAAAGCTTCTATAGTCTTGATACGACTGAATGAAGTATTAAACCCAGTGCATATGACTTCTGTATTTAGAAAATGAGCTTAAATGACCAGTTCAAAATGTAAATAACTAAGTCAGTGCCATTGTGTATATGTTACACATTTTGTAGTGCCAAAGGGTGCACTACTGAGGTAATATTTGTATCCTGTTTTGCTTTTAGTTTGATAAGATAGAAAATTATGAAACAAGGTGGTTATAATATTGTTATCAAGAACCCATTCTTTCTTTATTTGGATTTGACAGTCAGTGTCTCTCAGGGTTCTCCTTATGCACCTCCTATTGAGGTGTCCTCACATCTCAGAAATATATATTATCACAGTAAAAGATCTGATTTGAATGAGATTGAAATTTCACGTGTGTGACACATCATTACCTTTCAGTTTTTCTCTGTCCATCTTCAAAATTGCATTTCTTTCATAAATCAACTTCAAACATAACCTAAACCCTTCAAAACAATATAACATGCCCTTCAGCACTGCATATCATCCATAACAACTTTAAACATAACCTCAAAATCAATAATCCTTAAGACTCCTCCCAATATCATGTCAACAATTGCACATTCTCCATAACAACTTGAGATCACCTTCAAAATTGCACACTCTTCACAACTTCAAAAGATTACCTTCATAATTTCACATTCTTCAAAAACACAACCAATAATGGTTTCCATTCCCTCACAGTATCTCACACAGAAACACAATTCACCTTCTTCAGTTCACTAGAAATTCCCTCACAGCTTGTAGCACCATCAATGTGTTTTCTTACAATAGTTTAAAAGGTACACCTTATCCCAACAGGAGAAAGTAGTCCTCCTATTGCTCCAGAAACTATACCATTGTGTTTTGAAGAAACTGTTCAGCCAACAACCAGGTGGTGTGATCCTTTGTGAGTAATCATTTAAACTGTGGTCTTTCGCAAAAGCTTTGAATCCTCTTGAAAAAAACCAGATCCAACTGCAAACATATGGATCCTACATGTGTGATGCAGATATGGATCCTGCATGGATGATGCAGAGGTCACAATCGCTTCACAGCCTCAAGCTTCATAGAATTAGGGCTCAACAAATGACTTCACATGCACTTTTGTGCCGGTTACGCATTCAGTGTTCACATACTGGGAACTGACATCAAATTCCTTCCATCTGATAAACACATCCTCTTCTGATGAATCAGAACATCAATGCTCTCCATCTTCTTTCTGGGAGTAATCATATCTTCTTCTCCGATGATTACTTCAACAAGCAAAGATGAAACATGAATCTCCGTCATTGGTATTTCCTCCAACCGGGACAATAAATGCCACTTCTTCTATAACTGGCTCCAGCAACACATCTCCTTGACACAGCTACAACTGTAACAGTTTCACATGCTGTAGACTAAAGAGCCTTGAAAAGCAAATCCACTGATGAATCGGCCTTTATCATACCACTGTGCCATGGAGACCATCTTTAAATCCCTGTTGCTTGAAGTCATCAGCTTCTTGTGTGAAACTGCTTGTCCGACTCACTGATGGCGATCCTTGGATGATGTTTATTTTTGGACAGACAGGGCTTGTTTCATCAACGTTGTCATCCTCCTCATCAGAATCGTAGTACACCACAGGAATCTAGAAGGAAACAGAACAGGACAAGCTGTAAAATGAATTGAATAATTGAATACAGAGGAAGCTTTATTTGCCTTTCAAGAATTCAAATCCATCCTTACTGAACAAAATATAATTAAAAGCGACAAAACCCTTTTTGTATGCAATAGAAATCTCTGCCAAAAGTCAATTGTACAATTCCCACTATATACTGAGCATGTGATTATGAATCACTATCAAATATCAGTGATACCAGGTGTTCGTCATAAGGTGAATTTATCCTGTCCAATCGGTGGCACAAAGACATGCAAAGGCACGTCAATTGCTCACACCAAAAACACAGTTACAAATGGAACAAGTCAAAATAGGGAATTGCATCGGACATCTTTTTCATCACTGATGCATCAAATTTGGAAATACCCTCCACACGTCCACCATAGAACGTTTTGATAGCTTTACTGAGGCCTTGAATGTTGTCACCTTGATCAAACAACTTCTGAGCAAGAGTAGTATGACTATTTGTGGGAAAACATGCTTGTGCTGAAAGGAATATGTTTGTATGTTTCTTAAGTATTATGATCAACAATCAATGTTGGTGGGGTGTGATCCGCTACAAAAAAGAAGCATACCCGACTATTATCAGCATAAGTGACAGTGTCTGGCTTGGGCTTCCCATTCGGTCCTTGGCGATCTCCTTTACTCCCCAACACCTGATCAGAGTTGTCTGCCCCTGTTGGGTCTTCTCTCATCCCCGGTAACAACCTTCTCTCATCTGTAAGTGGTGATGGGTGCGGGGAGAGTGAACTTGGTCGGATTAGATACCTGTGGAAAGATAAGAGTTGTAGTCTCAGAAGCTGATGCAGATGAAAAGGAATTCTCAGACTTACAGATTCTGATAAAGCTGTAATATTCCATCAAACACACAAGTGATCGATATTATGAACAATGTTCCATGCCGTCAGGGCAACATGGACATGCATTCAAAAAGCCACTGAGTTTGACCACCAGAATCATTCCATCTTCACATACAATAATCATAGTAAATTGGGACCAACAGCCTTTCTTCTTTATATTTATAAACTATGGTTTAGAATTTCAAAACCTGGTTACACAAAGGACCTCTACAAACTTAAAGTAAGAAGTAACCATATGATCAGTAAAAATTTAATATTAGCTAGTTTTGTCATCTCTGTCAATCTCCCTGAAAGGCCTCCACCTCATATTATTTAAGAGATGATTTATTTGTCTCAGTATCGAGTTACAGCTAGAGATGATTGATCCAAATCCTCCTCATCCACCACAACTTACACAATGTCATCCAGTTCCAGCTTCAGATCACAGACCCTAACCCCTCCTTCTTCACTACTCACACAATGTCATCCAGTTCCAGCTTGAGATCACAGACCCTAACCCCTCCTTCACTACTTACACAATGTCATCCAGTTCCACCTTCAGATCACAGACCCTAACCCCTGCTTCTTCACTACTCACACAATGTCATCCAGTTCCACCTTCAGATCACAGACCCTAACCCCTCCTTCACTACTTACACAATGTCATCCAGTTCCACCTTCAGATCACAGATCCTAACCCCTCCTTCACTACTTACACAATGTCATCCAGTTCCACCTTCAGATCACAGACCCTAACCCCTCCTTCACTACTTACACAATGTCATCCAGTTCCACCTTCAGATCACAGACCCTAACCCCTCCTTCTTTACAACTTACACAATGTCATCAAGTTCCACCTTCAGATCACAGACCCTAACCCCTGCTTCTTCACTACTTACACAATGTCATCCAGTTCCACCTTCAGATCACAGATCCTAACCCCCCCTTCTTCACTTCTTACACAATGTCATCCAGTTCCACCTTCAGATCACAGACCCTAACCCCTCCTTCTTCACTTCTTACACAATGTCATCCAGTTCCACCTTCAGATCACAGACCCTAACCCCTCCTTCTTCACTACTTACACAATGTCATCCAGTTCCACCTTCAGATCACAGACCCTAACCTCTCCTTCTTCACTACTTACACAATGTCATCCAGTTCCACCTTCAGATCACAGACCCTAACCTCTCCTTCTTCACTACTTACACAATGTCATCCAGTTCCACCTTCAGATCACAGACCCTTACCCTCCTTCTTCACTACTTACACAATGTCATCCAGTTCCACCTTCAGATCACAGACCCTAACCCCTCCTTCTTCACTTCTTACACAATGTCATCCAGTTCCACCTTCAGATCACAGACCCTAACCCCTCCTTCTTCACTACTTACACAATGTCATCCAGTTCCACCTTCAGATCACAGACCCCTAACCCCTCCTTCTTCACTACTTACACAATGTCATCCAGTTCCACCTTCAGATCACAGACCCTAACCCCTCCTTCTTCACTACTTACACAATGTCATCCAGTTCCACCTTCAGATCACAGACCCTAACCCCTCCTCCTTCACTACTTACACAGTCATCCAGTTCCACCTCCAGATCACAGACCCTACCCTCTGCTTTTTAACTACTTACACAATGTCATCCAGTTCCACCTTCAGATCACAGACCCTAACCCCTCCTTCTTCACTACTTACACAATGTCATCCAGTTCCACCTTCAGATCACAGACCCTAACCCCTCCTTCACTACTTACACAATGTCATCCAGTTCCACCTCCAGATCACAGACCCTAACCCCTCCTTCACTACTTTCACAATGTCATCCACCTTCAGATCACAGACCCTAACCCCTCCTTCTTCACTACTTACACAATGTCATCCAGTTCCAGCTTGAGATCGTAGCTTGGATTGATGATCACATAAGAGATGGAGTTGCGTTTGTCACTCACTTCATCTGGAACACAAGTACATATGATATTAAAACATGTTTGATGGCAGACACAAGTGGGTGATCCTCTGTGAATCCTGATGGAAACAGCATAGATACCAAAAAGGTTTTGATTCGAGCAGTTTGCTTCAGAAGTAAAATAACACTTGAATTATTTAATATATTTGGTTTTAAAATATTAGCAGCGGTTGTAATATGAGCTGTTTGTCATCACATGGTTGGAATTCTAACCTTGTCACTTGATAAATAAACAGCATCTGTGTATTCAATCATCCAATGATTGAGCGCTCCTGATTGATTGCCCAAGTGGTGATCCTTGGTTTGTTTGATTCGCCACAAGTCAGAAGCCAGAGTCTAGTTACAATTATTTAGGTCTAGGTCTTAAAAACCTATCACAGTATTACCCTATATTGTATTAGGTTCCTGACAACCTCAGGTAAACCTAGTAACCAGCTCATCTTCCAAGCCCAAGTTTTGAAGCAGTTCTCTTTCAAACCTGGGTTTTGAAACAGATCACTTCTAAACCTGTCACAATTTTTTTACATGAAAATTCCCCTGACAAGAATTGAACCTGTAAACTCACATATCATGTTAAGTTTTGTAACCCACTGTTTTCCCACTGAGCTACCGAGGCAGGTGATGAGCAGTTGTTAGATTCATCATGTCATGACTCCAGCTAGTCCATGCTGCATGTGAATTTTCTCTCGCATGCTTTGAGCGAATTCCTTTTATACCGCAATACACTGTATAGTTTCACTACAAGGTATGTCAATGTCTCCTTATTTTTTTCTGGTATTTCTTGGAATTCGACGGTTCATAAGTTGGATAAAACACGCCTCCGAGGTCTTGGTTGAAAATGTAAAACCTTGAGCTTGTGAAAAGACCTCAGGTCTTCGGCCCTTGGCCTTTTCACTCACTCACGGCTTTACATTATTAACCAAAACCTCAGAGGTGTGTTTTATCCTATACATAGTCCATATGTTAAAATTAATTCGACTGTAATATATCTGGAAGACAACTTAGACCAGAAGAAAAAGACTGCATTACAAACCATAATCTTCAATAGGTAGATTTTGCGACTGCATCCGGCACTTGACCATCTGAATAATTTCCTGCCTCTCGGGGGTGAGGTGAGCTCCCAGCACCCCCTCTTCCTGGTCATCTCCCATGCTCAAGGACACCTACAGGTATTGCAGAGTAGGGAGTGAAACAGTGAACTGATTTCATTCTGTACAAGGCGCCCATGTCAGTGTGATTATTATATGTGGGAATAAATAGTTCACGATGTTCCAGGGTAAATTTATGGTTGGTTGGTTGGTTTGTTGTAATGCCGCACTCAGCAATATTCCAGCTATATGACGGCAGTCTGTAAATAATCAAGTCTGGACAAGACAATCCAGTGATTAATATCATGAGCATCGATCCAAGCAATTGGGATCGATGACATGCATCAACCAAGTCAGCGAGCCTGACCAACCGATCCCGTTAGTCGCCTTTAACGACAAGCATAGTCACCTTTTACAGCAAGCATGGGTTGCTGAAGACCTATTCTAGCCGGATCTTCACGGGATGGTAATTTATGAGCTTCAATAATGGCATAAAGCCATGGTACAATTATAGGTTGTCTTTGATACTTGAATGTAAATTACATCCTATGAATTTTCAAAAGCATAATGTCAAAACTATCAGAATATTCTGATTTGAAGGTATCTAATTGTTCCAATATACTGATACAAACAAATAAAGGAACACAGAAATGGCAGTCTCTTTCAATCACAGATTGTGATTCTGGCATGTGGTGCATCAGAACATGGATACATACAATGAAATTTTTCCAGATTTGAAAAGGCCTTTAATTTTGAGGTCTGTTATGATAATTTAGATTTTGCCTTGAAAAGGTATGATGATGAATAATGTGCCTTGGAAACGCCTTGAGTTTTCTGAACCAATCTCCATCTGGTGTAAATTGCTTAGAAATGGTCTGAAGAAAAACAATCTATTCAGAGTATCCCCAGAGCTATCTCTCTTCCACTGATCTGATGCTGAGTTGAACATAACTGACTCCGGAACAAACTGAAAGGAAGGCCCAAAGTTAAAAATGTTCATATGCAAATAGTAAGTGTAGTAACTGTTTATTGCACTGCCTTGAATTCTAGGAAGGGAGGTTGATTTTTTTACTAAAATTCTGCATGAGCTAAGCAATAGATCTGGTGGTGAGGGAAAAAAGATACCAAACCAATTCTTCCCTATCTAGCTGTTCCTTTATTTTGTTTTAAATCAGTAGAGGAAAATGAAACATAAAGTGAGAATCATTCAATAATAGTCCTTATTAAATTTGAAATCTTCTAAGATAAAAAATAATACATGATAATACACAACTCAAGCTGATGCACACATTTGATAAACGAGTTGTTTACATTTATACATTTTGTTTAAAAAACAACATTTTATTCCAAGTTTTTATATCAATTCAAAGAGTAGTAATACTTTTTACACACACAATTATTACAAAATTGACATATCATTACTCAATTGTATAATTTTACATTATGATGGTTTAAATCATTAAACACTCGTTATGTTAAAAGGCATATATATGCATGATGCACAATCTGAAACCAGGGTATTAGCTAGCTAAATGTAATAATCTTGCTGCTGTATAAATAACATGCTGGCAATGCAATACTCGCAGAGCAAAACACTCCTTCACTGGTACATGAGGTTGGAATAATCTGATGTGAAAATACAGTGCATTATTTTATTAATTTGTACAGCACACTTTCCGATCAATACCTGCTGAAATGTGCTTAGGCCAGGACAGACCATAATACTCTGAAGGTTTCAACCGCTGCAGGCTAACTAAAAGTATTGCCCAATATTGTGTGCAGCCAATAAGTTATCTGTTCATTAAAATCTCCTTTTCATTTCTGCAATCTCATTAAAATCAGATCTTTGTTTAGCGGTAGCGAGAACATCCCATTAAGGGTCACGTCAGAACGACCTTTCATCCAACCAATCAGAGCGTCGCTTACCAGATCATGAAAGTGACAGTCGGAATGTGTTTTCTAATCATGCAACCACGAAATATTTAAAACGGGGTATTCTGAATGACAGTTACGGGTTTTATGATTATATCCATACAATCTAGGCCATCTGTAAGCCATTCCAGAATGTTCTTCTTATCAGTTTTAATATTTTTAATCGAGAATATGTCAAAATATGTTTCAAAGCATAGTCGCCAGTTTGAAACTAGTGTCCTAAAGCTCGAGAAAGCTGCCTTCTGAATGGCTAATGTCGATTTCTTGTGAGTCATTTCATTGGTCGGTCAAAATTCGCGAAAGGTTGTTCCGACGTGACCCGTAATGGGATGTCCTCAGATCTTTGTTTAGCGGTAGCGAAAACTAAGATCTGAATTTAATGAGATTGTCATTTCTGACAACCACTTGTCTTGTTTGGCCCACATTCTTTTAACTAAGAACAAGAAGATGTTGGGCCATTCTTGTTAAAAGGACTCATGGACATGAAAACCTTAGAACTCTAAACAGTTGTCATTAAAAGCAATAAAATGAATGTTGTCATTTAAAATTAAAAAAAACATAAAAGTGTCCCTCAATTTGCTCACTTTGGGAAATACAGATCTAAAGAACAAGTAATCATTTGTTTTGCCCTGAAAAATAATTTTTGGGTGAAAACTTTGATAAAAATACTTGAAAATAGCACTGATGAACAACCTGTAAATACCTGGTACTGTTTGTTAAATGGATACATTAAAGACATTCCATTGTCCCCTGACATAAATCAAGTGCTGCAACCACTTGATGTTAAAGAAGTGAGGTGAAATGGGGTTTAACGTTACGCTCATGATTATTGTAGTGACGTGCATGCACATGTGTGTGTGGCTGCTTGTACTAGTCCAGGACTAAAGCCGGTTTTACAATGCAAGCCCACTGAAGTACCATGCTACAGTTTAAACATGAATATCCTACATAGACACAGTATACACAGACTCCGCACCGGCCATTCATTGTTTTTTACCCCCTCAATGCCAGGCAGGGTGACAAAAAGTACCATCTTTTAACGTTGCCTGGGGATTGTACCACCAACCTCCTCTCTGCGAAGACGCTCTATCCACTAGACCATGGAAACAGTCCATATACATAAGACATACATGAATGCACTCATTGCATCCTAGCTAATTAATTCCTGTGAAATAAATACAATCCCAGGGATAAGGTGAATACTGTTCTCCCCATACCTCTGACTTTATCCATCTTTTCCTCTGGATGGACATACGGGGGCACGGGTGGCCTAGTCCTCTAAGGTGCCACGATTCACTGTGCAGAGATGCGTCCCTTGGGTATGCCAGAAACCTATGATTGTGGGTTCGAAATCCCGGCACCTTAGACGACTGGGCCACCCGTGCCCCCTGGAGTAGTGGAGCATGTGTCATAGGGAATATTGCTCTGAGTCAGATGAGTATGAATGATTATTCCTACATATACAATTACACTTCCTTAAGGCATAAATGGAGAAAATCAGCACACCCTAAAATAGGGAAAAGTTTTACTGGGGAACAACTTGAGAAAGAAAACTCCTTTTATGTGGTCAGTAAGTTTTAAGGTATGGGAAACCAGGGCATTTCTTCAATTTGCAATAATGCTTCAGTAAATTATTGATGACATTTTCAGCCAAACATTTAAAAAATGTCAGGTTGGTTATTTTTTCTAATATTTTGTTTTTGAAACAAAAATGTTTTTAAGAGGAAAGTGAGTGAGTTAATATTTAACGTCACATCAGCAGTATTTCAGCCATATCGTGACGAGCTAAGAGGATGGCATATGTGAACATTAGCACTTGACTTGCTTATAATACATTCACAATCTTACATTGGACTCTACTTTTAGCAGACATTTCTTATGATGGAAAGGTTTTTTGTTGCTCTTTTTCAAATGGAGCATGAATGTAGGACTAAGTATGTGGTGTATTTCATCCAGTATAAAGAGAAGAGAAACACACAGCGATGTTTTAGTCTGCAGATACTTGCAGGGGAAGGAAAACTTATTTGATGTGGGATGTTTGGTAGTGTGAAGATAGGGATGAACAGCTAACGATAAATTTGTTTGTTTGTTTGTTGTTTAACGCCGCACTCAGCAATAATCCAGCTATATAATCGACTCTGGACCAGACAATGCAATCCATGAGCATCGATCTACGAAGCTGGGATACGATGACATGCATCGACCAAGTCAGTGAGACCACGGACTTGTATAGGTCCGTGGTGAAACTGACCACCTAATCCCGTTAGTTGCCTCTTACGACAAGCATAGTCGCCTTTTATGGCAAGCATGGGTTGCTGAAGACCTATTCTACCTAATTTGTAATGGCCTAAGAGACAAAAGCTATACTTGCATACTTATATGCACAGATGTATATAAGAAAAATGTGTGACAATCCCTGACATTGTCTGTTATCATCTCTAGGCCTTGTTAGTATATGCACTTACCTGCAGGAGTGGTATTAACAGTGTTAGGATCACACAACATTCAGTTTTATCTTTCACTTAGTGCCATAGTGTTTCCATGGCAACCTGAATACATGCATCCGATTCTCACAGCGAGTTCAATAAATTCATCTGATTTGGCTTAAACATGATGTTTGCCACAGCAACATCAATACATGCACACACCTGACTGGCAGAATTCCACAGCAATGCACAGCAATACACGCCTCTGATTGGCTTATTATTCCACAGCACCCTGAATGCATGCATGCATTTGATTGGTTAGTGTTTCCATAACAACCTGTATGCATGCTTCTGATTGGCGTATGCTTCCTCAGCACTTAATAAATGCAAGATATCTGTTGGCCTGTGTTTCCACAGCAATCTGTATGCATGCATCTGATTGGCTTATTATTCCACAGCACCCTGAATGCATGCATGCATTTGATTGGTTAGAGTTTCCACAGCAATCTGTATGCATGCATTTGATTGGCTTGTGTTTCCACTGCAACCTCAATATATGCATCTGATTGGCTTGTTTACAGAGCAGTCTGTATGCATGCTTCTGATTGGCTTGTGCTCCCACAGCACTTCATAAATGCATGACATCTGATTGGCCACTGTTTCCACAGCAACCTGTATGCATGCATCTGATTGGCCTGTTTCCACAGCAACCTGTATGCATGCATCTGATAGGCTTGTTTCCACAGCAACCCAAATGCATGCATCTGATGTGGCTACTCACTGAGTTAATACGTCCCCTTACTGGTGGAAGTTTCATCGTATTGCCAGTGCGTTGTTTATTCCTCTAATAAGATACACATGCTATTACATTTTAGTCTGTGAGGAAAACTTAAGAATGAGTTGTTCCAGGAGGAGCAACATTGCAAATTTGACATACCAACTGTATCAAGAATTCAACATACTTAGATGCTACTTTTCATGGATGAACATAATCTTTGACTATTACTGAAAATGGTTATGAACAAAATAAAATATATTTTTGCCTAAGATAACTTTGAGTAAGTGGGCATGTCAGGGAATTATTGTTCATGATAATGGCTGACTTTGGTTGGAATATATATATGTATACACATACTTGAAAAGCCCAGTATCAATAACCTTATCATGAAATAAGTTATATTACCCTTATTGTATACCAAATATTGAGGCAATTATTATGATATAACGTATGTTACCACGGTACGTAGGCAGTTATCACATGGGTTCATGTGATAGATCTCACAAACAGATCACACAAAGGAAGGGTAGGGAGGAACACATTGTATGAAAATATTGGCTTAATTCGTTAGATTAATCCCAGAATGCTTGTTGTCCATCTGTGAAATATCTGTAGAAGCATATTATTTGTCAACAATTTAAAACAGGAAAACATTTTTACGGTGTTATATAAATATACTTCTGGTTGTACAACACTTCTTGTTGGGTAAGAAAAAGATACATCGAGATTGCGAAGTTTGAAGAGAGGATACAAATCACTCAGAAATGAACTTTGTTGAGAACAGTACAACATACACTTAACGTGTATGCTTGCAAGAGTATATACACATATATATATGGGGCCCAAAGCCAGAATCATGTCTAGACAGACTCAAACAGCACAAATGCAGAATATCAGAGAAAGATGCAGCCAGTGTTGAGAGTGGTGAGGTTTTGCCGTTGTCTTTGATAACTTGGCAAGACACCTGAGAACCTATCAGGAATAGCCTTAATCCTACCACTTCTGTCAGTTTAGATTACAGATATAAGAGATGATATTCATGGACTACAAGAGTTTTAAAGGTGTAGGCCAATGGATGTTATGGAATGGCCTTTAGCAGGGTGCGATTTTCAAATTTGCCTGTTCAGGTCTACGAATGAATTTCTTTGTATGGATAGAAATGAATGAAATATCAACACCAATTGATGACTTTGCTCACAAAACATGTGGATTGTAGATGTAGATTTTGCTTCTTAAATGGATTGTCTGCATAAAAAGAAGAGAAAGGTTATATGCAAATGTGCAACCTCATGATATAGACAATGTTCAATGACAGTTGTTCCTGTGGCGGTGTTGGGCGGTCGGCTAGCCTAGTGGTTAAAGTGTTTGCTCGTCACGCCGAAGACCCGGGATCGATTCCCCACATGGGTACAAAGTGTGAAGACCATATGTGGTGTCCCCCGCTGTTATATTGCTGGATTATTGCTAAAAGCGGCGTAAAAACAATATTCACTCCTGTGGCTGTGCAGTCAGTACAGCCGTACTACTTCAACAACCCGTCATGGTGGAGCTCACTTTTCTCAGTTGTTCACTAACAAGACAATATGTCTGCATGATATAATAGTGGATTGATGGCCACTATGTTTATATCTGTGTAACAGGGGTCTTTTATTCATAATTTCCATTATTGACTGTGTTTCACCTGCATTGCTGTATTTGTCTTGACATGATATGTTGTCTACTTGATGATGGTGAGGCCATAAATTGCAGTTAGATCACAAGATTAGATCATACATTCTGAATGCTAGATCATGTCTTTTTCAATATAGGTAATAAAGTAAGTGTGCAAAGTCTACAAATAATGCTGATTTTTGTGGTTCAAAGTCTACAAGTAATGCTGAATTTTGTGGTTCAAAGTCTACAAGTAATGCTGAATTTTGTGGTTCAAAGTCTACAAGTAATGCTGAATTTTGTGGTTCAAAGTCTACAAGTAATGCTGAATTTTGTGGTTCAAAGTCTACAAGTAATGCTGAATTTTGTGGTTCAAAGTCTACAAGTAATGCTAATTATTGTGGTTCAAAGTCTACAAGTAATGTGAATTTTTGTGGTTCAAAGTCTACAAGTAATGCTGATTTTTGTGGTTCAAAGTCTACAAGTAATGCTGATTTTTGTGGTTCAAAGTCTACAAGTAATGCTGACTTTTGTGGTTCGTAGTCTACAAGTAATTCTGACTCTGTGGTTAACAGTTGTCCATTGTTGTAGACATTCTCATAACAATTATCCATACACAAAATGTGTTTGGTGACCCCAGTGACAGGGTGGAGGGTAAGGAGTATGGTGCAGGGAATTATCAGATGCAGGTGGGCTGCACACAGTGCAGAAATAGTTGCTTTAATTTTATTTTTGAAAAACCCTTGTTAAAAAGATGACTATCCTTGGTACCTATTTAAGGTACTCATGATTACAAATTTCATTCTTACTTCAAAATTACAAATATTGTTTTTCAAAATTTCATCAACAATTAGTACTAAAAACCTCACAAAGTCTCATATCATATTTTGAATAATCAACTTTTTTGTTTTAGAAGACAGAGGCAAATTTTGAGGAACAGAAAGAACATGTAATGTTTCATCTTAATAGGGTATGATATGTAAAAACATCCTTATATAAGGATTATGTGAGGATTTAAATACTGTAGTGCAATTGACTGGTTGTGGTGCATGAGTTGCAACTGGGTTAAGGAAACACAAAATACAAAATCGCACCCTGCCTTGACATGACATTGTGTCATGATGACAGACTAGACCTGATGATTGATGATGTTAGAAGGTCTGTCTGTGATGTATCTGATGGGGTGATGTTTCACAATGTACACATGGTCATGCTGGAGCATCTGTTGAACAGAATGGGGAGGCTGGGGCTTGGGTAGATGCGGCCAGGGAGGAAGTTGAATGATGTGTGTGTGTGGGGGAGGGATGGATATCGCCTCCTGTAGACTCCTATATATGAATGAACAACTTCTTTATTACAATAAGGAGTGACGTTGATAACAGCATTAGCACCAACACTGAAACATGCTCCTACTTGTAATAAAGACGTTGTTCATCCATATATTTTATCCTTACTTAGTACTCCAACTTCTAAATTCCTCTCAAAGAAGTTTCCCTCCAGAGGAAATAACTATCGTATTTCATTAAGTGTTTCATACATATTTTGTATCTCAAAGAATGTTGATGTTTCTCAAAGCAATTGTTTTGTGAATCATGTGTGTTGTTAAGAGTACATTGCCAATCACAATTTTGACATCTGTTTAAAAAACATAATTTTTTCATCAAACATGTTTTGTTTGAAAATTAATATAGTTTATTATGAATAAGTGTTGTCAGGATAAAATGTTGAATATTCTCAGGAAACTATAATCTGAAGAGATCTAGGTACTCCAGTATAATGAATTGAATCACGTATTATCACTTGTGATGTGTCTAGACTTGATCAAGGCAGTCAGGAAACAGAGAGTTGGGGTGTGAATGGGTTGGCAGAGGAAGAATGGATTATTAGTAACAGCAAGCGCACACAGTATAAATGTATACTTACAAAGGAATTTCTAAACGCGAGATTGAGCGCGGACTGATCCCGAGAGACACATGTTGAGGACTGCAGGATAAGGACAGTGTTATATGCAACTCAATAAGCTGTACATCACCTATAAAGTTAGTGATTTGTAGCAAATCTACAAACAGAATCCAACTGAAATAAAACGTGAGAGGTTTGTGGCAGCATTCAAACACAGTGTTCACAAATGGTAAACTTCCACAAAAACTGTGCTTTGGGAGTGATGAGTCCAATCATCTAGATATGAGAATCAGGGAAAGCATTGCTGGCCAGCTATACCCATGTTTTAGATACCTCAGAAAAATGTCTTTTCACATTGAACATTTCAACCCTGAGAGGAATCTGTTTTGACAGGTTTCCAGTTACTAGATAAGGATTGAGATGAAATATCGGGAGACTGTTTGGAATTTTCGTCTGTTTTCACATTATAAATATATATATCCGATCCCCAAAATTAAAATGTGAAAAAAGATAATGCATTTACTATCGCTATCAATATCAATATTTCATATACAACAATAAATAAAACCTGTTGAAAACGTATCTTAAAAACTTCAAAACAACAAACTGTGACGAATAAGAAGAAATTTAAAAATATATTTTAAATTCTAATTTTTAAAAATGTTTTACCTAACGACCTGAAGTTTTTTTGGGAAAAAATTGTAATTAAGATTGTGTATGTCCTAAATAATGATGAAAAAAATACTTAAATTATTTTTACAATTTGCATAAACAGTTAAACCCTGGCAACCCTGCAGAAAGAACAATTTTGTGTGTGTCTACATATTCTGAATGGGTCATTGCTATGTTGCAAATACTTGTAAAATGGAAATAACTTAAACTAAATGATTTCACTGAGATGGAAACAGTTGGATTGAGGTTTGACTGTAGGCTCCAGATACTCCCTGATTCTCATGTTCCTGAACAGACTATCTCTGAACAGCCCAGAGTCTATGAGTCAGCAGTGTTTCAAAACGCAAAATATCGGAACCTGTAGATCAAGCACTGCAGGCAAGGTGCAATAACCAGACACAGCGTACTGGTTAGAAAAAACAGAAGAAGATTCTGATGAGCTGAGCTGGTACAGAATGGAATCCATGGATGGAAAACTGTGATGTGAGCTAGACTGACTGACGGAAACAGCGAATGGTGACGAGATCCAAGAAGTGATATCTGATATATGATGACTTCCTGCATCGGATAAAGTCTACTCACATTCCCACGGAAAAATGAACGTTGCCTTTTTAGCTAATAAAAAGACAGTAAAATACAGTTATTATGAGTAGGTGTTGTCTCAAGTTGTTATTAAAACAAAAGAAACTGCTTCAAGCCGGAAGCAATTTCTGGTCAAAGTCGCATGTATAATGTCAGTCTGGTTGTCAAGGAGGCGTCCAAATCTAATCAAGAGATGTAGATCGACAAACTGAAAGAACACTGAAAACTATAGTAAATCTCGATTCAGTATTAAAAAACATTATTACTGAGAAATGGTCCTTTAAAATTGTTTACCCTTCTGATAGGGGATGTGGAAGCCTTAATTCACCATTCCACCTTTGTGTTGCTTAAACTAATAGACAGTCGATATCAGTGAATGTCTGGAGCAGGAGTGCCCGGTCAGACACGGGTGTACACATACAAATATCATCACCACCTTGAGGACAGCCACAGTGGGACTGCAGGTTTCTAAACACAAGCTAAATCTACCAACAACAGCATAAGTAAACTCTCTGATGTTAGGGTGTGAGAGCGCTAATCACTGCACACTGTTCAGTATGTGTTAAGAGCTGACCCTGCAGTGCAGTCCAGACCATGTGCAGGTGATGGCAGGGTGTGGCAGGGCGTGGTGGGGTGTGGCAGGGCATGGTGGGGTGTGGCAGGGCGTGGCAGGGCATGACAGCAGTGGGATGCATAGGGAACAGTGTCTAGGAGTCAGGATCACCAATAACGGGTCTATACCCCAAATAGGAAATTAGCAAATCTACAACAGGATTCAGGAATTCGAACATCTGTTAGCCTAGGCTATTAGTATAAGACTATGTGATGTACTCTACAAACTAGTTTTTTCAGCAAATTCTCAAATGATTAATTACACACTTCCGTTTATAGATCAAAGTACCCTAAATATTTAACTTTTGAACCCTGAAGTTTTGGGGTATGTGTTAGTGTTATTATTAACAAATTAATTGACTGGTTTTAATTAACAAATCAAGAACGTGTTTCATAAATATCTTTTTTAATCCACTTTCCAAATAAAATGAACTAACCATAATATAGTGAATACATAATATCACAAATATATTTTTTTAATGTTTTTAATAAATTTAAACAATAAAAACTTTCTAAAAATACATTTACATAGCATCGTCAAACAATAAGGCCAGACCATTTCTTGGTGTTTTACTGATGTTTTACTGATTTCCTGCGTCAACATGCCAGGATACAGAAGAAAGCAAAATACAAAAAGGATTTTGTTTGTGTTCCTATTAGGTAAAGCTTGTAAAACGATAATCAAAAGAGCATATTTTCAGTCACAACATTTTTTTTACCTTTTCCAAATTTCAGATACACTAAAACGTAAAACAGGCAACAAAACTGGTCTGGCAAAAACTACTTCGTAAACTTCTAATGAAGGTGTACTGCCTACCCCTGGGTGTGGGAAGTGGGTGGGGGAAGAGGGTGGGTTCAGCCGATCACCTGCACAGGCCTGGGTGGGACCACAAGGGCACACATGGGGTGACAAACAGAACTTACTTTCACAGGAGAGTGACCCATACCGCTCTATACAGAAAAGAATAAAATGTCAGCATGTCAAGAAATTCTTTAAAGTCTAGTTGTACAAGAATACAGTCATTCAGTAAAGCTAATTTCATGCAAAAGGAAATGCAGAAAATTAACAGTCTTCCCACTATTGACCAGAAAGGACAAAACAGATACCAATTACATAGAAATGGCTCTCACTAACCTGCTATTAAAGTAGGATTTGATACAATATACACAAGCTTGGGGTAAACAAAGATTGGAAGACCCATGAAGACTTACCGAGGTAATCTCAGACCCGGTATGGACCTGGGTTCGGTAAATGCCAAGGGGAATCTCACACGTAGTTGAGCATAGCTTCTGGTACAAGCGGCCATATGTACGGATCCATAGATCATCCTTAGTGATCTTCATCTGTGGGAAATGGGATGAATGCCAAGTTATTCAAGTGGGTGTGAGTGAGGGAGTGTCATTAATGCCACTTCTAAAAGTAATCCAGTTATATCATGGCATGTCAATTTGATGTGGAATGAAAGCCCGAAGTTATTCTGACATTAATTGTTTACCACTTTGGTGAAACCCATGAGCATGGTATGGTGCTGACCAACCTAGAATCATAATCAGGCGAACTGGGATACGAACCCAGTATGACGGGTTTCTGGCTTGCTAATCAAATTTGGACAGAAGCATACAAAATGGAGTGAAATCATGTCTCTTTCATTCTTAATCATCAAACAATGACATGAATTCATGTCTCTTTCATTCTAAATCATCAAACAATGGCAGGAATCCATGTCTCTTTCATTAATTCTAAATATTATGAACAAGAATCCATATTGTCAGGGTACAATGACAAGCAATTAACTATGTCAAGCCTGATCCATTAAGTCACCTCTTTCGACATGCAGTGGATGCTGTGACCAAATCAAACCCAGAATCACCAACAACTTGTAAATGCCACATGAAGATCATTAAAATAAATGTTATGCATTTCAACTCACACAGGCAAGATGACCTGACCCGACAGCCTGGTCAATCCCCAGGAGGAGGCGGACGAAGGTGATGAGATAGTCCTTGACAAATGCTTGGTACAACAGCGTGTCCAGCATACTGGCACTGAACACATTGCCTGCTGCAAACGGCAGTCGGAACATGTAGTAGATGTGGGATCCTCGCTCTCTCTCTTTCTGAAAAGTGAGACAGATTGTTCTCAATGGACTGAACCTGTCCAACAGTTTTCAAAGTAAAAAGAAAGTTCATCGTAAATTAATCGCAAACAACCCAAATCCCACTAAAATCAGATCTTTACAGAGACCTGAGGACATCCCATTACGGGTCACTTCAGAACGAACTTTCATCTGACAAATCAGACATTGCTTGCACAATCGCAAAAGTGAAAATTAGAATGTGTTTTCTGATTATTCGACTTCGAAAAGGTTAACAGGAGACATTCTGAACAACAGTTACAGGCTGAATGACAGATTTAGTCAAAATCATTGTCTATCTCTCGCTTCAATGGGAAGAAACAGAAGAAACTTTCCACAACCCATGGAAATTACTGCCATACAATCTCAGCCATCTATTAGACATTACAGATTGTTCTTTTGTTCAGTTTTCAGGACAGAAACATGAGCTGGCCAATAGAGCCACATTCAATACCCTTCATTTCTAAATCTCCTCATATCTGCTCATCTATCCAACCTAATCTATTTTCATTCTGTAAATACAGATTTTCTAAGACTTGACCTACTCCCTTTCTTCCCTTTTACTGCAGTTGATTCGACACAAAACTTTCTTTCCATCAATCTAGACACATATATTTACATAATAGTTTATGAAACCGTTTCACTCAGTACAACAAATGTTTATAATTTTTCTTTTTTTAAATTGGTCTTTCTGCATTAATCAACCGAATCTAATTACCGTATTCGATGTAATAAGTGCCCAGGGTGCTCTCAAAATTAGAAATAGGGGGGCACGTATTAGAATATTATTTTAGTGAAAATAAAAGATAAATTTCTTGGTTAATGCTGACAGCCTGAAATGATTATGTACGACAGATATATTTTTTTCCAAAATTTAATTGCCCATAATTGAGTGTCCATATAACAGATGAGTGCGTATTATACGAGAAAATATAAGTCTTGTGTACATTGATCAATCAGAAGGGGTGCTAATTAGGATTGTTCACTGGTCAATATATTAGCAAATATCGCAGTGGCCGCTTGTTAGAGCAGGGCACTTATTACGTCGAATACGGTAACCTACATAAGTTCGTCTGAGCAAGAAAGAATATCGTCCCATCCTATTAGTCCTGACAGTACAATGATAACCTTATGAAATTGGTCTTTCTGTATCAACCAACAGATGCTGCTGTTCTGAACAGTGCTGTAGTATCACTTCAGTCAGCTTTGATCATGATCTAGAAGTGTAATGTAAGTTGTCAGCCTACCTTGAGGGTATATGGTGTGATGTACCCTGTGAGTGAGCCTATGTACCCCGAGCCGTCAGGCCCACACACAGGGTATATCACACCATATGCCTGGGGGATAGGTTGACAAGTTTATATCACTGACATTCAATCATACAGAACAAGAATTTATGTTTAACTGTGTAAAACACTTTGATTCGGCTAATTGGACAGCTAGCAGACGATGCAAATGAACCAAGTTACTTCCCTTTACCCAATAAATTCGGATAAACATCAGTTCATTTCAGCTCAACAATACTTTTGTGAGATAAGTAAGTTACCTAAAGTGTGTTCTGATCAATTTCTCAGAGGCCTACATGAGCGGGCTACATGAGACAGGCTACATGGAAAATAATTGCTACTTAAGGCTAAAAAACCCCATAAGTCTAGGCTCTCAGGCACTGCCCACATCATCATAAAGTTCACTGCACATTTCGTTTTTGTTTCCATTTTCAATTTTTTTTGTGCATTGTGTTGAAGCATTATGATTTTTATATTTTTTGGAAAATGGAAATAAAAACAAAACATGCGGCAGACTTTATGATGATGCGGGTGATGCCTGAGATCCAAGACTATTATTTTTTTCAGTCTAACCAATCAGAAGCTAGTATTTCAATGTAAGGTGAGATAATAATGATTGCCCTTCTAGGTATAGGTATAATAGTTACTTTTTCCAACTTGGAAATGGTGAGGGCATATCTGTCCTTGGCACGGAACTGCATGAACCTCATATTGGAAGCTTGTGACAACTCTGTGATAATGTTGGCAGTAGGGAATAATCTGGAATGAAATGTAAACAAAACATGCAATAAATATTCCCTAGCAACTTCACCTTTATAAAAATAATAAACAATATTGCATGATGTCAGCTTAATGTTTGTCTGCCTGTTTGTTTGTTAAGCCTGCACTCAGCAATATTTCAGCATTATGGCGGCATTCTGTAAATAATCGAGTCTGGACCAGATAATACAGTGATTGCTATTACATGTATGTGCTACGATCCATGCCATCAGGGTATGATGACTCGCTATCAACCAAGATACCTATCCTGACCTCTCGCAACTAACAACAAGCACAGGTTGCTGTGGACCAAATCTAACCAAGAATCCCTATGTAGTTATATTACCCATAAGGGTGTAAAGAGTGACAACGTACTGATATTGGCACAATGAGATTGACATCATGAATATCAATTCAGGCAACTGGGATAAGATGACATTCACTCAACCAATCACTGAGTCTGACCACCTCATCCCTTGAGTCATCTCTTATGACAAGTATAGTTGCTGGGGACCTATCTCTATGAGCAGTCAGTGTAATGTAAGAACTAAACCAAACATGATGTAGATTGTTGATGTTTACCACTTTAGTGAGCCCGCAACATCATAACCTGGGTGAATCTTGCTATGTTTTCTTGACTTAAGTACAGCTGTGTGGTATCTACCTGAATATAGTCTGTACAGATACAACTGTGTTGCTGTAAGTAGAGCTGTGTTGTATATACCTGAATATAGTCTGTACAGATACAATTGTGTTGCTGTAAGTAGAGCTGTGTTGTATCTACCTGAATATAGTCTGTACAGATACAACTGTGTTACTGTAAGTAGAGCTGTGTTGTATATACCTGAATATAGTCTGTACAGATACAACTGTGTTGCTGTAAGTAGAGCTGTGTGGTATATACCTGAATATAGTCTGTGCAGATACAATTGTGTTGCTGTAAGTAGAGCTGTGTTGTATATACCTGAATATAGTCTGTACAGATACAATTATGTTGCTGTAAGTAGAGCTGTGTTGTATATACCTGAATATAGTCTGTACAGATACAATTGTGTTACTGTCAGCCAGTGTCTCCTCCTCTCTGGACGTGGAGCTCTCCTTGTTGACAATGACGACGTTCCCAGCATGGTTGATTCCTGCCCGTAGCAGGTCATCTAGGCTGTAAACATACACACCATACATAAGTTCTGGGGCTGTGGCACCTGGGAGACAACATACCATGATACCTTCTTAACAAAATTCATGAACAGAGTAGGACCCATTTGACTTCCCTGTCTTACACACAGCTCAATTCTTTGCTTGCCTTGAAATACACATGCATGACAAGTTACCCGTCGAGAGATCCTTTCATCCAATCCAACAGTGGAAAGTAAGAAACAGACATGCATCACTAGTTACCTGTCGAGAGATCCTTTCATCCAATACACCAGTGGAAAGTAGCAGATGGTCTCAAGGAATGATGGCTCAGGTCTGGAAGGGAACAGTATTTTCAACATGGATGGAATGTTTACATGTACTTTCATCAGTTTTCGTCAAGAACCATGTTTACCTCATTCAATATGTAAGAAAAGTTCAAATGGTTTGACTTAGAATTTGTGTTAGTTCTATTCAATCATTTTATGTAACCAACATTATGTCGATGAGGTCAGATGTATTAAAACTTTACAAAAGTGAAAAATTGAAATGCTGTGTTTGGTTGAAAAATATTGTGTATGTCATTTTTGGTTGCAACATTACTTCAAGAACTTTTAAAGGAAAAATAACTATCTCTAGTAATAGATAGTCTTTTGTTTTGAATTACATCCTTAATAAGATCAGTTTCCTGTTTCCCATATGAATGGCAACCCTATGACTGTTGTGCCTACAAGTACAAGAGACTCACGACAACTCGGTGCAGCTCAGTTTTCCTTGTGGAACAGACACTGGACTTGACTAAACTGAGGGACAGGTGGTGAGGTGAGGTGAAATGGGGTTTAACGTCACGTCCTAGATTATTGCACTTATATAGCGACATGCATGTACGTGTGTGTGTTTGTGTGGCTGCTTGTACTAGTCTGGACTGATGCCGATTTATAGTGCTAGCACACTGAGATACCATGCCGCAGTTTAACATGAATACCCCACTCAGACACCGTATACTGATTCCGAGGTGGCCAGTCCTTGTTTTAGCCCCTTAATGCCTTGCCCCAGACAGGGTATGAACGAGTACCATCTTTTAACGTCTTTGGGTATGATCCGGCCAGGGTTCGAACTCCGGACCTTCCACTCTCCGGACTGATGCTTCACCACTAGACCACGGAGGCGGTCCAACTGAGAGACACATCAGAAGCATATCCTCAACATTATCTTTAATATGGTGTATAATACTCACTCAGTTTCAAGAAGCAGGACGATTGGACTGAGTGACTTCTTGGGGCGAGCATGAGATCGTAGAGGCACAATGAAATTATAGAGGCCATTGCTGGCATAGTCAGCAGCCACAATCACCGCAGGGTTGGGCCAGTTGTACTCCTTGCAGCTCTTAGCGTCACAGTGATCGCAGACCTGAAGTAGCGGCCATATTGGATTATACATTTGTCATGATTTAAACTTGGGGTTGGGGTTAATGCCATTTTGAATGGTATTTTTTACAGGTACTGTATTCGACATAATAAGCGCACTGATAGAAAAGTGCCCCATGACCAACTTCTAGACCAATCTGTAACTACTCCATATAAACGCCCCGACTGAGACTGAAAACTTACATGACAGTCGATACTCTCTTGTTTCTATTACAGACAGAAAACAGCAACGCAGACAGGGTATATCATTGCCCAGTAACAGTTATTGAAACTTGTTATTCTAGTTACATCAAAGTTTCAACTAAGTTTGTTAACTACTACTTGATTTCTGAAGAGAAATTTAACTAGTTATGTATGGTTTTAATTGGCACCCCCTCTGTCAATTTTCTAAGCATCCAGGCGCTTATTATGGCGAATATGGCATATCGGCATGTTAGCTTCATGTGGGAAAAAAGTAAAAAGTGATCCATGTCATTGAATTTTACCACCTTAGTGAAATTCATAAGCACAGATAAGGTTCTGACAAAATATGGCCACAATCTGGGAACATCTGACTACTCCTCAACACTTTCTTAGCCAACAAATCAACAGTTAATTTTTAATGAAAATTTTTGTGAAGGGCAGGTGCTTTTCATTAACACCTGGTGTCATCACTGATTTTCAGTGATCCATTCATATAATTTTCACCCCCATGCTGCCGCTCAAGTATATGGAATCTGTATTCAGCTGATAATTGATTATTCTCTGGCACTGAAGTTTCATATCAAACACATCTGTAGATGTTGCTTTTGTGGCTTAAGAAAGATGTGGGTCATTGAAGGAAGAATATAGAACTCGTCATAGTTATTTCTAAAGTATTTCATTACACGCACATTACCTATGGTTTCGTCACTTACCTGTAGCCTTAATCATGAACCATAACACAACAAATGCAGTGCAAATGCAGACCATATTTTATCTGTCACCAACACTATAAAAACATATGTTTGTAACCTAGTCCTTCAACAAACTGAATTGAAACATGTGATAACAAAGTAAAGAAGCTGACATCGCAATAATACCACTGCCTTGCAATGTGGCCACAGCAGTACAAGACTACACAGACCAAACAGAGGCACAAGAGAGAGCTGGTTTATACAAAGGCTGACACGAGAGACCCAAAGCACTAGTTCCCTGTGTGTAGCTCAGTTCTACTTGAGATGACGGAAATGTGCAACTATGTGTAGAACAAAGAACAATTACAATACTACAGAGACTCAGAGAAGATCTACTATGACTGTTGTGCCTACAAGTACAAGAGACTCAGGACAACTCGGTGCAGCTCAGGTTTCCTTGTGGAACAGACACCAGACTTGACTAAACTGAGGGACAGGTGGTGAGGTGAGGTGAAATGGGGTTTAATGTCATGTCCTAGATTATTGCACTGAATTAGCGACGTGCATGCATGTGCATGTGTGTGTGTGTGTGTGTGTGTGTGTGCGTGTGCCTGTGTGTGTGTGTGGCTGCTTGTACTAGTCCAGACTGATGCCGATTTATAGTGCTAGCACACTGAGATACAATGCTGCAGTTTAACATGAATACCCCACTCTAACACAGTATACTGACTCCGAGCCGACCAGTCCTTGTTTTATCCCCTTAATGCCTTGCCCCAGACAGGGCACGAACAAGTACCATCTTTTAATGTCTTTGGGTACAACGTGGCCGGGGTTCGAACACCGGATCTTCCACTCTCCGGACTGATGCTTCAACACTAGACCATGGAAGCCGTCCATCTGAGAGACACATCAGAGACTACATGGAGACTTAGAGAAGATCAACAGATGATCATGATGTTCTAATCAACATTTATCTCCTGGGTGGTCCCAACGAGCCCGCCAAATCTTAGGGATCATAGTGACCTTTTGTTTCTGGCAAAGAGGGTCATCTGTACCAAATTCTTTGGAGACTGGGTGAACTAGGTCTCTTGGTGTAATTTTTCAGCCAATAGGAGTGTCATTATATGGACTATTATTAGCTGAGCTGACCATATTTTACTAGACACTGGCTTCAAACTGGTGGCCAATGTCACAGACTGTCATAGGGGGGCACAGGTGGCCCAGTCTTCTAAGGCGCCACATTTCGCTGTGCAGAGTTGCGTCCCTTCGGCATGCCAGAAACATATGATTGTGGGTTCGAATCCCGGTTTGCCCCGATTATGTTTCTAGGTTTGTCAGCACCATACCCGTGCTCGTGGGTTTCACATCAACTGTACAACAAGTCCTGTCTTAAAACATCAACTGTACAAAACGTCCTGCCTTACAACATCAACAAGTCCTGCCTTACAACATCAACAAGTCCTGCCTTATAACATCAACTGTACAACAAGTCCCCTCCAGAAAGCTCCAGAATCCTAACCCATTCTCTTACGCAATACTCCCATTTCTTTCATTTTTCACAAGGAATGTATGCCAACCATTTCTAGCAAGACAATTTCACTAAACACTGTGGCAAAATCCCTGCTGCAGCCAAATCCCCGCTGTGGCAAACCCGCGCTGTGGCAAATCCCCACTGTGACAAATCCCCGCTGTGGCAAATCCCTGCTGTAGCAAATCCCCACTTTGGCAAATCCCTGCTGTGGCAAATCCCTGCTGTGGCAAATCCCCACTGTGGCAAATCCCTGCTGTGGCAAATCCCTGCTGTGGCAAATCCCCACTGTGGCAAATCCCCACTGTGGCAAATCCCCACTGTGGCAAATCCCCGCTGGTGCAAGAAAGAAGCTTGTCACCACAGTGCAGAAGAAAAAGCAGAGAGCGACGGACGAACGGACATCGACTGCACCATTACGATAACAACACGTATCCATCAATAGGAGTCAAAATTGTACTGAACTGCGTGATACGTAGGTTGTACCTGCATGAGTTGCAGACAACACAGAGGGCGCTTCTCTCGCATCAAGTGACACAGGGTTGGGCTCGTGCCCACGTAGGGCGTCACTGGTGGGAAACCCCGCACATACCTGAAAACATAATTAGAACTTGGAATAAAAATTTCTAACAATAAAAACACAACAAACATATATATTAATGATTATTGTCAGTTTTTGTTTTTCCTGCAGAGGAAATATTGAATGTTAACAGTGTGGCAAAGAAAAACAATGTTGATAATAATATATACATTTAAAAATTTATCTTTATACACTTTAAAGCCAGAACCAATTATTATGTACATAGTTTCTTTGCCAATATGCCAAGAATTAGGAGGCAACTCATCAAATATTATTTTTTGCAAAATGTTGATTTGACATTATTTCCCGAGAAGAATTTGACATAAACATTGCCAAAACATATTATGAAATATAAAGATACAAAGTATCAAAACATTATGGTTGGCCCATGAAAATAATATACCTGTAATGTTGCAATAGGGTGTTTTAATATTGGCCTTGCTATAGGTCTTCGGTCAGTCGTATTTGCCCGAGGCAGGCTGTATTGGCCCTAGGCCACACCTATTTTATGACATATTTATTAACTGTCTACCTACACTATGAGTTCACAAGTAGTACCAGTCAAGAAGATCAAGAAAAAGCTAAAAATGTTGAAGTAAAAAGAAAACAGGATCCATGCTCTAATTGTGTATCGCCTTGTTGTGATTGCATTGTAAGGAATGCAATCATGCACAAGAGCTGTCTTGCCCCAGAACAGATGTATAGACCCGCTCAAATCCGATATTGGCCAGCTAAACCTGTATTTGACCTCCAGTGCTTCTTTTTGATGCGGGGCAAGATTATTATGGACAGTCGATTAATAAATTGGTCATATTTAATGTCGTATTTACATTAATTAAATAAAACTGTTTTTAAAAAAATAATTTTACTTATACCCAACACACTGAAACTCTTATATAGTCAGTTCAGCCACTCTACCACAAACTGAACTTTTTTATATTGTTATTGTTATTGTTGACGCCCTCACATCCCGTCACTGCCTGCACTCACTCTGGGTACTCATCATACTCCTCCTCATGGGCAGTGTCATCATCCGACTCGGAGTCGGACCCTGTCAGGTTGATCTGGATGTCACTGGAGTCGAGAAAGGCTGGTACAGGGGCTATGCTGGGCCTCTTCTGGAGGCTCTGGATGTTGAGGCCTTTCGGCAGGCTCAGGCGGGTTCGCTTGCTCCCTTGACGGGTCATGTTCTCGGCTTCACTGTCGATACGTGTGTGTTGAAGTTCCAGCGCAACAGTTCCTGAAATTGGTCAATTGGTTTTGGTTTTTAGGGGAGTTGCATGATTAGAAAACGCCTTAGGACTTTCAGTTTCGTGATCTGGTAAGCAATAGTCTGATTGGTCAGATGAAAGGTCGTTCTGACATGACCTGTAATGGCATGTCCTCAGATCTATGTGCAGCAGTAGCAAGCACCAAGATCTGATTTTAATGAGATTTAACTCTCCCACACCGGCAATCATACTGGCAACTCACCCACACTAGATCTTACTGTTCATTCACCACACTAGATCATACTGTCCACTCACCCACACTGACAATCATACTGGCAACTCACGCACACTAGATCATACTGTCCACTCACCCGCACTAGATCATACTGTCCACTCACCCACACTAGATCATACTGACCACTCACCAACACTGGCAATCATACTGGCAACTCACCCACATTAGATCATACTGACCACTCACCAACACTGGCAATCATACTGGCAACTCACCCACACTAGATCATACTGACCACTCACCAACACTGGCAATCATACTGGCAACTCACCCACACTAGATCATACTGTCCACTCACCAACACTAGATCATACTGTCCACTCACCAACACTGACAATCATACCGTACACTCACCCGCACTAGATCATACTGGCAACTCACCCACACTAGATCATACTGTCCACTCACCCACACTAGATCATACTGTCCACTCACCAACACTGGCAATCATACTGGCCACCCTGGAAGCCTGCTCTGCCCCATGGGGCAGCCTGTTCTTCTCCGTCTTTTCCTCCTGGTTTGGGTGGGCCAGGATGAAGTTGGAGTTCTCCTCCTTCGTGATGTTCATGTAGAAGCAGATGTCGGACTGCCTCATGATGTGGCGTGGGCCGGGGTTCAGCTGGATGGTGGAGCCCGGCACATCCTTCTGCATCCCCACCAGACTCACTCCATACCTACAATAGCCTCATAGTTGCTCACAGGTGCATCCTTGTTTCCTTACTTTCACAAGAGAGTAACTTCCTTTTGGAATGAATATGGGCAACCATATGTTTTAGGAGATTCATTATAACTATGGGCATGGAATAAAGCATATATCTTCAGGAGACTTACTTCCTATGGGCATGGAATAAACATCTTTCATCTAGGGGCTTACTTCCTTTTGGGATGGAATACAACATCTTACATGAGGAGACTTACTTCCTATGGGCATGGAAAAAACATCTTACATAAGGAGACATACTTCCTTTGGGCTTGGAATAAAACATCTTACATGAGGAGACATACTTCCTTTGGGCATGGAATAAAACATCTTACACGAGGAGACTTACTCCCTATGGGCATGGAATAAAACATCTTACATGAGGAGACTTACTTCCTATGAGCATGGAATAAAACATCTTACATGAGGAGACTTACTTCCTATGGGCATGGAATAAAACAAGTTGCATGAGGGGACTTACTTACTATGGGCATGGAATAAAACATCTTACATGAGGAGACTAACTTACTATGGGCATGGAATAAACTATCTTACATGAGGAGACTTACTTCCTATGGGCATGGAATAAAACATATAATCAGGAGTATCCCTTCCTTTGGGCATGGAATAAAACATCTTACATGAGGATACTAACTTACTATGGGCATGGAATAAAATATCTTACATGAGGAGACTTACTTCCTATGGGCATGGAATAAAACATATATAATCAGGAGTCTCCCTTCCTTTGGGCATGGAATAAAACATATATCTTCAGGAGACTTACTCCCTATGGGCATGGAATAAAACATAAATAATCAGGAGTCTCCCTTCCTTTGGGCATGGAATAAAACATATATCTTTAGGAGACTTACTCCCTATGGGCATGGAATAAAATATCTTACATGAGGAGACTTACTTCCTATGGGCATGGAATAAAACATATATAATCAGGAGTCTCCCTTCCTTTGGGCATGGAATAAAACATATATCTTCAGGAGACTTACTCCCTATGGGCATGGAATAAAACATATATAATCAGGAGTCTCCCTTCCTTTGGGCATGGAATAAAACATATATCTTTAGGAGACTTACTCCCTATGGGCATGGAATAAAATATCTTACATGAGGAGACTTACTTCCTATGGGCATGGAATAAAACATCTTACACGAGGAGACTTACTTCCTATGGGCATGGAATAAAACATATATAAGCAGGAGTCTCCCTTCCTTTGGCCATGAAATGAAGTATTTATATCAGGGCACTTACTTCCTATGGGCATGGAAGGACGCATATGTGAAGCTCTTGCCACAGTACTCCCCGAAGAACTTGCTGTCTCCCAGCTGTATGTGGTAGATCTCGTTGCCAGAACACCGGCCATACAGCTGCTGCCACTCCTCTGACGATGTCTGGCCTTCTCTGGGAGGAACAGGGAAACATAGATAACTACATGTGCATACATTTGTCATCACAATGCTATGGCAATATATAATTACAGGTGTAGGTGTCTACTGTGTATTGATATTGAGCATCTCATTACCACATATGCACTCCATCATTTGTACTCTGCCTAGGTCTAAAAGTTGTAACCTGTGTCAATAACTGCTGGACTAGTACATCCAAAATAAATTTCAAACTGGCAAAGTTGGTTTAATATGATTTGAATTGAAATTACAAGTACTGCCTGAGTCTAGAATAGCCTTTCTATCATTAGTTTGTTTACTACGGTTTGTTTACTGATTTTATCCCTTCAAACAATTGGTCAACAGTAAGATTAATACATGTACTGTAAATCTGGAAATTGATGCATCTCCAAATTAATACGACTGCTGACCAAAGCCAAAAATGAGACTCAATATCAATGCAATATTTCTAAAACCATCACACAGTTTATGTGTTTACTCTGTTGACTGGCATTAAGGAAGTTAAAGGCAATAAAATAATTGAACCAACAACAGTTCACTGATTGGTATGCGGAGAAGGTGTCAACAAGCTTGACAAGAGTGGGTAGAACTCTTGACCCCAGCAGTGATAACTCACCGGTACCCATTGCGTAATTCCTATTCTTTGAATGACATTGTTATATACTTGTTACAACTGCTGCTCAATAAACCGTGTCTGTGTTTATTGTGTTCAAGTTGGTATTTCCGCTATCCAAAGTGTCCAGTAAGGCCGTCTTATTGTTGATAGTCATTTTGGAGACATAAATGCGAAGTTAATTAATGCGAGCAAAGACCACTCGCATTTTTCGCATTTAATTCACGCTCGTGTAAACTTCAAGACTTAGACCCTTCATTTCTTACATATAGAGCCATGGATGGGAGCATGTTAGACACTGAAAGCAAGAGCAGTGAAGGGATGTCTTATATATGTTCATCAAACTCTGAGAGAACATTTACAGGACATTACTCCTTGAACCCCTTGTCTGAATCAGACAATGGAACAATTTGTTTTAAGCATTCCTGATTTTTATGGTTTCAAGATTTGTAAACGCACAAAAAATAACAAAACTTGAATGGTGAGTCTGTTATATTAACATTCACAGCTATCCAGTGACTGCTATATAGAAGGGTGCGTGTACTCACTGTCCTCTAGACGTATGTAGCAGTAGTGTGACAAAGGTAGAAATTCCCGGGCACAGACAGTTGTTGGCAAGTAGGGCGTACTTGAACTCATCCTCACACACAACGTGGTCTGAAACACACATTCAACACACATTGAACACACCTATTTTAAAAGCAATATGAAAGCTTGTCCTTACCTTCATCGTTCCATAACCAATGTCCAAATTTGCTTCTTTTCAGGTTTTTGTACACAAGGCTTGTTTCAGGGGTCAGTTATTCACCTGAATTCGCTGATTGGCTACGATAACGCTCATCAATTATTTTTGACCCTGTTTGTTTTTTAAAATGTCCGGACAGAAAAATTTAAATGTCTGGTAAGCAATATTTTAAACCGGACATTTGAGATTCCGTATCGGACATGTCTGGCCCATATGACCGTTTCCGGACGTCTGGTTGCAAGTGTATTATTTTAACCTGCATTATCTTTGCCAGATTAAGAATGAAATGTAAATAGGAAAGAAGCCACCTTGTAAACAAAGCATTCTAGAACAACTTCTATTTTTTGGCATAAAGTGATGTTTCAACGTTACTCCAACTTGATGACGATGTTAGAATCTACATCGAAAGTTGCTACATGCCATAATCAAGAAGTGGGGTGGTTGAGTGCACACTATATATAAGTGGTGAAGGCTTGCACGTTATTCTGCATCCACCTACAGGCAGGCTCACCAGTGCCTTGACATCTGAAATGTTGCCAGGAAAGACTTACCAGCAAATTTGACATGAAACTTGTTCTCTGGACGAAATATCTGGACATAGAGGGGGCAAGTTGGGGCAAAGTCCTTGACGGCCCAAGACCTCAGGATGGTGTGCTGGTCCTGAAAGAGTGAGTAAGTAAGAGAATCACAGTCAGCAATATTCAAGCTTTATCACTGCGACTTGTCAAACATAATCTACCAGCCTTCGAAAGTCCTGATAGTCCGCTAGCCTGAGGCTACTAAATTGTGCCTAAGACAAGTATATACCCAATGATGGTAGTCCTCATTGACTAGTCGCAATTGAGGGCTTTAATTCTGAACCAGTTCTCAAAGCTTAAATTTTGCTTTAAAAAAACGAATAAACTGACAGAAAAGTAAATATGGTAAACATTTTTTTTCTTCAAGCAGGAGCACCTATAATCTCTGAGGACTAGTAAAATATGGTCTACACTAGTCCTCTGGAATAGTCTCCAAAAAACATTCTTAGGCTTACCAAACCACATACAATCATCTAGGTCCCACTTTGTAATTACATGACTCATTTGGTTGGCATCAAAGCATTGAGAACTGTTGACCTTTGTACACTTGAAGGTGACCAATGAATCGGATGTATAAACAGATCTTGATCTATATTCATGTGTTGATCAATGTCCAAATTAAAGAAATGTTGCCTGAACCGACTTAAAAGGCCTTGAATTTGGTGACTTAAAGTCTGTAAGGACCCTGTATAATGTCTAAGGTTACCGTATTCGATGTAATAAGCGCCCCGGGCGCTCTCAAAATTAGGAATAGGGGGCTGTTATTAGAATATTATTTTGGTGAAAAAAACAGAGTTGAAAGATAAATTTCGTGGTTTATGCTGAAATGTTTATGTACGACAGATATATTTTTCCAGAATTAAATTGCCCATAATTAAGGGTCCATATAACACATGAGTGTGTATTATACGAGAATAAATAAGTCTTGTGTACATGGATCAGTTGGAAGGGGTTCTAATTGGGATTGTTCACTTGCCAATATATTAGCAAATATCGCAGTGGGCACTTATTGGAGTGGGGCGCTTATTACGTCGAATACGGTATTCATTATGATAAAGAAGTCTGGAGAATGTGATACACTTACAGAAGTCATCTTGTTGCTATGGTTTCGTCCTGCCAATACAAAACATGCCTCAGCTTCCTGCATCCTGGAGGATAAAAATAGAATCATGAAGACCTTCACTGATACTCAGGAGCAGGTAGAGGATGGAGACAAGACACTTTTATAGAAACAGGTGAAAAAAGTAAGTGGTCTTCAAATACAAATTGTCAAAAAAAGTTGCCACTTCAGAATTAAAAATAACTCGGAGAGTGTGAAATTATAGCATGCAAAAAATGTAAAAATATGTTACACAGTTGTGGAAGTGTCGGTTTACCTGCACCGGGCAAGATCAGTGTATTTGAGAGCTGAACCCTGGACATAGATGACCCGCTGTGCCCAGATGGGCACCTGCAGCAACATCTTCATAGTGGAATCCAGCTCACACGGCGACAACAGCACCACGAAGTAGTCCTGCAACACGGAGGAGAGAGTCAATGCTGATTTAGGCAACAGTCTGTGATATAGAGAATCTCACCAGAGTGTCTTTTGATATCAAATATATCAACGAGTGTTGATATATTTGATATCAAAAGACACGCCGGTGAGATTAAATTTATCATCCAACATCATTCTTCCAACTTTTTCAGTTTGTAGACAGTAATAAGCAGTGTCTTAAAAAGTACTGCTAATAGCTTCAGTAGCAGAGTCAATAGTGATGTCATTTGATTGTAACATCATGCTAACCAATGACGTCACAATGGTCTGGAAAGCATTGTGATGCAATTTCCTTGCAGCGATATCTACAGTGTAGATATCGCTTGATCTCACCCAAGCGATATCTCCTGAGGGAGCCAGTTATGGATGATAAATCACAGCTCCATGTAGGGATAGAGGGTTAGAATGGTCCACAGAAACCAGTGATTGTTGTAAGCGGTGGTGGGGTTTCTCAGCCTTGGAGTTAAAATGCTCACTCATTAGGCCAAAGTCCCAGGTTTCAATGACCCACATGGGTACAATGTGTGAAGCCCATTAATGGAGTCCCCATCGTGATATTACAGGGCAGTTTTCTGTAAATGCTATTTAAGGGTATTAAATTGCTCATACACATTATTGATTGGTTGAAATTACAGTTTCTGGAAGCTCAGTAGCTTGTTTGTCACCCAGCTGCCAGACAATTTGTTTACACATTGTTTGTGAATCAAGTACATCTAAAGGCAATGATGATATACATTCCACGATGTAATTTCAATGTAAGGAGCTTGAATTGCAGAGATTACAGAGGTCAACATGTTGCCATGACGACATGGTGTATTTATTCCAGTAGCAGGGTACATAAAATTGATGAAAATATTATTGACCATGTTATGCATGTATTTTACCAGTGAGATGAGATCTTTCACACTGACCTGCAGAAGTGGATGGGCGTAGAACTCATTCAGGAAGTCCATGATGGTGTCAGAGTGCAAGGTGGTGGTGCACACGACCACGTGGCGCTCCGTCTGGGCACGATGGCTGCTGTACGTGCCCCCAAGCTTCTGTCTCTCCAGCCAGGTATACGCAAGCTGTTCAAACTGCAAGGAAAACAGAAATGTTTAGTCAGGTCAGGGGCACGGGAGGCCTGATCATCAATGCCACTGCAACTTGTGGTGCATAGTTGTCTCCCTTAGGCATGCCAGAATCCTAAGATCCTAAATGTTCTTGCAACAAACAGTTGCTACATTTTGACTGAATAGACACTGGCATTAATCAAATACAATAGCTCTGTCATATTCTGTATACTGATAGGGTTGAATATTAGGGCATCTCAGTTCCCACAGAAAAAGGAATAAGAAAATGTTCAATCATGATACAAGCAGGAACTATGACTTGAAAGATGAAAGGTAAAATACACAGATTATTTGTAAATGATTATAAAGAAAGATTGATCTAACAAACCAAACAAACCAAACCAATACCATAACAGTAATAGGGATATCCCTAACTGTAAAAGGCGACTATCCTTGTCGTAAGAGGCGACTAACGGGATCGGGTGGTCAGGCTTGCTGACTTGGTTGGTTGATGCATGTCATCGTATCCCAACTGCGTGAACCGATGCTCATGATGTCAATCACTGGATTATTAATAACTTGATTATTTACAGACTGCCGTCATTTAGCTAGAATATTGCTGAGTGTGGGGTTAAACAACAAACCAAACCAAACCAAAAAACCTAACATTATGGCAGACTCGCCACTGTGCACAGTACATAACACTGAAGCTTTCATAAAATCCCACTAGAGACAGACAATGAGATATGACACTTGGGAATCCTCAAACACAATGAAGCATTCATAAAAGTTTCAAATCTTCGAAATAGAACTGATTGTTTTTCTTGCATATTTAAGTGTGAAAATTATATATACTTGCTGACATGTATACGAAGTGACTCAGTAAACATGTTTCTTTAATCCAGACGATTGTGAACTAGGCCAATTGCAATGGAGATGCTACAGTTTATGTCCCTCTACTTCCAGTTTATGTAGTTTGTTTGTTTGTTTGTTTGTTCTTTAACACGGCACTCAGCAATATTCAAGCTATATGACGACGGTCTGTAAATGTGAATATTTGTCAAATTATAGTGTTCACCCTATTTTACTATTCATTTCATCATAACACGCACACCAAGATTCTGAACGATGACGGAATGTTTCTTACAGGTGTACAGTACTTCACATGTACCCAATGTTGACAGGCTGAATGTGTGCACTCTCAAGGCAGCTTTGATGACGTCACACCTCTCGTTATATCACAACAAATCACTCCATGTATCGTATGAAAATAGGTGACGTTCGAAAATAGGTTACTCGATAGAAGGAAGGTTACCTACAGTATAAAACTACCACATAAACTGACCTGTGAAGATCCGGATCACATTTGTGAATAGGTTTGAAACTTTCAATTATGTCAATAAAGTAACAAAACAATCAGGTGACGACACTCCAGTGCAGTGGGAGTTTACAGACAGGGCAATGGAGGTCATGTCTTTTATTGAAAAAATTTTCTCTTGGAATGTTGCAGAATTCTATTGTTAAAGACATTACCTACTGGCATGAAGCTGAATTTGAATTTTGATTCACTCATCCATCAGCAATGCCATCTTAACTATTCGAAAACAGGGTACGTCAGGATATATAAATGTAAAATGTGTATGTGGCGAGGGCATATGACTTGGTTTTTTTTGTTTTTTATGTTTAACGCCGCACTCAGCAATATTCAAGCTATATGACTGCGGTCTGTAAATAATCGAGTCTGGACCAGACAATCCAGTAATTGATGTCATGAGCATCGATCCACGCAATTGTATATTTTGTGAATGTGTCAGGCTTGTTCAGGCTCTCTACCAGTTATAAACGTTTTGTTCACTTGAATTCCGTTCTGTGCTTCATCCATTATCAGGAACAAGAGCATCTGCACATTTGACCTTTATCAGCACTCCTTCATCCTTTCATAGAAGAAGGATCAGAGTCTGTAGTTTTCAGACAGGTTGATCTAAAATCCACATTTACATTCCTTGTGAAAAGAGGCATGATCTCAGAAATTGGACTGCCAGCTCGAGAAAGTTTCCACAAGATTTTGAAACACTAACGCACAGCTTAGAGCCTAAAGTGGACAATACATTATTTAAGGCTGAATCAAACTAGGGCAAGGGGAGATAACTCAGCCATTAATGAGAAGAGCCCCGTTAATTGAGATTCTCCGATGGTACGGGAAACTACACCATAGGCATATCAATGGCTGCTTGCTATTCTGTCCTGGGGTAATGGAGCAGTCAGGGGATGCTTGGGAAATTATTGATGGTCAATACAATATAAAGGGTTACGGTAGTAAACTGGACAATAAATAATCATTGGCTAACCTGAAATAGAACGGTAATATGTAGAACAGAAGTTAAACAACGTTAGGCGTGGAGAGTACGTGGCTGGGCTACCACATTCCAAAAATTTAACACCTGAGCAATTCTAGGGATCCAGATTCATGTGGTGTCTCCTCAGGAATATCCCATTCATCCATCCATACATCCATTCACTCCCTTGGTGAACAGAACGCTGCACCCCTCCATCAATCCATCCTCTTATTTATTTATTTATTTATTTATTTATTTATTTATTTATTTATTTATTTATTTATTTATTTATTTATTTATTTATTTATTTATTTATTTATTTATTTATTTATTTATTTATGTTTACTATGTTTAAAATGAACACACTTATGATGAACTGACGGATATAACGACCCTAATATTTTGTTTCAACATTTGTTGTATATATGCTGTATATATGCTTATGACAAATACAGGAATACGGTTATGGCGAACTAAAATTAGTGGTCCGTTTATAACTGTAGTTTACTTTATTTATTTATTTATTTATTTATTTATTTATTTATTTATTTATTTATTTATTTATTTATTTATTTATTTATTTATTTATTTATTTATTTATTTATTTATTCTCTCACTGCCATGACATGCCAACACAAAAACAGGGTGGCAATCATCACATCCTCAATCATCTAGGGTATTATGACTAATCTTTCTTCCTAAATACCCTGGACCCGTTCAAACATCATAGCTTCATGTAAGAAATTAACCTCATCTCCATCTCACCAGTCAAGTGCAGAACTCCTCTCACTCATGAGCTTGAACCCAGACTGAATGTCATTTCTTAATAATAAATGGACACATTAGTGGACACACCAGTAACATCTGCCCCTGACAGGAAATAAGCCACAGATCCATGCCACGGACTTCAATATCACCTGTGTACGTAGCTGAGAATAGCAGTAGTAATTGGGGACAGTGTTGCTGCCACAGGTCTGAGATTAAACACCAATCTGTCGTGGATCTGAATCTGACACATGTGCAATTCCAAGTTTGTCTCTTCAACTGTCCATTTGTATGGAGTGTGTAAGTGAGTGAGTGAGAAGGCAGTGAGTGAGTGAGTGAGTGAGTGAGTGAGAGTGAGAGTGAGTGAGTGAGTGAGTGAGAGAGAGAGAAGTGAGTGAGTGAGTGGTGGGGTGAGGTGAAATGGGGTTTAACATTGCGTCCAAGATTATTGCACTTATATAGTGACGTGCATGTACGTGTATGTGTGTGTGTGGCTGCTTGTACTAGTCCAGACTGATGCCGATTTATAGTGCTAGCTCACTGAGATACCATGCCGCAGTTTAACATGAATACCCCACTCAGACACAGTATACTGACTCCGAGCCGACCAGTCCTTGTTTTAGCCCCTTAATGCCGAGCGCCAGACAGGGTAACAACAAGTACCATCTTTCAAAGTCTTTTGGTATGACGCGGTCGGGGATCGAACCCCGGACCTTCCGCTCTCCGAGCGGACGCTCTACCACAAGACCCGGAGGCGGCTGAAGTACAAGGAGGATGTGCTTTCTATGGTGATTTCAGAGAGCATTGCATGATTCTTGTTCAAAACTTGTTACTGGGTTACAATATTCAAGGCCTTAGTAAAGTTTTCAAAAATGTTGTTATCAAACCTAATGTAGTGTGTCATTCTATGCAATCCGAAATAGGTTTTGACAGCATACTGTCTTACCCTACAACTCAAAAAAAAGAAGAAGAAAAGAAAGAATTTAAAAAGTTTTATGATAGATACGTGGAGGACATTTCCAAACTGATACATCAGTGACCAAAATGATGTCTGATTCTCTTGTGTCTTGTACAATATGTTCCTGTGTTTGTTCAGTTGAACAATTGCCTTGCCTTTGCAAGTGTTTGTGGTAGGTGCCACGCGTAGGGCAGGATATCCTCATCTTTTCACAAACACCAAGTATTATCACTATTTGATAGTTATTCAGAAACACAAGCTCATGATATAGTCAGACTCATGCAATGGACTCTGCTCTTGGTAGACATTTCTTATGATTATGCAAAGGATCAAATAACCCCAAACAGGCTTCCACAGAGGATATTGCTTGGGTGAAATCAAGCTATAATGAAATGCTTGGCAGGCCATTGTGACATTATCGGTTGCCATGACCTCACAATCAAACGACATCACTAATCTCTGCCACTGAAGCTGGTTAGCTGTACTTCTTACAATCAAGACACCGGTTCTAAATGTTTACAAACCGAAAAATTAAGTTGGAAGAATGATTTTGGGTGAAAAATAACTCAAGCTCATATTTTGATATTCAAGATATCAACACTCATTGATATATAGAATCTCACCCGAGTGTCTTTTGATATGAAATATATCAACACGAGTTGATAAAAGTGGAAAAATTCAGATGCTTGCCGAGGATTTTTGCCACTTTTATCAACGAGTGTTGATATATTTGATATCAAAAGACACGAGGGTGAGATTTATTTATAATCCAACGTCATTCTTCCAACTTTTTCAGTTTGTAGACAGTAATCAGCAGTGTCTTAAGTGTAAAAAGTACTGCTAACAGCTTCAGTAGCAGAGCCATTGGTGATGTCATTTGATTGTGACGTCATGGTAACCCGTGACGTCACAATGGTCTGCAAAGCATTGTGATGTAATTTCATTGCAGCGATATTTACAGTGTAGATCTTGATCTAATCCAAGCCATATCTCCTGTGGGAGCCAGTTTTAGATGATAAAATAGCTTAACACTCCTCGGCAAGCCCCAGCGATTTGAAATTTTATTGACTTGTATTGATTTATTTCATGTCAGACTTAAAAACTATTCTGACTCAAAATAGCAGTAAATTAACACAACCACAATGGTAAGAAATGTCACCTGTCACACATAACAAGAGTTTTTGGGGTCAGATCATTTTTTTAGCCAGAGTACATCAGTTCCTTCTAAGGGTCAGAACCTTGTCACACAACCCTTTGTAGTTATTCTGACCAACTCCAACTGGTCAGCTGAGAGTGCATCTGAGAAGCTGTAACCTCATCAATGGTGAATGAGGTGGGCAGTCTTCAAGGTCCTGACTATCAAAGGAGGTCTAATTGTCCAGAGCATCTGTCTGATGTCTACACACCAGCTCAGCATGCTCATGTGATTAATGACAGAGATCAATACCGTGTACAAAGTGTCTTCCAAATCGTGAGCCCCCACTGGTAATGGCCGAAATCAATGATCAGTCATGCTTGCAATTCCGTTTTATTTCGGGTTAACAGCTCAATTTGTTGGATGAAGAAGCAGGAAGCACCTAATGGATAACGTAATGTTTGGCTTCAAATAAAAACATTATTGAGCTCTTGTCTCGAGTGTGTTTGGGTCAGATCATTAGCTGTGGTCACGTCAGTTCAATTAGACAAATCTGTGGTAGCTGGTGTTGAAGTGAGTTTGGTTTTAAGCGGCACTGAACAGTTTTTCAGTTACATCACAGTGTGTCGGTTGATGTGGGAGGAAAGTGATGCAGGTCTTAGAGATTTATTACTTTTGGTAAAATCCATGCGCACGAATATTGCACTGAAAAACCTAGAAAGGATATCAAGGTCAATCAGGAATTTGAAACCAGGATCATATGGTTCTGGTATGCCTAAACTGTGGGGCAGAGACATCTTTCTGCAGTTTGCAGAAATAGAATCTAAACAAATTCCTCAATCGTGTTAACCAAGAATCCAGACCAAAACATAACCCAGTCAATTCAACTCACAATTCATACCCCAAAGCAACACATACACAAATTAACAAATTAAAACTCATCAACTCCAAGTAAAATCCTGATGAACAGCGCACAATTGTCTAATTCTTCAAATAACAGTATAATCGGACACCCAAGAGATCAACTGACAAAATCACAACGCTGTTCCAGCTTCTGCTGATTTTTTTGTTTGTTTTGTTTGTTGTTCAACAGTGCACAGAGCTAGACTCCCTCTATATGAGGGGTGGTGGGGTAGCCTAGTGGTTAAAGAGTTCGCTTGTCACACCGAAGACCCCGATTCGATTCTCCACATGGGTACAATGTGTGAAGCCCATTTGGTGACCCCGCTGTGATATTGCTGGAATATTGCTAAAAGAGGCGTAAAACCATGTTCACTCACTCACTTTCTATTGTTTCATCCTAAATACCGTGGACCCATTCACCACCTTAGCTTCACGTCAGAAGTGACAACCCCATCTAAAAGCAGCGTAAATCCCAACTCACTCACTCACTGCAGCTATATGACAGCAGTCTGTAAATATTCTGACCATCAGTGATTGACGTCATGAACAATGATCCATACAATTGGGATACAATGTCATGCAATCAAATCAGCCGCCTGACCACACTATCCATATATTCACCTCTAACACCATGCATCAGCTGCTGAGACCTATTCCAGCTACAATAGACACACACAAGATGGATAGAAACTAGAAATACATGATTGATAGAAACTAGAAATACAGGATTGATAGAAATTAACTAGAAATACAGGATTGATAGAAACTAGAAATACAGGATTGATAGAAACTAGAAATACAGGATTGATAGAAACTAGAAATACAGGATTGATAGAAACTAGAAATACAGGATTGATAGAAACTAGAAATACAGGATTGATAGAAACTAGAAATACATGATTGATAGAAACTAGAAATACAGGATTGATAGAAACTAGAAATACAGGATTGATAGAAATTAGAAATACAGGATTGATAGAAACTAGAAATACAGGATAGAAAGAAACTAGAAATACATGATTGATAGAAACTAGAAATCCAGGATTGATAGAAACTAGAAATACAGGATAGAAAGAAACTTGAAATTCAAGATACAAGCATCTTCCTGAGGCAAGGGCATTAACTGATTATTTAAGTCCAGTTTCCACCCTTGCCGAACTAGGCTGTCATATCCTTGCTCGATCCTTGCACCACCAGTGGCTATTACCAGTTATGTCTCTTCAATTTCCTTCCTACTGCATGACCAATAAGATCCCATCGATATCGCTCATACCGCTTGCATTTGCTTCAAACAAAATGGCGGCATTCAGTCAAGACGATCTGATCGATAATCAAGATCTATATGGTAATAAACCAGGTCTTATCCGTGAAGTGCATCAAATCACTTGAGCGCCTTGATTAAAAACATGAAAAGATCTACAAAATATCTGATGATGGCCAGTTGCAAATCCTGCAGTTGACCGAAATTAGATGTCTAGTTTGTTACACGATTTTGATTGAACTATGCATAGACTTGTTAGTCTAGCCAAAATGTAACTAAAATGTACTTCGAACCTAGTTTGGCAAGGTTTGAAACTTGAAACTGGACTTATATAGGTAGTTAACTCCCTTGCCTCAGGAAGATGGATACAAGAAGAAGTCGCCAATGTGGCTTGTTCTTTAGTGATGAACTGGGGCAACAATGAAAGCCTCCATCACAAGATGGCAAAACAGGGCGGAGTTTTCAATCCATGCTAACAAGGAAGATGAAGAGTGTTTGCCTTGTGATGAATTCCTTCAAACTGAATCTGAATGCCATGCATATAAAACATACAAATGTCTTCAGGTGATTTTCGCAGAGAGGTTCTTACATGAAACATTCATCACAGAGACTTCAATAATTGACAATGGTTTTGAGCTAACCACCAACTAAAACATTCAGTTCTTCCCAAAATGAGAGCAATGATTTACTCGTTAAAACAGTGAAATGAAGGTTTTTTTCTTCCAGAGCATATTCCAGTCACACACAGTTCGATTTCTTTATGTCAAATTCAATATTGCAGCATTGATTGGCAAAGTTCTCTTGCACAAGCTTGATTTGAACAGTAAACAGGCTGTGGGTGTAGGTTACTGTGAGTGAGTGAGTGAGTGAGTGAGTGAGTGAGTGAGTGAGTGAGTGAGTGAGTGAGTGGGTGAGTGTGTGGGTGGTTGGGTGGGTTTTGGGTGAGTGAGTGAGTGAGTGAGTGCGAAAGAGAGTGCGAAAGAGAGAGTGTGTGTCATGTGTGTGTGTGTGTGTGTGCGTGTTTGCGTGTCTATCTCTGTATGTCTGTCTGTCTTTCTGTGTCTGTGTTTGCGTTGCCACACTCCACACTCCATATTCCAGCTATGACAGTGGCCAGTAAATAATTGAGTCAGCACCAGGAAAATCCAGTGATTGATATGATGAGCAATGATCAAAGCTGTCAGGGTACATCCACATGCAATCAACAAAGTCACCAAGTCAGACAATCTGACAATATTTGGTTGCCTCATTGACTAGCAAAGTTTCTGGGCACCTCGTCTTTATTAACCCTGAATCCCCATGGAGGATGAAACCATTGAAATACTTTGTCTGAAATATCATTCTTTACATCAAAGTGAACTTGCCTAGTATGCATTACCAAATGATGCCTCTAGCCTGCCGAGGGGGCACAGGTGGCCCAGTCGTCTAAGGCGCCGCGATTCGCTGTGCAGAGTTGCGTCCCTTGGGCACGCCAGAAACCTATGATTGTGGGTTCAAATCCCGGTTCGCCCCAATTATGTTTCTAGGTTTGTCAGCACCATACCCGTGCTCGTGGGTTTCACCGATGTGGTAAACGTCTGAGACCTGCATCACTTCGGGCTTTCCTCCCACATTAAGCTGACACGCCATGATATAACTTGAATAATGTTAAAAGCGGCGTTAAACCCAACTCAGTCAGAGGCAGTCTAGCCTGCCGATCTACACTTGTACCCACAAAGACTTGGCTGATTGGATGTCATCGTAACCTCAAGGAAAGGACCGTTGCTCCTCATATCAATCACTTTATTGTCTGGTCTAGACAATTATTTACAGGTCATTGTATATCTGGAATACTGCTAAGAGCCTAGTGGTTAAAGCGTTCGTTGCCACGCCGAAGACCCGGGTTCGATTCCCGACATGGGTACAATGTGTGAAGCCCATTTCTGGTGTACCCCGCCGTGATATTGCTGGAATATTGCTAAAAGCGGCGTAAAACCATACTCACTCACTCACTGCTTAGAAATTAAACAAACAATTGAATTACTATTATTAGTATTATCGAAATAAACAAACAATTGATCCAACTGACATTCATCTCATGGCTATAAACTGAACCTACTTCAGAGACACAGGTGAGCCTGACACTGTATTATGAAAAGAATTAGACGAACACATTTATCAAATGTATATTTAAAAGGATTTGGTCATTTCCATACAATTCTTTATGAAAGATTAAAGAGACCATTATTCAAGTATCTTCACCAAACATTGATCAAATGCACATATCCATCACAAAGCCTATTTGAAATGAATACTGTAAATCTTGAAATTAACACGAGCTTCAATTAAATGCGAAAAACGTGAGTGGTCTTTGTTTACATTAATGAAACTTCGCATTTATGTCTCCAAAATGACTATCAACAATGAGACCGTCTCACTGCACACTTTGGATAGCGGAAATACCAACTTCAATTCAAACACAAACACGGTTTATTGAACAGCAGATGTACAGGGAGAGAGAGAGTTGTTGTTTTTATATGCGCTTTCCGACTTTATGCGTATTTCGCACATGGGCCCGCCAGGCCAATTAGTGTTTTTGCAAAGTAGGGTATGTCCAGAAAGGAAGGGGAACCTGGGGGACTATAGGGTTGCTTATTTAATTTTGGGGAAATTTGGATTTTGAAGAATGATGTGCTCTAGGTGGGGGAACTAAGGGAGTTTGTGTGGTTGTGTGTTATTTTGGATTTTTTAATTTTATTTTTTTAAGGGTCTTAGCATGGTATAGAATGATTTTGTAGTTTATTAGATGCGGCCTAGTAGGCCTGTTTTAATTAGGAAAATGCCTAATGCATAATTTGTAGCTCGTTTAGTGGGTTTAGAAGTGTTGCCAGAGACATTTGGTTGTTACAGTTTATTGTGGTGCCAGAGACATTTGGTTGTTACAGTTTATTGTGGTGCCAGAGACATTTGGTTGTTACAGTTTATTGTGGATTTGAGTGTTGTTCTGTGTTGGTGGTGTGTGAAGTGTAATACTCCATGTTCAGGTGTTTCCATTAGGTTACAGTGAGGGCGTTAACTGTTTCGTGTTTTCTGATTCTGTGGAGGTGAGAGTTTGGTTTAGTTTGCATTGTCTGTGATTTGATTATTGCCTTGGTGATATTTTTTCGATTTATGAAGAACTTTTGTTTTTTTGAATGGCTTTTGGAGCACCTGTTTTAGTTTTACAGTTTGATTTCTGATATTGGTTTTGTCACTTTTGGAGGATTTTACTCTTAGTGATACTTTTAATCTCGTTTTTAGATACTAGTTGGTTGATGCTTGTTTCGTCTAATTTTAGTGACGCTTTGGCTGCTTTGTCGGCGTGTTCGTTACCAACACTCCGACGTGGATCCATATGCATTCTATATCTTTACCTTGATTGCAGAGCTTGTTGGAGCTTTTGAGTAACTGTTGAATTAAATTAGGTCGACTTTTGGTGTTTTGGTTTTTATTAGCTTGGAATCCACTAAGTGAGTCAGTAAGGATTAGGATTTTGGGTTTTTTTTAATTTGGGGGTTATGTAGAGTTGTGGCCTTCCCCATTAATTCGGCCGTGAAAACTGATTGATTATTTGAGAGCCTGTAGCATTTAGTTTCTTTCGTGGGTTTATATACATGGAAACCCAAACCTGTGTGTTTCGAGCTTGGGTTGGAGGACCCGTTTGTATAGATGTGACACCAATTTGGCCATTTTTCGTGTATGTATGATGGTGTGGTATTAGGGTTGGTTTCTGTATTTAGTTTGGAGGAGAGCGTTGTGTCTGTATTGGTGATTTGTAGTTTGGGTGTGAATATGTTGTTTGGTTTTGTTTTTAGTCTTAAATCATTTGGGTAGTTTAAGTAGTTGAGTGTGCGTTGAGAGATTGGAGTTAATAATGGGTTTTTCCATGCTAGTGTTTGGTGTTTTAGCCTTATATTGTTTATAAGGAAGTGTTGGATTAGAGTGTTTTGTTGGGTTGAGGCCCGGAAATTTATTGTTCACTGTTCTCGGCAAAAATCCAGGGGGATTTCGCCTGTTAGGGTCTGCAGTGAGGTAAGCGAGCAGTTGTAACAAGTACATAGCAATATCAATTTAAGAATAGGAATTACACAATAGGCATCGGGTCAAGAGTTCTACCCACTCGTGTCAAACTAAGCATCACTGACCACTCAAATCAGTGAACTGTTGTTGGTTCAATTATTTTGCTGGCTTACAACTTCCTTTATGTCAGTCGGCAGAATAAACAAATAAACTGTGTTGGTTTTAGGAAAACACTGTTTATTGTTTTTACTGAAGCAGTGCTATTTGCTGTTTGATTGGATTAAGGTTGGATTAAGATAAGGCTACATATCTTTCCACTGGGAATGGGGTGGGGGCCCAAGAGTCGCATTGATTTTGAGTTGCATTTTTGGCTAAGGGTCTGCAGTCGTATTAATTTGAAGACGTATTAATTTCAACACTTAAGGTACTGCATTATTTCAAAATTGTCCACTTCTATTCTATAGTACAAAGACTAATGTCTTCCCCTATTCCTCAGTACAAAGACTAATGTCTTCCCCTATTCCTCAGTACAAAGACTAATGTCTTCCCCTATTCCTCAGTACAAAGACTAATGTCCACCTCTATTCCTCAGTACAAAGACTAATGTCCACCTCTATTCCTCAGTACAAAGACTAATGTCTTCCCCTATTCCTCAATACAAAGACAAATGTCCACCCCTATTCCTCAGTACAAAGACTAATGTCCACCTCTATTCCTCAGTACAAAGACTAATGTCCACCTCTATTCCTCAGTACAAAGACTAATGTCTTCCCCTATTCCTCAGTACAAAGACTAATGTCCACCCCTATTCATCAGTACAAAGACTAATGTCCACCTCTATTCCTCAGTACAAAGACTAATGTCTTCCCCTATTCCTCAGTACAAAGACTAATGTCCACCCCTATTCATCAGTACAAAGACTAATGTCCACCTCTATTCCTCAGTACAAAGACTAACGTCGACCTCTAAGCCTCTGTACAAAGACAAATGTCCACCCCTATTCATCAGTACAATAACTAATGTCGACCTCTATTCCTCAGTACAAAGACTAATGTCCACCCCTATTCATCAGTACAAAGACAAATGTCGACCTCTAAGCCTCTGTACAAAGACAAATGTCCACTGCTATGCCTCAATACAAAGACTAATGTCCACTTCTATTCCTGAGTACAAAGACTAATGTCCATCCCTATGCCTCAGTACAAAGACTAATGTCTACTTCTATTCCTCAGTACAAAGACTAATGACACCTCTATTCCTCTGTACAAAGACTAATGTCTACTTCTATTCCTCAGTACAAAGACTAATGTCCACCTCTGTTCCTCAGTACAAAGACTAATGTCTACTTCTATTCCTCAGTACAAAGACTAATGTCCACCTCTAAGCCTCAGTACAAAGACAAAGTGTTCATCGCCATGCCTCGATCAGTACAAAGACTAAGTGTCCACCTAAATGCCTCTGTACTCAGACTAAAGGGCCACCTCTATGCTTGACAATATGAAGACACACTAACAAGCTTCCATCAGATTTTGAAAAGATTATAGTCTCCAAATCCCATGCATTTCATTGGCTCCATCATTTCACAACTACCTTATGCAAATCTATAGCTGGAGCTACTTTCCCCATGCTTACACCAGCATCCGTCAAATAGGCTCTATCTGTGCCAGCTCTGCCTAGATAAACAAGCCACAGTCAATACCAATCATGCTGAACACACACAGCCTAATCCTTCAATACATTCAATGTGTTTTGCTTGTTTTAGGAGATGACACTGCAGACAAGTCCACATTATCGACTGTTATTCAACTCAGAGAATATAGACACATCAACACAACCACATCCTAGTGGATGGCAGCTTTAGGAATGTCCATGTCCATCCACCAGCCAGTCTGGGAGAGGTTCTGACATTGACTTTTGTGAAGAAAAAGGAATTACTTAATCAATCCTAAATGAAGTGAATTACTTCACTTTATAGTGTACATCAATATTTGTTTTTTCTTATTGCATAGATTCTGAATTATAAAGGGATGCCTACATAAACCAACATGGGTTATTAATAGTTCTTATCATCCAAAACTGGCTCCCCCAGGAGATATCCTTGGGTGAGATGAAATTGCATCACAATGCTTTGTAGACCATTGTGATGTCATTGTTTACCATGATGTCAGAATAAAATGACATCACTATTGGCTCTGCTACTGAAGCTGTTAGCAGTACCTTTTACACTTAAGACACAGCTTATTACTGTCTACAAACTGAAAAAGTTGGAAGAATGATGTTGGATGATAAATAGAATCTTACCCTTGTGTCTTTTGATATCAAATATATCAGCACTTGTTGATAAAAGTAGAAAAAACTCCTCGGCAAGCCTCAGAGTTTTTTCCACTTTTATCAACTCGTGCTGATATATTGATATCAAAAGACACGAGGGTAAGACTCTCTGTATATTAAGAAAATGCCAAGTAAACACACTCACTTTTACCACAATTACAATCTTGATTGCTTGGTCAAAAAGTTTGTGGAAGGAAAAAACTACAATCCTTTCCTTACTCAGGCCCAGTGATCCAGTGGTCCAGTGGTCCAGTGGCCCAGTGGTCCAATGGTCCGTGGGGCCGCAACTTGCTGTGCAGAGTTGCATACCTTGGACAATGCCAGAAACCTATGATCATGGGTCCGAATCCCGACTTGCCCCAATGTTTCTAGGTTTCTCAGCACCAGACACATGCTCATGAAGGTCACCAAAGTGGTCAAAGATGGGCATCACTTTGGACTTTCCTCCCACATTAAGCTGACATGTTGTTTGTGGTTTAATGCTGCACTCAGCAATATTCCAGCTACCGTACCAGACAATCCAGTGATTGATATCATGAGCATCGATCCATACCCTTTCTATGAACATTACAAAGAGCATCATATGACTCATGCAATAAATGTTGTTCGGTCAGGGTTCAACGTTCAAGTTTTTAAAAGGTTTCATGGAAGACATGTGGTGAACATTTCTAACTTTGAAACATCAGTGATAAAAATTATGTCTGATGCAATTCCCTATTTTGACTTTACCATATGTTTCCATGTGTTTTTAGGTGAAAAATTGACTTGCCTTTGAATGTGTTTGTGCCACTGGTATCATCAATATTTGATAGTGATTCATAAACACATGCTCATGATATAGACAAAAATCATACAATGGACTCAACTTTGAGCAGTGATCTCTTCCAAATATGGAACGGCTTAGTCACTTTTATTTAGAGAAGGTCAGGGCTCACAGGGTCTCGTTGCCCGAGCAGCACTCACCCACCTACTGGTGCCAGCATCAAACATGATAAATGAATCGGAAAATGAATAGCGACTGTAAACTTACACAAAAAATTTTTAAATGAACGATAGCTCGTTAATCGGTGTATTGATCAAAGAGTCTATTTCCATCTCTAAAAGGTGTAACCTTGTTTCGTTATCAAAACTCATCCAGTAAACATCTGCTCAAAAACTAACGCAAGACAGACAAACTGGCAAACAATCTGAACATGGTCATGAAAATAAAACTAAATCATTAAGATTCCATCAGAGAGGGAAAACACACCTAATTAACTCATCCAATATGTTTGATGTCATAATGTTCTTAAAAGTAATGAAAGATTTTACAAAAAGCTACAGAATTAAAGGGAAACCAAAAAAACCATTATTAATCAATGAAATTTACTGCATTTCCTTCAAAGTTGCTTGTCAAGATCAATGGACGTGTTCAACGGATGTGCATGTCCCGAGATGAGGCTCTTGCTATTGTTGCTATTTTGGGCGACAGGAGAGCGTGAGATAATTGTAACAAAAAAAACAAAAGGAAACTAATTCATTTTTGGGTACCACCAGGTCATTACCTTAATGTGGTTGTCACACAAGCCTGTCATGCAATCAGAGTTTCGGGTATGATAGTGACCATTATAAGAACATTGAAATATTGATATGGAATTTATTAGACAAGTTCACATGACTGACAACTACCCTATTTCGTTTCTATAACTTGTAAGGCGTATGATGTGATAAAGTAATGACGTGTGGTGTAGCTGGGATCAGTTTAAAAGGACAATATGTCAAACTTCACAAGAATCTGTGAGCCCAAAATGTTTTATCATAGATTTGTATTGTCTTTGCAAAAAACAGGCAACACACACTTTTTTGGATTTGTTGGAGTTGCGGGTGCTACGAGTAGGGAAGGACAAGCTGACGCTTTTGGTGAAATCTGGCGGCATCACTGATTTTCAGTGATCCATTTATATAATTTTTACAGCTATTTTGTCTTTTATGCCTAATGGAATAAACGAGGACAATTCTCATCGGATAATAAGATATTGGGTGAGTGAGTGAGTGAGTTGGGCTTAACCCCGCTTTTAACAGTATTCCAGTTATATCATGGCATGTCAGCTTAATGTGGGAGGAAAGCCCGAAGTGATGCAGGTCTTGGATGTTTACCACTTCGGTGAAACCCACGAGTACGGGTATGGTGCTGACAAACCTAGAAACATAATCGGGGCGAACCGGGATTTGAACCCACGATCAGAGGTTTCTGGCGTGCCCAAGGGACGCAAATCTGCACAGTGAATCGCGGCGCCTTAGATGACTGGGCCACCCGTGCCCCCTAATAAGATATTGGAGACTGGCTTATAAGTCTCTCTCTGTTGAGGTTTTATATTTACATCCATCTATTATCATGTCCTTGTGACACAGTTTAGGCTTACATTTGATTTGGATAAGAGCCTTTCTTATGAAGTGAGGTGAGAAGAAATGTGGTTCATCATTCAAGATGATTGCAGCTACATAGCGACGTGCATGCATGTGTGTATGGGAGCTTGTACTGGTCTTGACTAACGCTGATTTTTTAGCGCTAGCCCACTGAGATACCATGCCATAGTTTAATATGGATACCCAATCGGACACAGTATACTGACTCCGAGCTGACCAGTCCTTGTTTCAATTGCCTTAACCCTGCAGGGTAACAACAAGTACCATCTTTTAACTTCTTTTGGTATAACATAGATGGGGATCGAAGCCACGACTTTCTACTCTCCGGGTGGACGCTCTAACCACTAGACCACGGAGGCAGTCTGGTAGATTTTCAAACCACCAACCTTCTGCTGTCTGGGAAGATGATCTATCCACTCAACCACAGAGGCAGTATCATGCATATGAATACACTGGATAGTTTCATAACAACATCTTGTTTGGTTTGTTTGTTGTTTAACGCCGCACTCAGCAATATTCCAGCTATATGACGGCGGTCTGTAAATAATCGAGTCTGGACCAGACAATCCAGTGATTAATATCATGAGCATCAATCCACGCAATTGGGATCGATAACATGCATCAACCAAGTCAGTGAGCCTGACCACCCGATCCTGTTAGTTGCCTTTTACGACAAGCATAGTCGCCTTTTACGGCAAGCATGGGTTGCTGAAGACCAATTCTACCCCGGAATCTTCACGGGTCCATAACAACATCTAAAACTGGACTCATCAATCTGGTGGACCAAGTGCTTTTATAATGCAGCACACTTTTTGTGCTAGCCAGGAAATGTCCCAGTCAGCAATATTCTAGCTATATGACAGCGGTGTGTAAATAGTCGAGTCTGGACCAGACAATCCAGTGATTGACATCATGAGCATCGATCCACGCAATTGGGATCAACGACATGCATCAACCAAGTCAGCGAGTCTGACCACCCGATCCTGTTAATCGCCTTTTACGACAAGCATAGTCGTCTTTAACAGCAAGCATGGGTTGCTGAAGACCTATTCTACCTCGGATCTTCATGGGTCTACAAAATGTGTAATAAACCTTGGTTTTATCGAAATACACTTCCTTTTTCTAATTTGTCAACAGGAATGTCTCCTCTTATTAACTGGAAAAAGAGAACTGCACTATGACATATTCATGTCACATGATACTTAAGGTCCAGAAGCCTTTAGGTATCGCTTGATAATGACCTTTAATATAGAGACTGTGCCAATCCAGAGTCACAACATATGAAAACATCTCATTCAATGAATCAATCATATCACAAAGTCTATGTTAAAGTGTGCCAGTAACTTCAGCTGTTGGAAGAAGTTCTATAAATTCACTACCTTCAGGAAACAGTGAACATCTGTCAAACTGACCCAAGCTACCTGGATCTCTCAATATTTCCATAACACAAAACATTAAGATCCATCAGTAATAATGCATCAACCACAGAACCAATTTTGGCACCATTGTCTCCAAGTCTTTGGCACTATAATGCTGAATATAAGCAGGGAGCTATTTTGATTGGACTCAATCATTGTTTCGCAATATAATAAATTCAAAGCAATATAAAACCAAGTGGTCCCACATTAACTCCACCGCATATTCCCCTTCTAAAAGAAATTAAAAAAAACAGAAATCCATAATTAATAAGTCATCTCAGTCAATGTTTAATGTTTGAACAGCAATACAGTGGGTGAAAAAAACATATATACCAAAGTTCATAGCATCTCATAGCATAGCTTCTGAGGCGCCTGGAGACTCTTGGACTAGCATATGTTCTATTATTGGGAAAAGCCACTGAAAAGCCACGATGTCTATTATATCAAGTATTGATCATTTCCTCATGATTGACAGTTCATTTAAGGCTTGTCAATAACGATTTCATGCTTATTTCTCTGTGAATGACAACGGTAAATCTTTTCGTTTAGATTTATTTTTCTTACTCAGTGCTGTCTGTGCTGAATGCTGATAAGATGCTTTTATTTGGGTTTAAGAAGGTGTGTACATAAGATGACTGTATTTAAAAACTCATCTAAAATTTCAATAGAATTTTTTTCATTTTCTGCCACAGAGAAAAATCAAAAGAATCCACTTCAGTCTGAAAGAGTCCATGTTTTATTACGCTTGTGGTCATTGAGGCCAAATAATCCATGCTTTTGAATGATAAGCATGTCCCCCAAAATGACTTTTGCATATGTGCATTCACCCATCTTCCTGATGAAAGGGAGTTAACTCACTATAAAAGTCCAGTTTCCACCCTTGCCGAAATAGTCTGGAATTCTGGGGTTACACCTTGTCAGGACCAACGAGTCTATGCATATTCCATTCAAAATCACGTAACGACCTAGACATCCGGTTCATAGACAACATGGATATCAACAAGCAGGATTTGCAAAACATGTGTACTGTCAACAGGATGTCGACAGATATTTTGCAAATTTTTTCATATTTTTAATCATGGTGCTCAAGTGCATTTTCGCAGGGTAAGACTTGAATTAAATACAATATTGATCTTGATTATCAATGAGATCATCTTGACTGGGCGCCGCCATTTTGTTTGAAGTAAAATGCAAGTGATTTAAGAGATGGAATCTTATTGGTCAATAGGAGGGACATAGAAGGTACATCTAAGGGACATAACTCGTAATAGCTACTGGTGGTGCTACGATCTCTGGAAATTCCAGCCTAAGTTTGGCAACTGGAAACTGGACTTTTACAGTCAATTAACGCCCTAGGCTCGGGAAGACGGCGTTCACCTAAGTTCCAGCTATATCAATTATGTATAACTGGTATAGCTGGAACATAAAAGAGGTGACATTCTTTGGTGTACAGAACCACATATATCAAGAAATTCCCACAACACTGACACAAAACAAATTGTTCTCCTACATGTTTTAAGGGACTATTCAGGAATAAATCTCCTTCTTCCTGCATGATGATTCCATTAATACTAAAAGGAGTGTGCTTATTATCTTTTATTCAGCAACTGCCACCCTGAAAACTTGTCTGGACTGGTATCTGTGTTTGGTGCTGGTCTGCTCAAACTTTGCCAGTAACACTGCTGACGACTGGGCCACCTGTGTCCCCCTGGGCAAGATAGAGGGCAACACAAATCATCATCAGCATGAATGAGTGAGTGAGTTCCGCCTTTAGCAATATTCCAGCAATATCACGGTGGGGGAGACCAGAAATGGGCTTCGCACATTGTACCCATGTCGGGAATCGAACCCGGGTCTTCAACATGCAAAGCGAACACAAACTCACTAGACTACACCACCCCATCCAATAGCATGAAGAGCTGGCTGGGCCAGAGAGTGAGTGAGTGAGTTTGGTTTTACGCCGCTTTTAGCAATATTCCAGCAATATTACGGCGGGGGACACCAGAAATGGGCTCCAAACATTGTACCCATGTCGGGATTCAAACCCGGGTCTTTGGCATGACGAGCGAACGCTTTAACCACCAGGCTACCTGACCGCCCCTGGCTGGGCCAGACGTCAGGGTAGATGTTAAAACTTCACCAGTAACTGCTAGCATCCTGAGTACTTACTTGTGTGGGCAAGATGAAGAGGGCAACACAGATCATCAGCAGCATAAAGAGCTGGCTGGGCCAGATGTCGGGGTAGACGTCACCGTAGCCCACTGTGGAAAATGTCACCACCACAAACCAGAAGGACTCAAACAGGCCAAAGTGGTGGTTCCCTCCCCGCTGAAGGTGTTGGATACCACAGGCACTGAAACAAAGATCAGATCATCATCAGTAAGTCAATAATTGCCGTAAATAAAAGTGACATTACCCTTTCCTTAATCATAAGAAATATCAAACGTTTATGGAGCACTGTCAAATAGTGATGCCACCAGGTGTTTTCAAAAATGTGAGTGTATCTTGCCCCTCCAGCTTACCCATCATAAACACATGCAAAGGCAAGTCAATGAATCACCTGAATAAACACAAGAACACATGGTTCAAGTTAAATGGGAATTGCATCATTTGATGCCAATTTGGAAATGTCCTCCATCTGTAACATTCTAATACTTCATCAGAATGGGCACAATGTGTAAAGCCCATTTCTGGTGTGACCCACCATGATATTGCTTGAATATTGCTAAAAGTGGCGTAAAACCATAATCACTCACTCACTCAATCAGCCATGTCACACATTGTAACCAGGCAGTCCTCATACTGGTAGAGTCTATCAATAAGCATTGGCTGTTCAGTGCCTTTCTTGAACCATAATGGCCCATGGTGAGTTAAGTGAAAACCTATTCTGAACTGGAATACCCACTGAGAGACAAAATTGGGTACTGGAAATCTAGTCTGACCAAGAACCCTAATGGGAAGACAAGCATGAGGTGCTGTGAATCTAGTCTGACCAAGAATTCCAATGGCAAGGCAAGCATGGTGTTCAGGGAATCTAGTCGGACCAAGAATCCCAATGGGAAGACAAGCATGGTGTATAAGGAATCTAGTGGGACCAAGAATCCCAATGGGAAGACAAGCATGGTGTACACGGAATCTAGTCGGACCAAGAATCCCAATGGGAAGGCAAGCATGGGGTGCTGGGAATCTAGTCGGACCAAGAATCCCAATGGGAAGGCAAGCATGGGGTGCTGGGAATCTAGTCGGACCAAGAATCCCAATGGGAAGGCAGTCATGGTGTTCAGGGAATCTAGTCGGACCAAGAATCCCAATGGGAAGACAAGCATGGTGTATAAGGAATCTAGTCTGGCCAAGAATACGAATTTGAAGGCAAGCATGTTGTATAAGGAATCTATTCTGACCAAGAATCCCAATGGAAAGGCAAGCATGGTGTATAAAGAATCTATTCTGACCAAGAATCCCAATGGAAAGGCATGAATGGTGTATAAGGAATCTAGTCTGACCTAGAATCCCAATGGGAAGGCAAGCATGGTGTATAAGGAATCTATTCTGACCAAGAATCCCAATGGGAAGGCAAGCATGGGTTACTGCGATCCTAACTTGATCCAGAATCAACACACAAGACATGTGTGCTGGTGACCTTTTCTGAAGAAAAATCAAAACACATGCATAGGCACTAGGAACCTGTTATGAACTGGAATCCCAACAAGGAGACACATAGGATGCTAGAATCCTATTCCTACCTAGACTCCCCACAGGAATTCAAGCACAGGGTACTTGAGACCGATTCTGACGAGGAATCCCGATTGGGCAAATAAACATTGAATGTAAAACTTTTTCCAACACATACATGTATTCCCAATGCGGAGACATGCATATTCTGATCTAAACCTAGAATTTCCACAAGGTAAACATATCTGTATGAGTGCCTCGTTTGTATCCAAGCTCAATAACAATCAATACACATTGTAGCCACAAACATCAGAAAACCTCATTCTACCATGACACAAGACACAGTTCAAATCATTTCCAAATCATGTCCGAAACAGGATTACTCCAACATGGGCCATCAGATGCCACCGGCCCCATCCAAAGGATGTAATTTTGCCATTAATGTCATCATGTTTTGAACATGAGGAAGTCCATGACAAGCAAATCAGCGTGTATGCTTATTCCAGCTTGGTACGATTGTATCACCTCAAAAATTTGCATTCCACAGAATGAATACCAGAGAGACAATCAGGACATGGATGAGACAGGCAATGAATATGACCATCCTTGAGTTCCCAGCAAATCTCACAGGTGGAAGGTCGCAGTGCATCAATACTGGGATAGTAATAGCAGATCCCATTTGTGACCAACCCGTGTTATTCCGGGACAAGCCGAATAGCGACTAGTGACCCTCTCGTGGTCATTTTTGAGACCGGGTTCCGTCTTAGCGCAAACAGGCATACCTAAAACAATTGTCAACTCGTTGCGTAATGGTTCACACATTTTCCCCATATATTATATATATTTCAGATGCAATTTAAAGCGCATCGGGACGTGCAGAATTATACAGTATGATTGAACACATTTAACTGTGTCTTGGGTATATTTTTAGATGCAAGACATATGTAAAATCAAAATTATTTCTGAGGGATTCTTTGACGAAGAATGTGAAATCATACGTTTATTCTGATTGGTTTGTCTTATTTTCTCATATAACATTCATCGATAGGGGGACGAGTCTTCTTGCAGGTTACGGAAAGGGGCGAGTGGTGACGAATGAGCAGATCCTAGTGACTAATAGTCTCAAGGATGGAACAAAGACTAAAAGGGTGGTCTAATTAAGTTGTGATTTACATTTTGAAAATTGTTGGTCCTAGTTCTATTACGTTATGTTTCTTAATCATTCCTCTTCCTTCTGGTTCATCGGCATGCTTCACCTCACGGGAAATAAAAACTTTTTGATAATTTGTTACAAATACTCTTTAACTTTCAATGTGTGGTGACTTAGAAACGTCAATCAGAAATTGAGGCAACCAGGATTATCTAGGATAATTGGTGTTTAAACTTAGTAATTTTTCACAAAAATATAAATAATCATTTGGTATGACTACATGATTTTTATAAAAACAAATCATATTTTATCACCCAAACTCATCAAAATCTACAAACATTCCCACAAGCTATAACAAATTACTATTACTATTGTATTCGACGTCATAAGTGCCAAGGGTGCTCTCAAAATTAGAAACGGCGCTCTTATTAGAATAAAAAATTGAAAGATTGTAAATTTTGTGGTTTATGCTGATTGCCTGAAATGATACAAAAGAAAAGTCTATGCATATTATACACGAGTGTGTATTATACACAAATAAATAAATCTTGTGTACATTGATCAATCGAAAGGGGTGCTAAATGGGATTGTTGACACTAGCCATTACATAAGCAAATATCGCCATTGGCGCTTATTAGAACTGGGCGCTTACTACATTCAATACGGTAATTGATAATTGATAGGTTGTACATGCAACAATGGCTATAGCAAGGTCTTCTGTTTAAAATTACAGGCCATGTTATTTTTTGTCCAATTCACAATATCTTTCACTTCATTGTATTGGAGGAATTTGGTAAAAATACATTGTAATGATTCAACCAAACTAGGAATGGTTGGCGTCAATGGGCGAATTCCAAGAATAGGCATTCCCCGAATAGTTACAAAAGCTACTCGCTTTGGTTTAGTGTCTAGTTCTATAGATTGGTATGGACTGCCATGGGTTACAAGGGATTGTTTAGTCTTACACTGAAATACTTTGAAAATGCATATTCAATTTTTTATAATATTTCACAAATTGGCCACAAAAAATTGTTCTGTGTCCTAGGCATGAGGTAATCAAACACAACAATGTCATCAGGTTCAAATCTTTTTTGATGCTGTTTCTAGGTTTGTTGGCACCATACCCGTGCTTGTGGGTTTCTCCGAGGTGGTAAACGTCAGAGACCTGCATCACTTCGGGCTTTCCTCCCACATTAAGCTGACACTTTGCGATATAACTGGAATACTGTTAAAAGCGGCGTTAAACCCAACTCACTGACTCACTATGTGATGTGTTTTGAGACATGTCTGATGCTTGGAAACATGATGATGTCTGTTTCTTGTATGTAAACTCACCACTAAGAGAAACGCGAATCATAGAAACATGTACAGAAGTATGTACGTTAAGAGTGAGTGAGTGAATATAGGTTTACGCCACTTTTAACAATATTCCAGCAATATCACGGCGGGGGACACCAGAAATGGGCTTCATACATTGTACCCATGTCGGGAATCGAACCCCAGTCTTCGGCGTGACGAGCGAACACTTTAACCACTAGGCTACCCGACCGCCCCATGTACATTAAGAAGAGATGTTTCCAATGTGTATGAATTAAAGACAAAATCAGTCAAGCGTTACCACAGAGTGTTTTTATTTTTATGCTCCATGTGATTCTCAAACTTTACAAGCTGGTCCTACATGAAACAAATGGAGTATCCTGATCCATGGATCTATGACGTCACATGTGATGGGTTCATGAATGTTGGTTCACACAACATACCAGTATGTTCACCTGTGCATCGTACCAATCTAATATCTCTTTAATATATAATTCTTCATATATTAACCAACATGTATGGTATTCATGTTTCTTTTGGCAGTGAGTATATTTATTTGAGTGAGTGAGTAGAAATGGGCTTCACACATTGTACCCATGTCGGGAATTGAACCCGGGTCTTCGGTGTGATGAGCGAATGCTTTAACCACTAGGCTACCCGACCGCTGCCATATATATTTGTTTGAGGACTGTAACATGTGAAACCAAACTTTGGAAACCTGATAGTTTTGTTTCAGATTTAGAAACCAGGTTAGGATGGGATTGTTTCAACTTAAAGTATTTTTTAATTAGAGTATTATTTGTTTCTACTATACAACTGACAACTAGTTCTGTTCCTGTCTTGTATTTACATATTATGGAATAATGGCAGATCAGGTACAAGGGCATGGCCAAAACGTGCAAAAGCAGATATTTGGTTTGTTGTTTTGGTGGAATTTAGCTTGACCTGGAGAGCGTAATCAGTCAGGGGCAGGATCGCCTGATACATCAAGTCCTGAGTAGCAAATGTTTTAACCAGTACACTACCCACGGAGGTGATGGATGCAAAGTGTTATTCATACCCATGACAGTATGTATCTTCTAGAGCATCATTTAAGTGTTCCTCATCAACATGGACGTAACCTTTACCAGTTTAATAAAAATATTCCTCAAGGGAATGACAACAAAGATAGTTATAGGGCAAAAGATTCTTTGTCTGAAACTGGGTCAGTGTCAAATTAGACATTGTCTTTTTTAATGTTCATAAAACACGGTGAATCTTAAAAGGCTTCAAAAGTGAATTAACAGAACATTTTTGCTTGTACTGAACATCCACGTCTGTTGCAAAGCATGTTCTTGTGAAAAAAGCCCTTTTCTTGCAAACGCTACAGGTGACAGAGAAAAATGTGCAAAGCATCCAAAGATATTCACATGGTCTAGAAGTGAACCGGCGCACCTCCAGTGAAACCTCTTAAGACTGAGAAATATTCTTTCAGCTCTGGGTCAGATCAACTTGTTTTTTAAATTAAAGTACTTGTTTTATCAATCTAATTACTTGTTTTATCAATTTAATTACTTGTTTCACCAATTTCACAACTTGATTTGTCAATTTGATTACTTGTTTTATCAATTTGATTACTTGTTTCAACAATTACAAAACTTTTTTCATCGATTTCATTACTTGTTTCATCAATTTGATTACTTGTTTCAACAATCACAATACTTGTTTCATCAATTTCATTACTTGATTTATCAATTTGATTACTTGTTTTGTTTCATCAATTTCATTACTTGATTTGTCAATTTGATTACTTGTTTCATCAATTTCATTACTTGATTTATCAATTTCATTACTTGATTTGTCAATTTGACTACTTGTTTCATCAATTTCATTACTTGATTTATCAATTTGATTACTTGTTTTGTTTCATCAATTTCATTACTTGATTTGTCAATTTGATTACTTGTTTCATCAATTTCATTACTTGATTTATCAATTTCATTACTTGATTTATCAATTTCAGTACTTGTTTCATCAATTTCATTACTTGTTTCATCAATTTCTTTACTTGATTTATCAACTTGATTACTTGATTTTTCAATTTGATTACTTGTTTTACAAATTTATTCCATTTCATATTGAGGATCAATGAAAAGGCAGCTTGATCATTATCAGAACATCTGTCCTTAAGCAATTATATTATAAAATTTGCATTGATATTTACAAATATTTGCAGATTGGATATAAACAAGTTGACATTCTCAATATTGTTTAAAATATAATATATGTTCACTCTTTCAAACAAGAGACATCAGAAGATGACATAGCCCAAATCATCAAAAGGCGTCAGTTCCCCACTAGACTGATCTATATAGCAAGTTTCAACAGGAAGTATTTCCCTGGTTTTGGAGTTCTGCTCTGAAAATGGAAAACAACTTCTTTCAATCATGAAATATCATAAAAACAAAACAAAATAAAAAAAATAAAAATCCCAAATCATCAAAAGGCACCAGTTCCCCACTAGACTGATCTATAAAGAAACTTTCAAGATGAAATATTGAATGGTTTGGGAGTTCTGCTCCAGAAACGGAAAACAGACAGACGTGGTAATTGCAATATCCCCTGTTTTTCAAACAAAGGAGTGATGCAAAGGATCAAAATACAACTGTGACTGCAATTACTTCTGGTTACTGTTGTTTAAATGCTGTAGTCAACAACATCACAGCCATATTTTGGCGGCCTATTAATGCTTATTTCTGGAAACTAACCAGTAATTGATATTTTAATATTTTAAACAACCACACACCAAAAGGTATATTGGCACACAGTCAGCCAACACCATTCAGCCACCCTTCACAAATACAATCATGTTTGCTCATGAAAATTGAAGCATATTGTAGTTTATGTATTATCAAATAACATGAATCTCAAGTGCATAGAGTGTCTGCCCAGAGAGAAGATCAGTGACTCGATTCCCTGGCCGTGTTAAATATCACAAGAAGTTGAAAGATGGTACTTGTTGTTACCCTGCCTGGTGCTTGGCACTATAAAAGGGGATAAAACAAGGACAAGCTGGCTCAGAGTCAGTACACTGTGTCTGAGTGGGGTATCCATGTTAAACTCATGGTGTCTCAGTGGGCTAGCACTATTATACCAGCATAAGTCTGGGCCTAGTACAAGGAGTCACACATGTGCATGCACGTCACAATATTGATCTTGAACATGATGTTAACCCCCTTTTTCATCTCAACCACATGCACATGTAGCAGGGCGTGGAGTCATCCCACAGATGACATCCTTACCTTGTCAGCTGGCTGACGGGGTTTACCTCTTTGGTCATGTGGACAAGGCGTCCGACCTCTGATCAGAAGGTCAGTACTTCGAATCTCATCATGGGACTCGGAAATTTTATGGCCGCTACATTGGCGCCCAACGTGGGGCTGAGCACATTCATCTTAAATTTGAGCAAAATAAGCCTCAGTACCCTACTATGCGTCCCAGGATGTCCCTTCTGTTGACAGGGGAGTATGCAGCAGGGCATGGAGTCATCCCACAGATGACATCCTTACCTTGTCAGCTTGCTGACGGAGTTAACCTCTTTGGTCATGTGGACAAGGCATCCGACCTAGGATCAGAAGGTCCGTGGTTCGAATCCCATCACGGGACTCGGACATTTGCAGCCGCTACACAAACAAGAACTTCATACACACCTGTCTGTGTGCTGGTCTTGTCCAGTTGTGGCTGTCCGTTTTGAAAAAGTTCAAACTGGACATTTTAAACTTTGATCCACGTATGGAACAATTTGACCCGTCACTGTTGCCGCAGAATTGCGAAACATTATGTTGCCATATATAATAGTCACACTACAACAAATATGACTTTTAATGAGTCAAAGTGTGGCATTTATGATACCTGTGAATATGTATCCATTCTCTGTCAACTTAAGTACATTTCATGGTATCAATATCAGTAATCTGACTGTGGTTGCTGTAAATAACGGTAAGTTACCGAGTTCACACATGATTTGGCTGAAATTAATGTTAACAATATTGAATTTGAATTTGTTTAATTAAATAAAATAGATTACAAACACAAGTCTGTATATACAATGGACAGTTTTTATAACCAGATAGTGTAATAACAGGATTAAATAGCATAATTTAGTAAGGATTTGCTGACATGGTATTTCTGGTATTACGTGCTCACGATAACATCTTCAGTTTGCGTTAAGGGATAAACATCACGACTCACTTGTGGTGTCTTTTACAGTTAAAAAAAGTGTGCAGTATATTCAAGATAATCTGGTATATGCCATGAAAGTGATCCTGATTTTATTCTTGTATTATTTTACCATTTTATTCATACATGAACATCCACCAGCAACTGTCAAATATGAGGTGGGCATGACAAAAATACAAATGTCCGACTGACAAAAACAAATTCCGAATCCCTGGTCTAGACTCACATGGAAGTGGCAGTAACTGTATATACTTCCTGGTTCCTCCTGTTTTGTTTTTTTGCCTTCAATTAGGCTGAATAATAACTAGACACCCATCTCCATAGACATTCATTTACCGTGCAGACACATTCATGTTCTTTAACGACTTAACATCCCCGCTTTGAGTGATTATTTTAACATTATGAGGCATATGTTAGTACCGAAGTTGTCTGCTGTTTTCAAATTGGCTTCTTTTGAGCTCAAGTTTCTGTTTTACTTCAGTTAAAGTGTCATTGTGTCTGGCTGGATAATGGGTGTGAAATAAAGTAGCCTTTAGTTGCTGATGTATTGTCTTGGGGACACTTCATCTCAGACAGGTGTCCTTAACACATCATCTCAATGTCTGTTGTGCTTCCTGAAAGCTGCTAGGCTGTTCTGCCATCAATCAATGTCCTGTATACAGGAGAAATGCTTTCCAGCCAATTACTGCACCCATATGTCCAGGGGTATGCTTTCCAGCCAATTACTGCACCCATATGTCCAGGCATATGCCTTCCAGCCAGTTACTGCACCCATATGTCCAGGCATATGCCTTCCAGCCAATTACTGCACCCATATGTCCAGGGGTATTCTTTCCAGCCAATTACTGCACCCATATGTCCAGGGTTATGCCTTCCAGCCAATTATTGCACCCATATGTCCAGGTCTATGCCTTCCAACCAGTTACTGCACCCATATGTCCAGGTCTATGCCTTCCAGCCAATTACTGCACCCATGTGTCCAGGGCTATGCCTTCCAGCCAATTATTACACCCATGTGTCCAGGGCTATGCCTTCCAGCCAATTACTGCACCCATATGTCCAGGTCTATGCTTTCCAGCCAATTACTGCACCCATATGTCAAGGGTTATGCTTTCCAGCCAGTTACTGCACCCATATGTCCAAAGCTATGCCTTCCAGCCAATTACTGCACCCATATGTCCAGGGCTTTGCCTTCCAGCTAGTTACTGCACCCATATGTCCAAAGCTATGCCTTCCAGCCAATTACTGCACCCATGTGTCCAGGGCTATGCCTTCCAGCCAATTACTGCACCCATATGTCCAAAGCTATGACTTCCAGCCAATTACTGCACCCATATGTCCAGGGCTATGCCTTCCAGCCAGTTACTGCACCCATGTGTCCAGGGCTATGCCTTCCAGCCAGTCACTGCACCCATATGTCCAGGGCTATGCCTTCCAGCCAATCACTGCACCCATATATCCAGGGCTATGCCTTCCAGCCAGTTACTGCACCCATATGTCCAGGGCTATGCTTTCCAGCCAATTACTGCACACATATGTCCAAAGCTATGACTTCCAGTCAATTACTGCACCCATATGTCCAGGGCTATGCCTTCCAGCCAATTACTGCACCCATATGTCCAGGGCTATGCCTTCCAGCCAATTACTGCACCCATAAGTCCAGGGCTATGCCTTCCAGCCAGTTACTGCACCCATATGTCCAGAGCTATGCCTTCCAGCCAATTACTGCACCCATATGTCCAGGGCTATGCCTTCCAGCCAATTACTGCACCCATAAGTCCAGGGCTATGCCTTCCAGCCAGTTACTGCACCCATATGTCCAGGGCTATGCCTTCCAGCTAGTTACTGCACCCATATGTCCAGAGCTATGCCTTCCAGCCAATTACTGCACCCATGTGTCCAGGGCTATGGCTTCCAGCCAGTCACTGCACCCATATGTCCAGGGCTTTGCCTTCCAGCCAGTTACTGCATCCTTATGTCCAGGGCTATGCTTTCCAGCCAATTACTGCACACATATGTCAAGGGCTCTACTCCACCCACTATTTTCTTCATCCATTCCGTGACAATGTTATCCATACTTCAATCCACATTTCAGCGATGACTTTGCAATACACAACTGACACAAGCTAATTTGCATATCATGACTTTTCTCTTGTTGGTAAGAAGAGTTTGGTAAAGGTACTAGCATCTGAACCAAAATATTAGATTGGAAGGAGTGAGTGAGTGAGTTTGGTTTTACGCCACCTTAAGCAATATTCCAGCAATATCATGTCAGGGGACACCAGAAATGGGCTTCACACATTGTATCTTCGAGGGAATCGAACCCAGGTCCTTGGTGTGACGAGCTAACGCTTTAACCCCTAGGCTACCCATCACCACCCCTAGATTGGAAGACTGAAGAGCTTGATAAAGGTTCTAGCATCTAAACTGCACATTGCATTGGAAGAATAAAGAATAAAGATTTTGATAAACATACTTGCATCTGAATTGAAACATCACATGGAAAGAAAAAAGTTGGAATCCATATGTAATACACATCTTCCATGCCAATATCTAACAATATATCAGTGTGAAGAACCAATGACCCTTCTGTATTTCTTGACAAGTCACAGTCAGAGAGACACAACGCTGACACCCCCCTGCTCCTAATGACAGTAGGTCAAGGTCAGAGAGACACAACGCTGACACCCCCCTGCTCCTAATGACAGTAGGTCAAGGTCAGAGAGACACAACGCTGACAGCCCCCTGCTCCTAATGACAGTAGGTCAAGGTCAGAGAGACACAACGCTGACAGCCCCCTGCTCCTAATGACAGTAGGTCAAGGTCAAAGAGACACAACACCGACACCATTGTGCTCCTAACGACAATTAAGGTGAAGGTCAGAAACAAGGCTGACAGTAACAGCATGACCTGCAACAGTAATTGGCCACCATCAACTATCAGTTGATGGGATAATACATCCCTTGATACAGCAACTCTCACCTTCATAGCTGCAGGAGCTGAGTGCAGTGGTGCATTGGGAACACTTACTTGGTCATCATGGCTGTGTCTATATGATAAAGTGTTGCTGGGGAGGAGGTGTTTCATGCTCTGCTACCATAAGGTGGAGGTTTATGGATCAGAGATGATTTATGACTAGACCACTCTGTTACAAATCTACAGGGCAGCACTGTTTTCACAGAGCTCCAGATAAGCTTTTGGTATTGTGGGTATTTTACCCATGCATTTTAAAATCACTGGGTATCAGTAATTCTATCTGGGTATTCAAATTTCTGTTACCCACTAGTTTTTACACATGTGGGTATTTAAGTTAAATATTTAAAAACACTATTCATCTAGTCCCTGCAAACTGGTGTCGTGTGGGTTTGAAAGCTCTATAGGACTCAAAAATACCACGATACTTCCACAAGAAAGTGTGATTGCAAATGATCATGACGTAACTGTCATCGTGGAGTTTGGCAAGGTTGACAGAATTCCCGTATATAATTTCACAATAAGTTGCTGATTTTCTAATCGAATACGCAGGGTTACTTCACAATATTTTGATGATACGCACACGTTTTATTTTTGTAGCGTATCTGTAAATGTTCGTTGCGTATTTGATACGCTTGGATTATATTTTACTGCGTATTTCTGCATTTCTGATGCGTCGTTTACGCAGTTACACAGCTTATCTGGAGCTCTGATTTTCATTGCTAAACATCCTGAGATGAAACTGCCTGAGAGTTTGAAAATTGAAATGACCATTAGGCCATCTGTATTTCTGTTGCAATACTTAACCAGTTTACAATAATATTAAAAAATAGAAAAATTCATATTGATCCATTCATTCTTAAAAAACGAATAAGGATTATTATGTTTCATAAACAAATCTGCATTTGTATTTGTATTGGGTATTTAAAGAAATAACCCAACTACTGCTTTGTTTGTTATCCTTAACGCACTTTTTCAATTCAATTTCAAAGTCTCAACATCATTGTGATTCTGATGATTGTGCAAAATCTTGCCCCAAAGAGTTAGTGAGTAAGTGAGTATGGTTTTACGCCGCTCTTAGCAATATTCCAGCAACATCACGGCAGGGGACACAAGAAATGGGCTTCACAATGTACCCATGTCAGGAATCGAACCTGGGTCTTTGGCGTGACGTTGCCCAAAGGATGTGTTATGATCAATGTTTTTTGCTCATGCTGTCAACCACCAGTTTCCCCATGCCAGACTGATTACTTACAGGCTGAATGAAGTAGCTGGGATAATGCTGGCTGACTGCAAAACAAAATTCACTAACTCAAGGTCACAAGGCTTCAAGACTCAGCCATCATGATTGGGACGGCATATGATTGACAACTGATGAGATCAAATTTGAGGAATTCTGATGACCCACGGACAATGCTCATCCATGTGACTCTCCATCAGCAACTTCTCATGCTTCGTCACATCAGTGACAAGGCTTGCAACCCCTACTTAGTATTATGATTGTCTTGGTTCTTCTCCTTCACACATTCTGCTCACTGGTGCCTTGCAATCTCAACACAATCAGATCTTTTACTCTGATACGATACCTCTCTGCGTGAAAGTCGAGGACACCTCATGAGGTCGCAGCAGGTGAACTTTAATTTCTAATCAGTCAATCAGCATTAACACTTCTCAGTACAAACGAATGAAGCATTAGCCGGTATATCTCAATTTTATATCTCAAGGATGAACTTAAACAACAAGTTACGGAAGTATGCCATTATATTGTTGTGGGTAATTCTTACATCTGTCTTTTCAAGGTGCGGAGGCGTCTACACTCAAAAGATAAAAATAAATCAAATCTATGTTCATTATCAGTTTTCAGTTGTACAAATCAAATCTAAATTTTCAGTATGAGTGAGCAAAGCATTCAAGCCAGCATATTGATTTCCATATAAAAAATGAACTAAAATTACTTAAATGTCTGTCAGGGAAAAAGACATATTTTCTTTTTATTGCGCTGTAGCGTCTACACTTAAAACTGACAAGGAATATTTGTGTTCATCTGGGTTTTATTCGTAACAAATAAAATTTCCTAAACAAGATTGAAAAACATGAAGCCAAATTGTTTTAGAAAGATTACATCTACAATTGTAATTAGTTCAAAAACCCACGCAGCCTTATTTAGATTGGGCATTTTGCGCTTTCCCATATTTCACCTGACACGGCCTTCTATGGAGGTACCCCACATCTTTATGTTGGGAGGGATTGTATCTAGTAAGAGTCTAATGAGAGATAAAAATGCTACATGATCTACAGCTGACAATCATGCAAAGACAACAGGAACTATACAAACTCAATAATTTTGCCCACAGTTCTGGCTAATCGATGTTCACAATACCCTTTAAGGGTGAAACGTTATAACTTGAAGTCGTTATAAAGTTATGGTAGAGCTTGGTTTCTCTGTTAATATTTCTTCGATTAAAAAAACCTCCATTATTAAACTGTTAAATGTCACACAGATCAACATTTCAATACTGCTATCCTGATTAAGGTGATTGCACAGAGTGAGCTTGGGTTCCTGATGCTGGGACACCATGGCCCCATGTACAATGCGATCTTAGCCCAAAGACTATCGTAAGTCTATGTTAAACAATGGGACTTACGATCATCTTAGCGCTAAGATTGCTTTGTGCAAGTGGGCCCATGTCTTTTGGTTTTTGCATTATTTATTCATTTGGTTATTATTTGAGGAACTCACTGTAATGATACAGGGTGTTTGTGCAGCAGCTGGATTGTAAAGTCGTATGTACAGGATATAATATTTGTGTTCATGTCATACTAAATATACGACACAAGTGTCTAAATTCTGGTAAGACCGAAATTTAGTCACGAGTGTCGTAAACATAGTATGACATGAACATAAATATATTACCAAAGAAGATGTCTACATACAGAGATAAAGTCGCAACATTAGCAGAACCACAATTTGTCGAATGATGTCAACAATCTTCAGCAATTACGTTTTTTCTCTTGTGACGTCATTCCGATCCCCTGTCACAATAAGATTTGAATGACGTCAACAATGCCGTCTGGATGACGGAAACAATACACTGTTGTCTCGTGACGTGATATGACCCTAGGGCACGCCGAAGCCCCGGGTTCGATTTCTCACATGGGTACAATGTTGAAGCCCAATCCTGGTGTCCCCCGCCATGATATTGCCGGAATATTGCTAAAAGCGGCACTCACTCACTCACCATCCTCACTCACTCACTCACTCACTCACTTGATAACAAGATGACACTTTCCTATGAATACCAAAACTTTTTTTTCACAGAATATTCAGTTGATAATTGATTTAAAGGCACAGGTTTTTTATTTCATTTTTCTAGAAAATGTGACATTAAATGCTTAGTAGATGGAGGAAATCGGTTATAAATGTGTCCAACATGACAGCATTCACATCACCAAGCAGTCACAATAATGAAAATAAATCCTAAGTTGAGATACAAAAATTGATAACCTATTATACATGCAAAAGGAAATATTTATACACAAGCAAATATATATAGTATTTCACAATACACAACTTTAAAGCCACAACTATCTCTATGTAGAACACTTCCTGATATAGGTTTAGGCCATACCATTTCCATTACCATATTTTCTTGAGTATTGTGTGCACCCGAATATAATGCGCACCCCACCTCTAGCAGATTCAGTATTTTGGAAGAAAAAATATTTGAATATTATGCGCAGAAAACAATTACACAGTACCCCTTCAGCGAATTCCGGTAAACGAACGGGTGATGAGAAACTTGATCAGTACAAATCAAAAATCATGAGACACGTTGATTTACCGTATAAATTGTATTTTTTGTTCTGCTAGGCATTGTTTTACAGGAATAATATATTCCAATATCTTGTTATTTTAGTTGCAGCTTTTACTAAATATATTTAAAATAATTATAACCCAAAGCAAAGCAGCTGATCGCTATATTTCCAATTATTATTTTTCATGTGGAACCAGTTTGACCAGTCAACGTCGAGGCTCCCGCGCACGTGATCGCAAGAACTATGTGTTGACATAGAATCGTCTAACGATAACTATACTGACTTTTAATGAGACAAAGGATGGCATTTATGATATATGTAGCCATTCTCTGTCAACTAAAGTTCGTTTCAAGGCATCAATAGTGGTATCTGACCGTGGTTGCTGTTAATAAGGGTGAGTTGTGCGATCTTCCGATTGCTTCACACACGATTTTGCCGAAATTAATTAAAACAATATTAAAAGGAATTTTTAATAAAATTTATGAAATAAGTTACAAACATAGGTCCAGACATACAAAGAAAACTTTTTATAGCTAGACTGTAATTACATGATTAATTTGCGTACTTCAGTATGGATTTGCTGACATGGTATTTCCGGTGTTACGTGCTCACGGTAATGTCTTTCCGTTGGGGGAAAAATACATCAAAACTCATTATTGTGTGTATAATGCGCACCCCCTTCTACACAGCTGTGTTTTTTGGAAAAAAAGTGTGCACTATACTCAAGAAAATACGGTATTAACAACACATCATTCAACAATGACAGCAACAGATGAGTGCATTTAGAAGACAAATCATAGCATCTGAAAACAATCTGTGGAATAATGTCACATTCCCAATAGGGGAATATCTTGCTTATGGATTCCCAACATGTGCTGATCATGTTCCAGACTGGATTTCGCCCAAGTCACATGATTCTGAACATCCTGTCAATACTTCCAATGCAGGACTTTCAACCTCTGTGTCCTGTGAGACACATATTATTTAGGATCCTGATGATAGCAAATAGTGCGATGATGTAGTAAACAGTTTAAATTGTCCACAGAAACTGGCAGTTAGAGATATAAAACACCCTAATAAAAAGTCTAAATGTAAGCTTGATATATCTTCATCCCAGAATCCTTCCCTATGATATACTTAAAATTGAAAAAAAATAAATAAATTGATAAAAACCCTTTCCACATCCAATTGAAATCTCAGAATAAAGAAAAGTCGATTGTACGATTCTTCTATATCATAAGCATGTGTTTATGAATCACCATCAAATAGTAATGATACAAGGGGTTTGCGGAGCGTATCCTGCCCAACTGGTGGCATCCATGAAAAACACATGCAAAGGCAAGGCAATTATTCACCTGAAAAGGCACGGGGAACATATGGTACAATAGGGAATTGCATTAGATATTATTTTTGTCACTGATGCATCAAATTTGGAAAATTCTCCACATGTCTACAATAAAACTTTTTGAAAGCTTTACTGAGGCCTTGAATGTTGTAACCTTGATCAAGCAGCTTGATCAAATACATTTACAAATTATTGAGAAATAATAAGTCTTGTTTTTGAAAAACATCGCACCAAATTCAAAATGTTTCAAATGTAAGTCAATTGTTCACCAAACTACACAGAAAATGCACAATAATATTGACAGTGTAGTGGTGCTAAAATTCGAGTCCTGCAACGGGATTCGAACCACGGACCTTCTTGTCCCCATGACCAAAGAGGTTTATAACACCGCCAACAAGCTAACACCGTCAACAAGCTAACACTATCAACAAGCTAACACCGTCAACAAGCTAACACCGTCAACAAGCTAACACCGTCAACAAGCTAACACTGTCAACAAGCTAACACTGTCAACAAGCTAACACCGTCAACAAGCTAACACCGTCAACAAGCTAACACCGTCAACAAGGATATCAGCTGTGGGATGACTCCACACCCTGTGACATACTTCCCTGTCAACAGATGGCACATCCTGGGCCGCATGGATTGGTAATAAGACCTATTTTACTCAAATTTAATACGATCATGCTCAGCCCCACGTTGGGCGTCAATGTAGCGGTATAAGAATTTCCGAGTCCCCCAACAGGATTTGAACCACCTTCTGAGCTGAGGTCTGACGCCTTGTCCACATGACCAAAGAAGTAAATCCTGTCAGCAAACTGACATGGTAAGGATATCAGCTGTGGGATGGATGACTCCCGAAAAGCATTTGATATTGGTGATAAAACAACAGGACATCATATTAAGGGATGATTGGAAATGATCAGAACGCTTCTGGTATCAAAACTGTCACACTTCTGGGGCGGTCGGGTAGCCTAGTGGTTAAAGTGTTTGCTCGTCACACCGAAGACCCGGGTTTTATTCCCGACATGGGTACAATGTGTGAAGCCCAATCCTGGTGTCCTCCACCATTGAATATTGCTAAAAGCGGCTAAAACCATACTCACTCACTCACTGTCACACTTCTATTGGGAAGGGGCATTTGATGCTAAATGTTACGACACCACATCCAACCATCACCTTACAAAGTCTAATGGCTTTTCACTTGCGCTATCATTTATTTAAATCCAGTGGTGTTTCTGCGTAGAACTGTCATGATTTATCTTAACGACCACAAGCTGATGGCTAGCTATTATAGATGAATCTCGGCCATGTGATTAAATGTATCTGCATCAGGAAATGTTTTCTACTTCAATGAATTTTTATATGTTTTCCATCTTTATGAGCGGCTTAATATCTACTCTGCTGTTACAAATGAGAAAATATACTGCCACGGCACTGTAGCTCACCTGCTTAAGTGTTTCCGCTTGTTTGTTGTTAAACAGGTGTACAGGTATAGTCCAGATGTATGAACCACGCCATTTAGCCTTACAGTCTGATCCGTTTACTTGTCCTTTTAGAGGTGAGGTGAGGTGAGGTGAGGTGAGGTGAGGTGAGGTGAGGTGGGGTTTAACATCATGTCCAAGATTATTGCATTTATATACATGCATGCACATGTGTGTGTATGTGTGTGGGTGGCTGCTTGTACTAGCCTGGACCGATGCCTGATCACTGAGATACCATGCCGCAGTTTAACATGAATACCCCATTCAAACACAGTATACTGACTCAGAGCCGACCAGTCCCTGTTTTAGCCATATAATGACGAGCGCCAGAAAGGGTTACAACAAGTACCATCTTTTAACGTCTTTTTGAATGATGCGGCCGGGGATCGAATGCTGGACCTTCTGCTCTCTGGGGGGACGCTCTACATCTAGACCACGGAGGCGGTCTGAGGTGAGGTGAAATTTCTCTAATAAACTATGCAATAAACCTGGATTTTAAAGAAAATATATTTCATTTTCCATATTTGTCAGTAGAAATGACTGGGGAGCCATCCAGTCCCTGCTACATCCCTTGCTTTGTCATGTGTAAGTCAGGCCAACAACAAGTACCATCTTTTTTACATTATTTGTATGATGTTGTCTGATCCTACTTGGAGACAAGCAAAATAAAAAAATTGAAATGCCAAAGGATGATTTTTTTCTTCTTTTAAAAAAAAGATGAGAAAATATTTTCATTACACAAAACAAACTTAATTTTCCAGTTTATATTCACCATTTTCCATCTATTTTGTCCTCAAATCTTTTACATTTTTAATCATCTCACACACTACCCACTGTACCATTGTAAAATGAGAAACGACAGAACAAACACACCTTGCAAGAATCAATAGGTAAAAGTAATTGAGACTGGTCACAAACAGAAGAAAACAGGTGTGGATCATTAATATTTTACACACTAACTTACAGAACGCCAGACATTAAATAGAATTTCTATCTCAACACAGTAATTAGTTCCCAACACCATTCAGTTTCCTCATCACATGCATCATGATGACAAATTGTATAGTTTGTGATCTTTCTGTTAAATAATTTCTACAAATAGTTAAGTTAAAAGAAACTTTAGTCTTAGCATAAACTACTACTATGACATTCAGCAAGTTATGGCTATGAATGAGTGATTATGGTGACTTTTTCATAAATATTCCAGCAATGTCATAGGAACATCAGAAAAGTGCTTTACACATAAGTACGCATATGAAGAATCAAACTCGGACCTTTTGAGTCACATAGTTCTTCAAAATACCAAACAAAATAAAATGACAAATTAAGGATTATTTGCTAACAGTGGCCCACTGAGTCAGGTGAGCTATAGGTAATGTTTAGAAGGCCACGCCTATCATAAAGCCATTGACCACTGGAGTCAGTTGAGCTATAGGTAATGTTTATAAGGCTACGCTTATCATAAAGCCATTGACCACTGGATTCAGGTGAGCCATAGGTAATGTTTAGAAGGCCACGCCTATCATAAAGCCATTGACTACTAGAGTCAGGTGAGCTATAGGTAATGTCTAGAAGGCCACGCTTATCATAAAGCCATTGACCACTGGAGTCAGGTGAGCTATAGGTAATGTTTAGATCACATAGCTTAAGAAAGACAGACCTGCAATCAAAACTTGGTCCACACAGTCAGGGACGTGAGTTATAGGTTAGTATAGTTAAAAACCCCAGGCCCACTATCCAAACTTGGACCACTGAGTAAGGTGAGCTATAGGTATAGTCAAGAAACCCTGGCCTATTACCCAAACTGGGACCACAGTCAGGTGAGCAATAGGTATTAAGAAACCCTGGCCTACTTAAATAATCCAACCATGGACCACAGTCAGGTGAGCAATAGGTATTAAGAAACACTGGCCTACTTAAGTAATCCAAAAATGGACCACAGTCAGGTGAGCTGAAGGTATTGTTAAGAACCCTGGCCTACTTTCCAAACTTGGCCCACTGAGTCAGGTCAGCTATAGGTATAGTTTAGAAGCCTAGGCCTATTATCTAACCAGTCTCTTTGTTAAATCAATAATCTAATCCCCCAACCTAATCTAGAGAACCCGGAAACATCCAACCTAATAACAATCATGGAACTACCAGGTCCTCGTCCTAGTAAACAGGATTTCAGTTCATAAAACATGAGCCTCCCCTTCTTAAATAACCACCATTGATTACTTTGTTACTACTTTCAACATCTTATAGGGAAAGCAGAAGGGAACTCTGTCAATCACTGCCGGACAGCACTAACTAGATACAGGGCTTACTTAGACGACAGACAAATTTCATTATCTCAATAGGGACAGTCAAGTAGTCCAGTGGTCGAAGTGTTTGCATGTCACGCTGAAGAACCTGGTTCAGATCGACATGGGTACAATGGTATCAATTCTGGTGTCCCCTGCCATGAGATGTCTGGAAAATAATCTTAGAAACCAAGGATCATAATCCAGCAAACCAAGGATCATAATCCAATAAATCAAGGATCATATTCCAGCAGACCAAGGATCATAATCCAGCAGACCAAGGATCATAATCTAACCCACCAATTATCATAAGCCAGCAGACCAAGGATCATAATCAAGCAGACCAAGATTCATAATCCGGAAAACCAAGGATCATAATCCAACACACAAAAGATCATATTCCAACGAACCGAGAATCATAATCCAACAAACCAAGTATCATAATCCAAAACACTAAGTATCATAATCTAACACACTAAGTATCATAATCTAGCAAACCAAGGACCATAATCCAACACACAAAAGATCATAATCTAACAAACGAAAAATCACAATCCAACAAACCAAGTATCATAATCCAAAACACTAAGTATCATAATCTAACACACAAAGTATCATAATCTAGCAAACCAAGGATCATAATCCAACACATGAAAGATCATAATCCAACAAACCAAGAATCATAATCCAACAAACCAAGAATCACAATCCAACAAATCAAGTTTCATAATCCAACAAACCAAGTATCATAATCCAACAAACCAAGAATCCAAATCCAACAAACCAAGTATCATAATCCAACAAACCAAGAATCACAATCCAACACACAAAGGATCCTAATCTAACTAACCAAGAATCAGAATCCAACAAACCTAGTATCATAATCCAACAAACAAGGATCATAATCTACAAACAAAGACTTATTATCCAACAAACAAAGGATCAAACAGAAGGGGGATTCGAACCAAGGACAAGCAATTTCTGGCACAGAATGACAAGATTTAAATTTTGAATTTTCGCAAATGAAAAGAAGATCCATCATGTAGGTCAAGACAATGTCTGTTTACTGTGACTTTGAAGTAATGTGTTAAAAAATGATTACTAGTTTTTTTACCACCAAATTATTACTTCTACTATGAATTCTCTGGAACTAACATAAAAACATATTGTCGAAATAAATATGCACGACTACATTACAACTGAACATTCTCAAAACATAAAACCAAATTGATGCCTAAACATATGCTACAAAACAACATAAGCTACATAATAACATATGCTACATAATAACATATGCTTCATAACATAAGCTACATAATAACATAGCTCCATTGTACATAGGTAGATAATAACATAGCTACATAGTTATATAGCTATATAATAACATAGCTACATCATAACATAAGCCACATGACATAAGCTGCCTAATAACATAAGCTAAAAAATAACGTAAGCTAAAAAATAACATTAGCTACATGATCACATAAGCTACCTTATAACATCAGCTACAATATTATAACATAGTTATAGAACATAAGCTACATAACATAAGCAATATCATAACATAAGCTACATACCATGTGCTACATTATAACATAGCTACATAATAACATAAGCTACATAATAACAGCTACATTATAATATAGTTACATGACATAAGCTACATTATAAACATAGCTGGATAATAACAAAGCATGTTTGTGATCTTTTCCTTGTAAAATGTGACACTTATTCTGCCAATATCTATTAATAACTTTGTCAGGCTGCACTGAATAAAAAAGTTTCTTGTCATTGGTTACTCTCAAACCAGTTTGACACACAAAACGACAAAATATTGAGGCACACAACAGTGGTTTTTTTTCATTTTCACTATAGCAAAAGTACACAAAGTTGAAAGAGACAACAAGAAATTTCCAAACATGTCTGTTTTATGTTTTTTTATACAGCAATTACTGTGAAAAGAACTGGTGAAAAGTAACCATGATCGATATTTGTAATTACTGCTGGTACAAAGGGCTGTTAAAATAGCCACCTGGAAAACTGCCTAACCTTTAGCACTGGCATTACAGCCAGGGAGGACTATACAGAGATCTTGTCTCAGTGCAACAAGGGGACTGACCATGTATACTACTCAAAAGAAGTTAAAGAACATCCGATTCTTTACGGCATGATCAACTATAGTCATGTGAAAGAATCAGGGGTTCTTTAACTTCTTTTGAGTAGTATATTTGTGGGAGAGGCCAAAGACTTTTGTAAGAGTCAGAATACGTTTTTGGTCACTGCTTTTACATATAATTTCTTCTCTGAAAGAAAACAAACTATTAATAATTTCTTTGACAAACATTTTTTTTAAGCGGACAATTACATTATTTAAAGCCTGAGTTAAAATCATATTTCTCAAGTATTTTCTTGAATAGATCATGTACACGTTTCAAAGAATAGCCAGGCCCAGAATATCAAGTCCTTGGTCCCTCATCAAACATAACAGAATGGCAATCTGAATTAGCATCCTGGCTGACTGACACATGTCTTTCATAACACTGACATTTGAAAGTTCCTTCTTCAAAGACCAGCCTTGTCCACACTGACCCATACCCCAACCTCAGACTCAAAGGATCTTCCCCATCGCTTGTAATGAATTCAATGTAACTTGCTGAATCTAATCAATTTCATTATGTCTCCCCTGATTCAATCAAAGGCCATATTCCGGTGCTGATCTTCTACACGTTGTCACATAATGACAAAGGTGAACATGAACTTGTCTTTCATGTAAACATAAATCAGTCCACACAAATTATAATCTCTACCCCTCCAAGCTGTTTCATTGAAACTCGATTTTGTCTGTGAAGTGAACACACCTTAATGGCTGCTTTCTAATGTGGCGATATGTGCCATTCATGCATGTGAGATAGTTGAGGACGATTTTTCGTACTGGTCTAGGTCAAGGAATAAAAGCATGGTTACTGGTACATCATGAAATCCCCACAAAGAGACAAGCATGGGATACTGAGTACATCATGGAATCCCCACAAGGAGACAAGCATGGGATACTGGGTATTTCATCATGGAATCCCCACAAGGAGACAAGCATGGGATACTGAGTACATCATGGAATCCCCACAAGGAGACAAGCATGGGATACTGGGTATTTCATCATGGAATCCCCACAAGGAGACAAGCATGGGATACTGAGTACATCATGGAATCCCCACAAGGAGACAAGCATGGGATACTGGGTATTTCATCATGGAATCCCCACAAGGAGACAAGCATGGAGTACTGGGTACTTCATCATGGAATCCCCAGAAAGAGACAAAGATGGGGTACTGGGTACATCATGGAATCCCCAAAAGGAGACAAGCATGGAGTCCTGAGTACTTAATGGAATCCCCACAAGGAGACAAGCATAGGGAACTGGGTACATCGTCATGGAATCCCCACAGGGGATCCCCACAAGGAGACAAGCATAGGGAACTGGGTACATCGTAATGGAATCCCCACAGGGAATCCCCACAAGGAGACAAGCATAGGGAACTGGGTACATCGTCATGGAATCCCCACAGGGAATCCCCACAATTAAGGAGACAAGCATGGGGTACTGGGTACATCATGGATTCCCCACAAAGAGACAAGGAAGGGGTTCTTGGTACATCATGGAATCCCCACAAGGAGACAAGCATGGTTACTGGGTACATCATGGAATCCCCACAAGGAGACAAGGATGGGGTACTGGGTACATTACAGAATCCCCACAATAAGCACAGACAGGAGCAGTAGTCAGTGAACGTGGTGTTGTCACCCACAAGAGTGGCATGCATGTTGCTGCCTGGTGTGCATACTGCACATCTGCCCTACAGGGGCATCCAACCTGTCAAGTATACTGGGATCATTACTTATGGTGCCAATTTGTCACCAACACATCTTCAATGTTCTATGGCCAACCAGTAGAATTTAATGGGGAAACATCTCTGACGGAGCTTTGTTAGAAATGTAACATTTTTCGGTCACTGCTTAGATCTGAACGAATAATTTTGTAATGAGATGTCATGTTTGCTGGATTTTTCTCTGGAATAAAATAATTATAAAAAAATACAATCTCAGACACTCTCCCCATCACAACCGATTATCAAGAGGTCAGTCTCCCACATAACCAGGGCAAATTCTGAAAGACCCTGTCAGATCTGTTAAATAAGTAGGTCATATTCTGAAAGACCCAGTCAGGTCTGTTTTATAAAGAGGTCATATTCTAAAAGACCCTGTCATGTCCGTTAAATAACTAGGTCATATTGTGAAAGACCGTGTCAGATCTGTTACGTAGCAAGGTCATATTTTGAAAAACCCTGGCAGATCTGTTACTTAAATAAGTCTTATTCTAAAAGACCCTATGAGGTCTGTTATATAACCAGGTCATATTCTAAAAGACCCCATGATCTGTGACCAACGGACACACATTGGGCACTTAAGGGACCTATTCTGCATGATGATCTCCCAAGGTGGCCTCAGGTCGATTTCCATGTCCTGTTCCATGTCCTTAAAAGATGAATTACCACAAAACATGATAACAAAGGGAGAAGAGGATCGATACAGAATATTCACGTTGCCTTTGATATGAGCAGAACCTTTTATTGTTGAAGTGGTTTGTTGAAACAAATTTCATTTTAATTGAGTCTCATCACAGGTTAATCAGTGCATAACAACGAAAGATGACACATCCATTTGGCAAACTGTAGCATTTGATAACTCCATTCCTAAACCATTATTCTAAATGCAATCACATCGAAGTGGAACCAGTCATAATAAAATTGCTTGTAACCCATCCATAATCTCATGGGAAAGAAGCATACAAAAACAGATGGAAAAACATCCACATGAAGGAAAAACAGATGGATAGAAGAAATGAAACCTTTTCCATCATATTCCCATAAAGGTAATACGTTCATAGTAATCCCCTCAAGCCAGCGCGGTATTTACCTTATTTACTCAAGTCAAGGAAAACAGTTCCTTTATTCCACCTATTTTCTGACATATTAAAGAGCTAATTCCTTATTTTTGTACCATTTCCGAATATTTATCCAGACCATGTTCTCAATATTATCCTGTCCGTAATCCGTACAGCTTAATAGTCCTTATACAGACGATTTGACTCCCAGATCCACACGGAGACAGCGAGCAGCTCAGATCATGTTCAAAAACAATCCCAAGAAGACAAAATATGGCGGCCTTTGATCTGGACTAGCTTCCGAGATCAATGTCTCACAGAGAAGATTTGCTACAGATGTGGAAGTTTCATCCTGGACAATCATGGTCGTATAAGAGCAAGCTTGATTAATGTCTGTTGCTGCATCACTTTTGTGCTACATCTTCATAGGTCAACTGGGCACAAAGACGACAGACACTCCAGTTGTATGACTGAATTGCAATATGTGGGCCGTTTTGGGCCGTTTTGGGCCGTTTTGTCACAGCAAAGAGGCATATGTCATGTAAAGGTAATTTAAACATGCTATTTATCATGGAAGTATTTTCACCGAAGCAGAGGAGTAATTAGATACAGATTCACATGTCTGTTTAAAATTGATTTCATTTTTGCGTTTTTGGATGGGTAGACATAAAAAATACACACTGTCTAAACCAGCGTGGTAGATTAATTCAAAGTGTGCACAAAGGTTTTTACGTTAAGAATTTAATAAAAGCCAAAACATATTGATGTCGATTGTTATAAATACATATGCAAACCATAATAACTTCACAGACAGCTTGTTTAATCAATAACATAAGAAAAACCTGTGGACAACAGTACAAAAGCTGTGACATTGTTCAACTCTGCAACACAAGCCCACCTACTCTATCATCAGGAGACAGGGAACAGTCATTGTTTGTTTTATCCCGTAATGAGCGAACGCTTTAGCCACGAGGCTACCGGACTGCCACTTTTAATGTGTAAACTATGTAGGTCATGGAATTCACACATTGTACACATGCAGCGAATCGAACCCGGGTTTTTAGCGTAATGAGCGAACGCTTTAGCCACTAGGCTAACTGACTGCCACTATTAATGGTTCAACTATGTAGGTCATGGAATTCACACATTGTACACATGCAGCGAATCGAACCCGAGTTTTTAGCGTAATGAGCGAACACTTTAGCCACGAGGTTACCCGACTGCCACTATTAATGTGTAAACTAAGGCCATGTAGGTCATTGACTTCACACATTGTACCCATGTGGAGAATTGAAACTGGGTCTTCAGCATTATATTCATGTAGAGAGGTCATTACATATCAAAGTAAATTATCTGATTTAAGTACATAGAACCAAGTAAACGTGAACTGTAAGTAAAGACAGCAGGGTACAAAGTCTCTAATCATTTCACAAGGTTTTTGCCCTGTGGGGATTCCAGCGCAGACTTGGTCCCATGTAACCTATGCTCATCATATGAGTCTACAGAAATTGATCAGGAATTGACAATTTTCTGTAAAAAAGCATGCCATATTGGATACGCAGTTTGTCTCCATACCAATCATCCAATCAAATGAACTGCACACCAATCACAGAGGACTAATGTAAATATGTCTCTTATTTTGGTTTAAGTATGCATCGAATTCCCAGGTGATTATCAAATGAAGTTGGTGCCAATCAAGGAAAAAGATTTGTCACTGCTTCAAAGATTCATGGCTACAAAACCGATGGTGAGCCAATCAGCACTGATCTGATGAATTGATGTTGGAAAACTTTGATCAGTTCTTGGGCAAAACTACTTCTCTTGATTACAAGGATGTTTTCCCTGATATTTAGATGCATAGTGTCTTCATCTCAGTTTAACCAACAACCTACTTTCACAATCTTACGGTGACTTTAATACCTTTTCAAAATACAGCGTATCTTTAACAACCTACTCCTGCAGTTCAATCAGGTTAATTGGTTTGACTTCATCATTACAGTCATTGCTTTTTCAGAATTAACTTATTGATTTGAGGTTCCATGTCCTTGATCTACGGTGTTCTCACCAACACAGATTTAATCACATGAGCTAAACTGTAAATGCAAAAAAAGACTACCAATTATGAGATCCGTTCTGAAGTTCACCCGCTGAGGTTGGCGAGGAACATGATAGAGTTTTGAGGTTTTGAAGTTCATGCACTGAGATTAGCTAGGAACATGATATAGAGTTTTGAGGTTTTGAAGTTCACCTGCTGAGGTTGGTGGGAAACATGATAGAGTTTTGAGGTTTTGAAGTTCATGCACTGAGATTAGCTAGGAACATGATATAGAGTTTTGAGGTTTTGAAGTTCATGCACTGAGATTAGCTAGGAACATGATATAGAGTTTTGAGGTTTTGAAGTTCATGCACTGAGATTAGCTAGGAACATGATATAGAGTTTTGAGGTTCTGAAGTTCATGCACTGAGATTAGCTAGGAACATGATATAGAGTTTTGAGGTTTTGAAGCTCATGCACTGAGATTAGCTAGGAACATGATAGAGTTTTGAGGTTCTGAAGTTCACCTGCTGAGGTTGGTGGGGAACATGATATAGAGTTCTGAGGTTCTGAGGTTCATCTGCTGAGGTTGGTGGGGAACATGATATAGAGTTCTGAGGTTCTGAAGTTCATCTGCTGAGGTTGGTGGGGAACATGACATAGAGTTTTTAGGTTCTGAAGTTCATCTGCTGAGGTTGGTGGGGAACATGATATAGAGTTCTGAGGTTCTGAAGTTCACCTGCTGAGGTTAGCTAGGAACATGTTATAGAGTTTTGAGGTTCTGAAGTTCACCTGCTGATGTTGGCAAGGAACATGATATAGAGTTTTTAGGTTCTGAAGTTTACCTGCTGAAGTTAGCTACACCTGCTGAGGTTAGCTAGGAACATGATATAGAGTTTTTAGGTTCTGAAGTTCACCTGCTGTTGTTGGCAAGGAACATGATATAGAGTTCTGAGGTTCTGAGTTCTGAATTTAACAGTTTTGGATTGATTATCTTCAAAGTCATTTCAAAATTTTGCCATGTGGTGTGTTCAGGTCTGATCATTCTTGCAGTTTATCGCTATGTAGGCGAAATGTTTTTGTGTTATGTAAGATCGCAATCAGCAAAAAAAATAAAGTGCTTTTCATGTTGATCTTACCAATCCAAAGAAAAAGTAACACCATTTAATACAGGGGCATCAAAATTCTCGGGATTTAACGTCGCGTCCAAGATTATTGCACTTATATAGCGACGTGCATGTACGTGTGTGTGTTGGTTTGGCTGCTTGTACTAGTCCGGACTGATGCCGATTAATAGTGCTAGCTCACTGAGATACCATGCCACAGTTTAACATGAATATCCCACTCAGACACAGTATACTGACTCCGAGCCGACCAGTCCTTGTTTTAGCCCCTTAATGCCGAGCGCCAGACTGTGTAACAACAAGTACCATCTTTTAATGTCTTTTGGTATGATGCGGCCGGGGATCGAACCCCGGACCTTCCGCTCTCCGGGCGGATGCCTCTACCACTAGACCACGGAGGTGGCCCTTCCAGTACAGTGAGCCCCTGAGAGATGCTTGCCTCTACTCTACTCTACTCACCTTATGAAAACAAGGCAGAGCAATGTAGCACAGAGGACCATCAGCTGCTGCCCCAGGGCAGACTGCGACTTCTGCATCACTCGATGGAGGTCATTCTGGGGGAAAGTAGCAATAAGTGGCAATTAGGACAAAAAAACTAACATTCCGCAGTTTTCTCAATTGGCAAGGATGCAAAAACTATGAATGCAGTTAAAGTTCATCCATCCTGGTTACTGCGATAATTTAACTTAGATTGCATGACAAGAATCGGAAACCAGTCGTTCAGAAGTAGTGCAGAATTTCTGTACAATGCAGACTGCAACATAAACAGAAAATACATGGTGAAACCTCATTAGCTGTGATCACTGAACCTATGTAGCTCTTATTGACTGAGCATCTATTTTAAATATCATATATCAGGAACTACAATTGTATTATGTGAGTCTTGTGGTGAGGATACTACTTTTTTTAATTCCTGATGTAATGGCACTCTGATATATAACTCTTGACACATACAAACATGTTCTGCTTTACTTTATACCTACAAACATGTTCTGCTTAACTCTATACTTACACTTATAAACATGTTCTGCATAACTCAATACCTACAAACATGCTCTGCATAAGTCTATACTTACAAACATGCTCTGCATAAGTCTATACTTACAAACATGTTCTGCATAAGTCTATACTTACAAACACCTTCTGTATAAGTCTGTACTTACAAACATGCTCTGCATAAGTCTATGCTTACAAACATGTTCTGCATAAGTCTATACCTACAAACACCTTCTGTATAAGTCTATACTTACAAACACCTTCTGCATAAGTCTATACTTACAAACATGTTCTGCATAAGTCTATACTTACAAACATGTTCTGCGTAAGTCTATACTTACAAACACCTTCTGCATAAGTCTATACTTACAAACATGTTCTGCTTAAGTCTATACTTACAAACATGTTCTGCATAAGTCTATACTTACAAACATGTTCTGCCTAAGTCTATACTTACAAACATGTTCTGCATAAGTCTATACTTACAAACATGTTCTGCATAAGTCTATACTTACAAACATGTTCTGCATAAGTCTATACTTACAAACATGTTCTGCATAAGTCTATACTTACAAACACCTTCTGCATAAGTCTATACTTACAAACATGTTCTGCATAAGTCTACACTTACAAACATGTTCTGCATAAGTCTATACTTACAAACATGTTCTGCATAAGTCTATACTTACAAACATGTTCTGCATAAGTCTACACTTACAAACATGTTCTGCATAAGTCTATACTTACAAACATGTTCTGCATAAGTCTATACTTACAAACACCTTCTGCATAAGTCTACACTTACAAACATGTTCTGCATAAGTCTATACTTACAAACATGTTCTGCATAAGTCTACACTTACAAACATGTTCTACATAAGTCTACACTTACAAACATGTTCTGCATAAGTCTACACTTACAAACATGTTCTGCATAAGTCTATACTTACAAACATGTTCTGCATAAGTCTATACTTACAAACATGTTCTGCATAAGTCTACACTTACAAACATGTTCTGCATAAGTCTATACTTACAAACATGTTCTGCATAAGTCTATACTTACAAACATGTTCTGCATAAGTCTATACTTACAAACATGTTCTGCATGGATTGTTTGGCCAGCCAGCAGTTGAGGAACACCGGGATGAAGAGGTTGCGGAGGGGGTGAAATATCTGCAAAACAAAAGAAAACATCAAGTTGAGCAACTTGTCTCGAATTGGCAAATCTGTTAGCAAGAACATCCCATACCAAAATAATGAAAGGCATCTGGACATTTTTGCCTTGATCAGTGACTTGTGACCTTCCCACATATCTGCACAGCTAGAGAGAGACTCAAACTCTTATGGCCACCAGTAGTGATCATGAGTCCCATTGTTAACCCATTGTTGGGTGCAAAATGTCCAATTTGGAACTGTTTTACCGGAGACCTTGCACAAACTAGTTAGATACAAGCATAAAACAATCTGATCATGTGTACACTGAAGTTGATGGAAGGTGTATTTTTTCTCAAACATATAAATGTCAGAAAGAAATGCAAACATTAAAGACTTGTGGTGTAACCGTTGAGTTTTATTGTTATTGTCCTTAAACAATTATCATGTGACTAACCACGGGTCCTACTCAGGACTCACCTGGCCTGAGTTACCAGTCCCATCGTTAATCTGAACAAACACTTGTAACCAAAGTGAAGACCTTTTTTCTTTAAAAGACTCTTTAACAGTACATAAATCACAAAGAAGAAATGACTTCAAAAGATTCACTGCATGAATGAGCTATGTTTGTGTCAGATGTGTGTCCTCCAGAGGCAGTTGGACCGATGTTTCTTCTGATGGGGGCTGGCACAGTCAAAGTATTTACTTCCAAGTCACATTGGTTCAGTAAAACATGATCGGGATAGTTTTTACATTTTAACTGTAGTACAAGACTGAGTTAGCTTTCTGTTGCTAGTAGTAAGACTGTTATGTTAGCTTTTGTTAGTTGCTGAAAGTAAGACCATCAGGTTCCTGTTGCCAGAAGTAAGACCATCAGTCTCCTGTTGCCAGAAGTAAGACCATCAGGTTTCTGTTGCCCGAAGTGGGACCATCAGGTTCCTGTGGCCAGAAGTAAGACCATCAGGTTTCTGTTGCCCGAAGTGGGACCATCAGGTTCCTGTTTCCAGAAGTAAGACTGTTATGTTAGCTTTTGTTAGTTGCTGAAAGTAAGACCATCAGGTTCCTGTTGCCAGAAGTAAGACCATCAGGTTTCTGTTGCCAGAAATAAGACCATCAGGTTCCTGTGGCCAGAAGCAAGACCATCAGGTTTCTGTTGCCAGAAGTAAGACCATCAGGTTCCTGTTGCCAGAAGTAAGACCATCAGGTTCCTGTGGCCAGAAGCAAGACCATCAGGTTCCTGTTGCCAGAAGTAAGACCATCAGGTTCCTGTTGCCAGAAGTAAGACCATCAGGTTTCTGTTGCCAGAAATAAGACCATCAGGTTCCTGTTGCCAGAAGCAAGACCATCAGGTTTCTGTTGCCAGAAAAGAGACCATCAGGTTCCTGTTGCCAGAAGTAAGACCATTAGGTTCCTGTTGCCAGAAGTAAGACCATCAGGTTCCTGTTGCCAGAGGTAAGACCATCAAGTTCATGTTGTGACAAGCATTGGTTGCTGAAGGCCCATTCTAACCTGGTTCATCACAGGTCTCTAAAAGGATTACTCACGCCATACCACTGAACAATCTCAGAAGCCTTTAGTCTATGAAAGATGGGGGTTTCAATGATGGATTAAAAAAAATCAACCACTGACTCGACACGTTGAGTGTGTTTGTCACCAGAAATGTCAGGCACATGTAACATTCACTCTACAATCGAACAAGTTTTAATGATTCAAGCAGCCATTCTTTATTGCATCCCCAAGGAATCGTATTGACTCCATTCTCAACTTGGATGTGTATTGGACACACTACTGCATACCTCAAAACCATGCATTACACTGATCAACTCACTCTAACAAAATTTGGTGCTTTTTAGCAAAGCCTATATTTCAAAGGAATTCTGACATAGTGACAGCATGTCAGGACTCAGATCTCCCCAAAGCTTATATATACTACTCAAAAGAAGTTAAATAAAACCTGATAGTTTTATATTACTCTACTTAATCTGTCACGGGATGACAGATCAGCTATAGCACTTTCATATTACTTTTGATAATCTGTCATGACAATACAGATACATTAAAATAACATGAAAGAATCAGATGTCCTTTAACTTCTTTTAAGTAGTATATATGCATGACAGATTAACCTAAGTAAAATGAAAGGAATCAGCTCTCTTTTAACTTCTTTCGAGTAGTATATATGATATTGGACAACAGTTGTTGCAAAATATTGGGTTGGGTCTCATGTCTTAGTCCTGAGATACCTCGTGTTGTGCACTGAAAAAAAAAGACAAATAATGCTGATCTCAAAACCAGGCTAAGCATACTTTTTCCTTAACAACCCGCCATTCATGATTTCACTAATCAGACAAACTGGACATTTTCACGACAAAGTCAAATTAAACATTCTCACCATGGTGACGAAATGTCATTTCTCAAGTCATCGTAATTGCATTTTCGGGGTAAAAGCATGAATCTTGTCAGCCATAATAATCAAATCATCCAGGATAGTCTTTATCTGTGTGACATGCGCAAATCAGAGGCGAAGCTCGTAACAATGCCTCTGACATTTGTGCATCTTCCTTCATTGACGACATTGTTACCAAAGCTCTATACACTGACAATGTCATCATTCAAGCTTTCTGCTTCGATGGCGTCTCTACTGAGGCTCTCAATATTGGCAGGGATTTCATTTGTCAAAATTGAACTGTCATGTTAAATTGACAAGGATATTTGTGCTTGTCCTTCTCTGTGTCTGAAGGATCCAAATGCCACTTGTAGCTGCAGAACGGGACAGGAGCCCAACAAAATATTAGCCTCATTAGGAATCCAAGATATCAATAAGATGAAACTTTAGACATCTTGAGGTGGGGTGAGGTGAAACGTTTGTTTAAGATTATTGCACTTATGTGTGGCTGCTTGCTTTAGTCTGAAATTATGATGGTTTTATAGTGCTAGTCCACATAGATACCATGTCGCAGTTTAACATGAATAACTCATGCGGACAGTTTATATTGACTCCAAGCTGACAAGTCCTTGTTTTATCCCCTTAATCCCAACTGCCAGGCATGGTAATAACAAGTACCATCTTTTAATGTCTTTTGGTAGACCCAGTCCCTGTCAACCAGCAAATAAAGTACCTTATAAATTTTTGTTGAATGAAGTCAGCTTGTCTGTTACTGGGGCAGTCGGGTAGCCTAGTGGTTAAAGCGTTAGCTCGTCACGCCGAAGACCCGGGGTCGATTCCCGACATGGGTACAATGTGTGAAGCACATTTCTGATGTCCCCCGCCGTGATATTGCTGGAATATTGCTAAAAGTGGCGTAAAACCATACTCACTCACTCACTTGTCTGTTACCATCAGGGTTTCCCCTTGTCTATTTTTAGTGCAAGGAAATAGCGTTTCACTTTGCTTCAAGGCTAAAAATATATTTGTAGCAACTTAGTTTGAAATAATAAAACAAAGAGGAGAAAATTGTGATTGAACCTTGTGTGAATGACGTGTAGATGTAACTAGGTTACTTCAGAGATGAACTGAACATGAAGTGGAAGGAATTCAAACCAGGTAATTTTCATACATTTTTTGTTATGGTTGAAAGTTGGGATTGACAAAAATTATGGGGGACTGGTAATTGTTAAAGACAACCGTGTTGTGCCACCAGGAACTCTGTCTTATACTTTACTGGTTTCTTATGCAGGCAAATTTTCTCCATGAGTCGAACTTTCGTTTCAGATGTTCTGAAGTCAACATTGCAAGAAGTCAGATATTCCTGCATGGTCGACCTCAGACCACTCGTCGTCGGCACAACAGTATCTGGTTCCTGGACATTATGATAACCGACGTTATCCCTGACAATGACACTTGGGTTGTTTAGATTTGGCAGCAGTTGATGTTCTACCAGTCTATGAACACATCACCATTCATTTCCTTATGTGACCCGTGAAGATTCCGGGGTAGAATAGGTCTTCAGCAACCAATACTTGCTGTAAAAGGCGACTATACTTGTCATAAAAGGCGATCGGGTGGTCAGGCTCGCTGACTTGGTTGATACATGTCATCGATCCCAATTTCGTGGATCAATGCTCATGATGTCAATCACTGGATTGTCTGGTCCAGACTCGATTATTTACAGACCACCGTCATATAGCTGGAATATTGCTGGGTGCGGCGTTAAACAACAAACAAACAAAACAAAAAACATTTCCTTATGATAATCACCATTTTTCTTTTTCGCATTGAAATGTAGCTCAATCCATGAATAAGCCCGAAGAAGAAGACGGGTTCCCGCATGCAAAACAATGACATGATTCCATTTACCTGATGGTGCCATAGGTACATTTTGTGCATCTGACGGTAGCCACATGTAGTCAGTGGAATGATTCATATTCACCAAGGTTTCATCAAGGTAAATGACCTGGAAGCCATGACTGTGATAGTTATGAATGGTGTGGAGATATTGTGACCTCATAGACAGGATGGAATACTTTTCCATGAAAACTCCTCGGTCTTTGCTACATGCTGTGTATCAAAATCAATCTTGTGGTGAGCAATAATTAATGTAGTCCGGAAACATTCATTGTGTCTTTAATTTTCTTCATCCTTTTACATCCCAGTTTTATTTTTGAGACGACCCCTACTTTCATTGTTTTCTTTATCATACTGTAGACCTATTGGTATGGAAGACCCAGAGCTTGGGCAGTTTGGTTATACGCCCTATGTAAACTAATAAATGGTTTCTCCTGTCTCTCTCAAGTGTAAAGAACTTGTACATATTTCCCAGCACAGGCTCCATGTCGAGTTCCATGGCTGTGCAAGCGTAATGTAACATGCATCATGGGAGCAGTGTTGACAAAACAATTGCAGCAGCATTTTGCTATTTTATAAGATGCACACCTAGAATTTTATCCAAATGATTTTTGGGGTGGATTAGATGTTTTATGAAGACTACATTATTATTATAACTGAGTCACATGTGCATATTTCTATAGTCCGTTTCAGACTTCTCTCACTGGACTTTGAAAAAATCTGGACTTGCTGTTCAATTTTTTCTACTGTCAAGTCGTTGATAGGACTCCTTGTGACTGAAATACTCCGGAAACATTCATTGCGTCTTTAATTTTCTTTATCCTTTTATGTCCCGGTTTTATTTTTGAGACGACCCCTACTTTCTTCGTTTTCTTTATCATACTGTAGACCTATTGGTATGGAAGACCCGGAGCTTGGGCAGTTTGGTAATACACCCAATGTAAACTAATAAATGGTTTCTCCTGTCTCTCTCAAGTGTAAAGAACTTGTATATATTTCCCAGCACAGACTCAATGTCGAGTTCCATGGCTATGCAAGTGTAATGTAACATGCATCATGGGGGCAGTGTTGACAAAACAATTGCAGCAGCATTTTGCTATTTTATAAGATGCACACCTAGAATTTTATCCAAATGATTTTTGGGGTGGATTAGATGTTTTATGAAGACTACATTATTATTATAACTGAGTCACATGTGCATATTTCTATAGTCCGTTTCAGACTTCTCTCACTAGACTTTGAATAAATCTGAACTTGCTGTTCAATTTTTTTTCTGTGAAGTCGTTGATAGGACTCCTTGTGACTGAAATACTTCAAACCAAAGGAAGATAAATCGGTAGTTACTCGATATTTGAATAAAACAGTCTGTATAAAATTCTATCCTTCTTTAACAGACAAAAAGCATTCTTCTAACATTTCCGACAGTACTTTATAAAGGTATGGTATTTTTGAAGTTAGACAGGTATTACATTACCCCTGTACTTGTACAATAAACTATTTTTTTCATTAATGGAAGTCGTTGCTCACTCTATGGGATTACACTAAAAAGCCTGCCCAATTAGCGGATTACGCAAGCAGGATTACAGTTCCCGGGAATTGCAAAATCTGTGGATCGAGCAGTTCTTAAATTACGCACGACATATATACACCCTATGTGACAGCATCGTTACTGACAACACTAACACCATAATAACATTCTTCATATAATGGATAGCGTTATCGATGTGATAAACTGTTTCAACATACTTCATATCATGGTCAGATAAATTTGCAAATGGAAACACTTAGCAGGTACTACTTTCAAGATCCATTAATCAATGTAATGTCTGCTTGCTCTATAAACTAATGACTAATCTTCTCAGTAAGTTTAGTGACGAATTTCCCAATGGGTGTTTATCAAGATCAACATGGTTGCAATTCATTTAGACTTGCACAAGTCCCTTAGGCAATGATTATTAGCTTAAATCATAATTTCTTGATTATATTAATAATAAGAACAAGATGTACCTATAAGAGACTGGCGTCCTTACTGTCCTCTTATCTAGACTTGCCAATCATAAGGATAGAATTACTATACCCCAGAGGATTCACCATTCACTACAGCCTTGGAGCAAGGCTACAAATCATTTGGCAGCAAAAGATAAACTGTATGGTCAACATTGTATTCATGGTTACTTCAAAAAGTAAAAATACATCTTAAATATTGATTATTTTATATGATTAAGAGATTATTATTCTTGTGTGTTCGCGCATCATAAATATCTCATTAGGTCACTCACTCACTCACTCACTTGGTCACTCACACACTCACTCACTCACTCACTTGGTCATTCACTCACTCACTCACTTGGTCATTCACTCACTCATTTGGTCACTCACTCACTCACTTGGTCACTCTCTTGGTCACTCACTCACTCACTTGGTCACTCACTCACTCACATGGTCACTCAAGCAGTCACATGGTCACTCACGCACTTACTTGGTCACTCACTCACATGGTCACTCACTCACTCACTTGGTCACTCACTCACTCACTCACTTGGTCACTCACTCACTCTCTCACTTGGTCACTCACTTGGTCACTCACTCACTTGGTCACTCACTCACTTGGTCACTCACTTGGTCACTCACTCACTCACTCACTTGGTCACTCACTCACTCACTCACTTGGTCACTCACTCACTCACTTGGTCACTCACTTGGTCACTCACTCACTCACTCACTTGGTCACTCACTCTCTCACTTGGTCACTCACTCACTCACTTGGTCACTCACTTGGTCACTCACTCACTTGGTCACTCACTTGGTCACTCACTCACTCACTCACTTGGTCACTCACTCACTCTCTCACTTGGTCACTCACAGGTCACTCAATCATTTGGTCTCTTGGTCACTCACTCACTCACTCACTTGGTCCCTCGCTCACTCACTTGGTCACTCACTCAATCATTCACTCATGGGTCATTCACTCACATACACACACGCACACTCACTCACTCACAGGACACTCACTCACTCAATCGGTCATTTGGTCACACACAACTCACTCACTCATTATGAGAGATGACAAAATTAGATTCAGCATCTAGGCTGTGTGATTGGCTTATTCTATTTCATCATGCCCAGATAGCAAGGGGTTCATTTTTCACATCTTCAGACTCTGGTTTGCCTGGACTTGGCACCATTATTTACAAGGCGCCACGATGCAGCTCATATACTGCTGACTGAAGCATTTCTCACTTATTACGTAAGACATGAGGTTCTCATCAAGATACTGAGACATTAAATGAACTGTTAGTCATCACGACACAAGCCAGACATGTCTAAACTGAGAAGCCGTAACCAACTGGCATTTTGTAAACTAATTACTTCATGTCTTCTATCATTACTAGACCTATTTTAAGGAAAACACAAGTCCTAGAGGCTAGACGATGACAACAAGGTCAGTGTGTTAAATTGCTGCCTGCCCACCAGACTGTTGCTAGAAAATTTCCAATCGGGCTACAGATTCTAAAATGTCTCACTGACTGACTACTGAAATTTTAATGGTGATTTTTTATGCACACCTCTCAAAAGTTCTCCTGTTTCTGTTCATCAATACAACTATTGAAAATATTTATTATCCGTAACAAATTATGTAGCGAGGTTGTGAGATCAGAGTTGTCAACATTTGACTTTACTGATTCCTTCTCAGAATCAAATTTCTGGGAAAACAAACTGTTGCTTATATACTTTTAGACTGGCCCCTAGATTTGTCTGTAAATTATACTCAACAACAAAAGTTCCTGTGACACCAATATTTTAGTGTATTTTTTAGTAAGTAATGTTTGCTTTTCAATATTGTAGTACATGTGTGGAATCAAGTCACAAAAACGCAACTGCTACAGAAAAGCATGCATTCCAGGCAAAAGTTTACTTTTATGCAAGCCCCATGCATTTCACTACCCAAGAATGGGTATAAAAACATGTGCTTTAACGGTTTTCCTTATGCATTGTTTAGCATTGTGCTGACAACAACCACTCAGAAAAACAACAAAATGATGCAATTATTCAACGTTACGAAATGCCACGCCTTTCCGAAATTGAGCATCTGCGAGCCATTGGTATGCTTGAAGCAGGATCGTGTCAACGTGATGTTGCAAGACAATTTCACATCAACAGAAACACCATTTGGTGTTTATGGCAACGTTGGCAGCAGACGAATGCAGTCAGAGTAGCAGGCCACGCGTAACCAATAATCGACAAGCCAACTGGTTTCAAACAACACACCTACGAAATCGATTCCAGCCAGCAACAGTGACTGCAAGAAGCATCCCCGGCCTTCAACGAATATCTTCACAAATAATACGTCGTCACCTCAGATGTGTAGAGATGTCGAGGTGAATGTTACGTCAATCATTGTGTCATGGAAGATCGGTTCGGGGGCGGCAGCGTGATGGTATGGGGTGGGATTACAGCAAGACAGAGGACCCATTTGATAGTGGTAGAGAGAAATCTCAATGGACAGCGCTACCGCGACGAGATCATCGGCCCTGTTGTTCTACCGTTTTTGCGTCATCATGGCCCAGGCATTACCTTTCAACATGATAACGCCCAGCCTCATATTGCTCGACTTCATCAAGATTCTCTTCAACAAAACAACGCGAATGTCATCCCCTGGCCGGTTCGCTCCCCTGATCTCTCACCAACTGAGCAGATGTGGGATGAGATGGATCGGCGCCTTCGACATCAACCACGTGTTCCACAGACACTCCAGGAACTTCGAAACATGCTCCAGCAGATATGGACAGATATCCCACAGGGCTTTGTGAGACGCCTGGTCCATTGCATGAGACGAAGATGTGTTGCTTGCATCGCAACCAGAGGTGGACACACACGCTATTGATTTGTAAATTGACATTTTGGCATGTTCATGTTTTTTATGAAATCACACATTTTCTGAAGTCAGTATGGCAAATTAAACCATTTGAACACTTACAGAAGTCTTTTATCTGTTGCAAACCGAAATTGTTTCAGATTTGGTTAAAAACATAACTTTGCATTAAATCTTATTCACTTCACTTATTGGCTTCACCTTGCTGTTTGTTCTGACAAGAAAAACTTTCATAAACTGTCACATGTTCTCTATGTATAAGGGGGCACAGGTGGCCCAGATGTCTAAGGTGCTCAAATTGCTGTGCAGAGTTGTGTCCCTTGACCATGCCAGGAATCTATGATTGTGGGTTCAAATCCCGGTTCCACCCAAATTATGTTTCTAGGTTTGTCAACACCGTACCAGGCTCTTGGGTTTCACCAAGGTTGTAAACATTTAAGACCTGCATCACTTCGGTCTTTCCTCCTACATTAAGCTAACACTATGATATAACTGGAATACTGTTAAAAGCATGGGCAGTTTGATCAATCAATTCCCCCAAGATAGAACCAGTCACTGTGTACTAGGCTTTGAGGAAATTTTACTCAGCATGTCACTTTAAATCCTGCACGTCAGACATTTTTATTGTCAATATAAAAAATATGATTTAAATTTCCCATGTGATATGAAGCAGACTGTGTCATCCATGTTTGACACCTGACATTGTATTGAAGAGCAGGGTTCAATGTGTGCGTGTTGTTTGTTGGTGTTTTTGGTGGGGAAAAATAAAAAGTGTCGCACATCACTTTGCTGTCAATAAAAATATCTAAAAAGTCATACTGCCCTCTTCACTTTTTTTGAAAATGCAGCCTTATGTAGTGTGAGTTGAGTGTTGTGTGTGTTGTGTTGTGTGTTGTGTGTGCTGTGCTGTATTTGCTGTTGGTGCTTTGTTGTATGTGTTGTGTATGCTGTGTTTTATGTGCTGTGTGTGTTGTATGTGCTGTGTTGCATGTGCTGTGTGTTGTTTGTGCTGTGTTGTGTGTGCTGTCTTGTATGTGCTGTGTGTTGTTTGTGCTGTGTTGTTTGTGCTGTGTGTTCTGTGTTGTATGTGCTGTGTGTGTTGTGTGTGCTGTGTTGTGTGATTGTTGTGTGTTGTGTGTGCTGTGTGTTCTGTGTTGTATGTGCTGTGTGTTGTGTGAGAGTTGTATGTTGTATGTGCTGTGTGTGCTGTTGTATGTGCTGTGTGTTCTGTGTTGTATGTGCTGTGTGCATTTGCTGTGTTGTATGTGTTGTATGTGCTGTGTTGTATGTGTTGTGTGTGCTGTGTTGTATGTGCTGTGTTGTGTGTGTTGCGTGTTCTGTGTTGTATGTGCTGTGTTGTATGTGCTGTGTGTTCTGTGTTGTATGTGCTGTGTTGTATGTGCTGTGTGTTCTGTGTTGTATGTGCTGTGTGTTCTGTGTTGTATGTGCTGTGTGTGCTGTGTTGTATGTGCTGTGTTGTGTGTGTTGTGTGTTCTGTGTTGTATGTGCTGTGTGTGCTATGTTGTATGTGCTGTGTGTTCTGTGTTGTATGTGTGCTGTGTTGTATGTGCTGTGTGTTCTGTGTTGTATGTGCTGTGTGTTCTGTGTTGTATGTGCTGTGTGTGCTGTGTTGTATGTGCTGTGTGTGCTGTGTTGTATGTGCTGTGTGTGTGTTGTGTGTGCTGTGTGTTCTGTGTTGTATGTGCTGTGTTGTATGTGCTGTGTGTGCTGTGTTGTATGTGTGCTGTGTTGTATGTGCTGTGTGTTCTGTGTTGTATGTGCTGTGTGTTCTGTGTTGTATGTGCTGTGTGTGCTGTGTTGTATGTGCTGTGTGTTCTGTGTTGTATGTGTGCTGTGTTGTATGTGCTGTGTGTTCTGTGTTGTATGTGCTGTGTGTTCTGTGTTGTATGTGCTGTGTGTGCTGTGTTGTATGTGCTGTGTTGTGTGTGTTGTGTGCTGTTTTGTATGTGCTGTGTGCATGTGCTGTGTTGTGTTGTATGTGCTGTGTGTGATGTGTTGTGTGTGTTGTGTGTGCTGTGTGTTCTGTGTTGTATGTGCTGTGTGTGCTGTGTTGTATGTGCTGTGTGTGCTGTTGTATGTGCTGTGTTGTATGTGCTGTGTGTTCTGTGTTGTATGTGCTGTGTGTTCTGTGTTGTATGTGCTGTGTGTGCTGTGTTGTATGTGCTGTGTTGTGTGTGTTGTGTGTTCTGTGTTGTATGTGCTGTGTGTGCTGTGTTGTATGTGCTGTGTGTTCTGTGTTGTATGTGTGCTGTGTTGTATGTGCTGTGTGTTCTGTGTTGTATGTGCTGTGTGTTCTGTGTTGTATGTGCTGTGTGTGCTGTGTTGTATGTGCTGTGTGTGCTGTGTTGTATGTTGTATGTGTGCTGTGTTGTGTGTGATGTGTTTTCTGTGTTGTATGTGCTGTGTGTGTTGTGTGAGTGTTGTATGTTGTATGTGATGTGTGTTCTGTGTTGTATGTGTTGTGTGTGTTGTGTGAGTTGTGTGTGTTGGGTATGCTGTGTGTGCTGTGTTGTATGTTCTGTGTGTTGTGTGAGTTGTGTGTGTTGTGTGTGCTGTGTGTTGTGTGTTGTGTGTGCTGTCTACTCACTGTGAAGATGAAAGGGACAGTGGTGATAAGTTCTACCACGAACTCCAGCGTGAGAATCTGCTGTAAGATATTGCCCTGAAACATGGACAAGCAGTCATAAGATATCAACACCATTAGGCATAAGACATCAGGGCAATGGTGTATGGTACAAGACATCAGGGAAATGGTGTATGGTACAAGACACCAGGGCAAAAGTGTATGGTATGAGACATTAGGGCAATAGTGTATGATATAGGACATCAGGGCAATAGTGTCTGGTATAAGACATCAGGGAAATGGTGTATGGTACAAGACATCAGGGCAAAAGTGTATGGTATGAGACATTAGGGCAATAGTGTATGATATAGGACATCAGGGCAATAGTGTATTGTATAAGACATCAGGGCAATGGTGTATGGTATAAGACATCAGGGCAGTAGTGTATGGTATAAGACATCAGGGCAGTAGCATATGGTATAAGACATCAGGGCAATAGTGTATGGTATAAGACATCAGGGCAGTAGTGTATGGTATAAGACATCAGGGCAGTAGTGTATGGTATAAGACATCAGGGCAGTAGTGTATGGTATAAGACATCAGGGCAATAGTGTATGGTATAAGACATCAGGGCAGTAGTGTATGGTATAAGACAACAGGGCAGTAGTGTATGGTATAAGACATCAGGGCAGTAGTGTATGGTATAAGACATCAGGGCAATAGTGTATGGTATAAGACATCAGGGCAGTAGTGTATGGTATAAGACATCAGGGCAATGGTGTATGGTATAAGACATCAGGGCAATAGTGTATGGTACAAGACATCAGGGCAGCAGTGTATGGTATAAGACATCAGGGCAGTAGTGTATGGTACAAGACATCAGGGCAATGGTGTATGGTAAAAGACATCAGGGCAATGGTGTATGGTACAAGACATCAGGGCAGTGGTGTAATTGGTATAAGACATCAGGGCAGCAGTGTATGGTACAAGACATCAGGGCAATAGTGTATGGTACAAGACATCAGGGCAATGGTGTATGGTATAACACAATAGGGCAATAGTGTATGGTATCAGACATCAGGGCAATAATGTATGGTATAAGACATCAGGGCAAAGGTGAATGGTATGAAACATCAGGGCAAAGGTGAATGGCATAACATATCAGGGCAATAGTGTATGGTATAACATATCAGGGCAATAGTGTTAGTTACAACACAGCAGGGCAATAGTGTGTGGCATTAGACATCAGAGCAATAGTGTGTGGTATCAGACATCAGGGCAATAGTGTATGGTATAACACATCAAGGCACTAGTGTATAGTATAACATATCAGGGCAATAGTGTTAGGTACAACACATCAGGGCAATTATATGTGTGTGGTATCAGACATCAGGGCTATAGCATAAGGTATATGACACCAGGGCAATTATATAAGCGTAAGGTATAAGGCACTAGAGTGAGGTATAAGACATCAGGTCAATGGTGTAAGGTATAAAAAATAGAGTACCAATATTGGTACACATCTTATAACTCTGGTGGTATACAGGAATAGATTAAAATGGTACATATTTCGTACCTGGGGTGGTACATAAGCATAGGGTACAATGGTACATATCTTGTAACTGGGGTGGTACATGGGCACACAATCTGTACACACCTTGTAGCTGAGGTATTGTACAAGTATGGTCTCGGTGTATGGTATAAGACATCAAGGCAATAACGTATGGTATAAGACTAGGGCTAGTGTATGGTATAATATCATATGGTATGGTACATATCTTGTAACTGGGGTGGTACATGCGCACACAATCTGTACACACCTTGTAGCTGAGGTATTGTACAAGTATGGTCTCGGAGAGACTGATGACAGCCACGCTCAGCTGACATATCCAGACGACCTCATGCCGCGTCACAAACACGATCTCTGACCTGCAACATTACAAACACACATGAAACACTGTCATAAAAACATTCATGTGACCTCGACTGAACCCAACAAAGGAGAATTAAATTACCGTATTCGACTTAATAAGTGCCCAGGGCGCTCTCAAAATTAGAAATAGGGGGCTCTAATTAGAATATTATTTTGGTGAAAAACAACAGAGTTGAAAGATCATAAATTTCGTGGTTTATGTTGACAGCCTGAAATGTTTATACACGACAGATATATTTTTTCCAGAATTTAATGTCCCATAATTAAGGGTGCATATAACACACGTATTACATTGATCAATGTGATACATTGATCAATCGAAAGGGGTGGTAATTGGGATTGTTCTCTAGCCAATTGTTTAGCAAATATTGCCGTGGGCGCTTATTAGAGCGGGGCGCTAATTACATCGAATACGGTAAACTTAAAAATAAAGCATGTGTACTGTAATGCAATAAGCATGAACAACCATCCTCTAATATTGGTTTATGCTGAAAATCATAACATCACATTTCATGTGCACATGTATACGTATTTCTTCAAGCTCCTTGCAGGGTTATACTTTGCTCACTGCACTGCGTGTCAACACTGAGACAATGGTACAGGTGTCACTAAAGTACTCATGGAAATGAAAAAAAACTGTTTTTTCGACCTCAGATCTTAAATTATTGCAGTTAATATACAAAATATGTAAATATTCAAACAACTAAATTAGTACTAAGCGTATCAAATGTTTTTATGCCTTTTTACACGTAAAAGTGTGTAAAAATGTGAATAAAACAGACTATTGTGAAACAGGGCATAACCAGGTGTAAGTAGATCAAGGTGACCTATGACACCTTGACGACAGGTGAGAACAGGTGCGTAATGCCTATAGTCTGTTTCTGCTATGTCAATTTGGATTTAGTTTTATTTTTGAATGCTGAAAGTGCCGACAAATTACCTCCTGTAAAGTACATTTTGTATTGTTCACTGAGATCAAACTAGCAAATCCAGACTAGTACTTTTCGAGTTGTTTTGTTATTTCGTATTTACAGCTACGTAGCACTTTGTGTCGATTTTTAAATTGCGAAAAACAGGTTTTTTTCATTTCCGTGAGTACTTTAGCTTATAACATTGTGAGCCAGTACATCAGTATAGGTTGTCTTTCATCAGACAAACAAGGTGTTGATACCGGGAGCATTGCGTATTATCATGATATAACATTTATACTAAGTTTTCATATCATAATTAGATCCACAACAAGTGCTTTTATGAGTTATCATGGTATAACATTTATACAAAATTTCATATAATTATAGTTTAGCAAGTAACACATATAATCAGATAAAACGCATATACAAAATATCAGTAGTTTCAGTTATTGGTTTTAGATAAATACTAGCCTAAGGTAACAAGATCCCATCTCCCAGACATACTAATCAATAAGACAAAAGTTCTATCTACATAGTTTTATAGATTGTCTTGAACTAATTTATTTAAGTAAATCTATAAAACTATGTAGACATTAAACTTTGGTCTTATTGATCAGTATGTCTGGGAGATGGGATCCTGTTACCTTTAAAGCATTTATCAAAAAGCTTTAAATTTATAAAACTAGGTAGACATAACTATTGTCTTATTGGATAGTATGTCTGGGAGATGGGTTCCTGTTACCTTAGGCTTAAGCATCTATCTAAAAACTATAACTGAAACTACTGATATTTTGTATATGTAATATATGCATTATTTGCTAAACTATAATTATATGAAATTTTGTATAAATGTTATACCATGATAACTCATTAAAGCACTTGTTGTGGATCTAATTATTACATGAAAACTTAGCATAAATGTTATATCATGATAGTATAATGACAGCCACGTCCAGCTGTATTCATATACAATAAACTACAGTTATAACGAACTCAAAGGGGATACTAATTTTAGTTCATTATAACCATAGTTTGTTATATGCATATATACAGCCTATATAAACCAAATGGCCGAGATAAAAACATAAGTTTGTTATATCCGTCAGTTCATCTTAAGGGTGATCGCTATAAATGTAGTTTACTGTATAATTGTTTAAATTTCCACTTTTTTCAAAATGTCTGACCAGATATACCCAATGAGATAAGAGAAATTAGCAAGAGAAAATTTCTGAAAACCATTCAGAAGCATAGATACATGTGTACATTTCTTGCCACACAAACATGGTAGAAATAAGCTGAGCCACATCTTCCCTCTGGCAAGGTATCGCATATCCGGTAAGTTTGCCAATAATTTGAAAAAAATGTGAGTGGTGTCACAAATTCGGGACTGAATATTTGAATCTACTGAATGAGGTTTCACGCCTCCAGCTAGCAAACTTTTGTGACCTTTTCACATTCACAAGTGAGTGAGTGAGTGAGTGAGTGAGTGAGTGAGTGAGTGTGAGTGAGTGAGTGAGTGAGTGAGGTTTTACGCCGCTTTTAGCAATATTCCAGCAATATCACGGCGGGGGACACCAGAAATGGGCTTCACACAATGTACCCATGTCGGGAATCGAACCCGGGTCTTCGGCGTGACGAGCGAACACTTTAACCACTAGGCTACCCGACTGCCCCCATTCACTATAGCCCATACCACATGCATTTAGTGATGCTATGAACATTTTACTTAAATCGGGGGCATAGGGATTAATGTTAACAGATTGCTAATTCTCAGAAACAATACCAAGGTTAGATCTAAATTCCAACAGTGTAACAATGCGAATAGTTTTCCCATAAAGAGTGTGTTTATGTACATGTAGATGTTTTTTAGTCTCAATAGACAGTTTCGGCAAGTCAGCTTTAAATGAAAGGATAAATATATGATCACACCATATTTCCATAATCATAATAAGTATCTTCTTACAAATAGTTTCTGGCAACGTCCTGGCAGTCTTGGGGAATTATTGGGAAGACACATTGAAAAATATCAAAATATGATGGATAATCTCTAGATAATCTGCATATTCTTGCTAAGCCAATGCCTGACCACTGAATGACTGTCTCTGACAGATATTAGGATAATACCTTGCAATGGATAATATGTACATATATTTATGACAATAATCGGTTCTTCAAGGGTTTTTACTGTTGTACTATGTATCATTACTTATAATAGAATCAAGCCATCTGACTGGCCAGTTTCCATCAGGTAAAAACCCACACAAGTTGACAGTCATCCTGCATGGTGAAAAGGTTTACACATCACAAACAACGACCCACAATTATGAAGTAAGACAAGTTAGGAATAGTCTGTTAGCCCATTACTGAATTTCCTAATAAATGTCTTTGCACTTAGAGCATGCTAATTCATGGAGTACAGCGCCATATAAAAGGATTATTATTATCATTATCATTATTATTATGATGATGATGTTGAACATTTTTCACATTGCCTTCAGCATGTATTTAAACTTGCTTCTTTGTTTTTTAGAACTTTCAAAAATGAAGACATCTAAAGGGAAGTAACTCTTTTACGCTGTGACTATTCTCCACTATCCAACAGTGGAACACAACTATGTTTATTGTCACTCATGACTATTTCTCAGAATATGCATTCTTCTACCAGAGAAATTATGTATATCCCAATTGCTATTGATGCTCATGATATCAATCACCGGATTGTCTGGTCAAGACTTGGTTAATGACAGACCATTAAAAAACTGTAATATTGCATTGTTAAACAAATAATTAAACATTTTCGTTCCTTAAATCCTCTACGTCTCGCTAATGACACATGTAACTCAAAATATACCCTCTCATGAATAACTGGAACAAATTATTCAAATTATTCAAATTAATTACTTTCAACATTTTAATGATTCCACTGAAACTGACTGCGTTGGAATCATTAATTTCAACTTGACCACAGAAACCTTTCACTTTTATATCTCATTGGAAATAATATTTATCTGAATCTATTTCCTGTTTAATCAATACATTGATGCATTAGAATATTCCCCTGATGATTTATCAATAATGAAATTTATCACACGTCTCCTAAGGAATCAGCTGATGATGAATGCTGTCTGGCTCGTGACGCAAGGGAGATGAGGGGACGAGGAGGCATGGGTTCTTCATCACTTTTATTAGAATTCTCCCTGCTATCTTCTTATGTTCGATGTCATAAATAATTGCTAAACTGATGATGCAGCATGAATTAATCCAATAACTCACCAAGTTGAGGTCTTTGTAATTTTGTACAATATCACCTGAGTTTGCAACTGATGTATTATTATTCATGAGGTCTAGAGGTGAATTTAATTACATGTTTTACAAATTACTTCGTCACTAACAAATAATGGAATTAGAATATAAATCGTGTTTCGTAATTTGAACCTAAGGTTTACAGTTACATGACATTTTAGCTATGTATGCTCTTACTCAAAGAAGCAAAGGAATAGCAATTTTCCACACAAACAGAACATAAAATGGTGTATGACACAAGAAAACATGGTTTGTTTGTTTGTTGTTTAATGCCGCACTCAGCCAAATTCAAGGTATATGAGAGGGTCTGTAAATAATGGAGTCCGGATCAGAAATTCCAGTGCTTGATATCAGAACATTGATCTACCCAATTGGGACATGATGACATGCATCCACCAAATCAGCGAGCCTGACCACTCAACCTGGTTAGTCGCCTATTACGACAAGCATAGTCGCCTTTTACGGCTGCTGAAGACCTATTCTACCCCGGACCTTCACAGGTATGGGCCCAGTCACTGATGTTTTTTTTTATATATACATTTTCATTTTTATATCTTTGCCTCCACCCTTCAGGTGTTTTTCCTTTTAGTTAAAAATCACCTCCATTGTAAGTTGCACCAGGGGAACTTTCTTATCAGCCAATCAGCAGCGGGGCTTCTAAACTCTTGGTATGACAGAGAAAACCATCTCGAAAATGAACTAAAATGACAATTTTCAAAGTGGCAGTACAGCAGCGCCATGATACTTCACACAACCTGTTGTTTCTACATACCGTGGAGAGTACAATCAATGTTGTTTCTACATACCGTGGAGAGTACAATCATTGTTGTTTCTACATACCGTGGAGAGTACAATCAATGTTGTTTCTACATACCGTGGAGAGTACAATCAATGTTGTTTCTACATACCATGGAGAGTACAATCAATGTTGTTTCTACATACCGTGGAGAGTACAATCAATGTTGTTTCTACATACTGTGGAGAGTACAATCAATGTTGTTTCTACATACTGTGGAGAGTACAATCAATGTTGTTTCTACATACCATGGAGAGTACAATCAATGTTGTTTCTACATACCGCAGAGAGTACAATCAATGTTGTTTCTACATACCACGGAGAGTACAATCAATGTTGTTTCTACATACCATGGAGAGTACAATCAATGTTGTTTCTACATACCATGGAGAGTACAATCAATGTTGTTTCTCCATACCATGGAGAGTACAATCAATGTTGTTTCTACATACCGCGGAGAGTACAATCAATGTTGTTTCTACATACCGTGGAGAGTACAATCAATGTTGTTTCTACATACCGTGGAGAGTACAATCAATGTTGTTTCTACATACCATGGAGAGTACAATCAATGTTGTTTCTACATACCATGGAGAGTACAATCAAAGGGCTTTTTGTGTTCTGTTTGGGGTTTTATTTGTGTAAATAAAATGTTCTTAATCGTGATGGTAAAAAGAAGAAGCCAAATCATTTTAGAAAGCATCTTCCCGAGGCAAGAGAGTTAACTGACTATAAAAGTCCAGTTTCCACCCTTGCCGATTGAACTAGGCTGGTATTATGGAGTTACATTTTGGCTGGACTAACGAGTCTATGCATAGTTCAATCAAAATCTCGCACCAAATTGCATTCGTAAACTGTCGCGCAGATTTCGATTGATTGCAGGATTTGCAAAGCATGTGCACCGCCAACTCGTTGTCAGCAGAAATTTTCCAAATCTTTTAATGTTTTTAATCACGATGTAAGACCCGTTTTATCACAATTGAGATCTAGCTATTTAAAGGGGGGGGGGGCCCAGCTGGCTAAGGCGTGAGTATGCCAGAAACCTATGATCATGGGTTCAAATCCCGGTTCGGCCTGATTATGTTTCAAGGTTTGTCAGCACCATACCAAGCCTGCCTCGGGCTTTCGCCCCACACTAAGCTGACACACCGTGATATAACTGGAATACTGTACAAAGTGGCATTAAACCAAACTCACTCACTCACTCGCTGTTTTAAGAAAATTTCCATTCAGGTGAGATACACATAAAATTGTCCTCAACAATAACAATTAGTTTCTGACAAAACAACTTTCAATTAACTGATTTTTAGTATATATCTTACGTTGGCAATCAATTGGATCTATATAATTCATGTTATAACATTTAAAAAGGTTCTTTTTAGAAAATCAATTTTAATCTGTCGTCAGTCTGAAATAATCATCAGTTCTGAGGCCTGTAACAAATGCATTCTGTAGTGTCTTACTGGTACACTGTTGGGATAACATATAATTTGGCTAATTCTGTAACATCAATAATACTGATTGCATATAAATCACTTTTATTAAGGCAGTTCATATACTATAGAGTCAATTCCATGGCCGTTGCATCCAATTAAATCCGTAAACTACAGGAGTCGGGTTCTGATGCTCATGCATAAATCTCAACAACTCTTCAGTTGTGGGTATGTCAACACAGAGATTAAAGCCACAAATTGTTCTTCACAAGTGATATAAACTGCTGAGGAAGAACAAAGAATACACCATGGTACAAAGTGGCTAAAAATGAAGAAATAGTTATTTGATGGTGATGTATTTGAGACGGGTGTCAGAGGTTTTTTTTGGACCTTAAATTTGCAGTGTTTTGATGGTTTTCTTTTTCTTTCTATTCATAGCAGACCAAAAACTTGCTATAACCCATAGGAGTATAGTGTGTGTAATGAATGGATGTTCTTGTGGTAACATCAGGAAAGACTCAACATTATAGTGTGAGTGAGTGAGTGAGTTTGGTTTAATGCCATGTGTACAGTATTTTTGTTGTATCACAGCGTGTCAGTTTGACATGGGTGGAAAGCCTGAGGTGAATCCGTTCTTTCGCAAATTTGGACCTCAAAACCACAATCACTGATTCCAGGCACACCTAAGGGATGCAACTCTGTACAGCAAATAGTGAAGCTCTTGTCAACAGGGCCACCCTTGCCCCCACAATGTTATGAAACTGACATACAAAAAGTCTCATGCTGTGGAGAGCTGTTGAGGTTGATGCTGCAGATGTTGTTGAAATCAACAGCATTCCTGTGCTCAGCAGTAGACCAAGAATCATAATCGATGAGGCTGGACATTTTAATATGTAATGCATCAAAAAAGATGTATTCGAAACATTTTTCACAAGATGTGTCCTGGGTACTGACTGACTGACTGAGTATGGTTTCACACCGCTTTTAGCAATATTCCAGCAATATCACGGCAGGTGACACCAGAAGTGGGTTTTACATTTTACCCATGTACACTTCAGCGTGATGAGCTTCCCCACCGCCCCCTGATGGATAAAAAAGATGGAATCTTAACATTATTTTTCCCAAGACATGGACTGAGGGTTATTGTCTTTTATTTTGAGACAAGGAAATCAGATGGCCCTTCGACCTATCTCAGAAAGGACAGATTCATTCTTAAAAGTAATTTTCACACGACACAGAATGGTCATCGTAATTACATCCAGTCTTGCTGCAGCAATCCTGTCCCTCGTTCATTCATCGTTTATCATCAGGTGTAATGACTTGGAGGCAACTGTGGGCCTCACACGTTGTACCCATATCCCGTGTGACGGGCGAATGCTTTAGTGAACTTAGTCACAAATCATTTTGCAACTTTTTACTAACAAAAACGCTGGGAGTCATTAAACGAGCAGTAATGTATCCATTCAGAAAAAAATGTACCCTGTATCGTATAGGCGCATGAAAACACACGATGCAACAGTGCACCAATGAATTGCTCCACCTCAAATATTTAATTGAATCAAAAGACTGTTATCAACTTTTAGCTGGAAAAGTGTTTTCTGAGTATTAAAACACTAAGTGAAGGAAGTCATTATGCTACAAAACATTCCAGTTTGGAGAAGGCAAGATAAGACGAGTTCTGGTGATAGTCTTTCTTCAATCACGTACTTAGCGTGTCAATAGGACTAAGAACGGTATAATGGAGAATGGAGCCAGAGAAGATTATCAAATGAGTTATTTAATACACTAGATATCTGAGGATGGATGTTTTCCAAAATATAATTTGCATGGACATGGACAGAGAATAATCCCCTCCACCCAGACATATAAAGAGAGACACCTTCTTGAGTTGTGACAAAAAACCATCCTTGATGCTATTTCTGCATGAGATGTTCAGACAGAAAAGGCAGATTCCTCCTTCATGTGTCATATGGGAAAGAAAAGATGAAAAGCAGATAAATGTTTCTCTCGGATAATCGGGATAGCAGACTGAAATGACAAGGCTATTTAGTCCCATCAAGGTTTATGCTGCATGTGTTGATGATGCAGATGTGGCCAAATTTAGAAACTATTTGTCTCTGTAAATTACAGCTGGCATGCTGTGCAAGACTGACTCATTTCATTTGTTGTCCACAATTGAGAGTTTTATAGGCCAGACTGAGCTTCGAATCAACTGTTGTACTTTGTCCTGTAGTTGAAATCGTGTCCTTTTATTCAAGCAAAGCTTAGACGTAGGGCTGTGACAATTCACCAATACCTATGATATCTTCGATACTTAGGTACATACGATACTTGAATTGTCAGCTTGTGAGATCGCGATACTCTATAAATAGAACAGAAACCAGAAGGGTTATGTCTCATATAGGACAGAAGTAGCATTGCGCCACCAGCATGGCAATCTCATTAAAATCAGAACTTAGTTCTCGCTACCGCTAAACAAAGATCTGAAGACATCCCATTAGGGGTCACGTCAGGACAGAAGAAGCATTGCGCCACCAGAATGGCAATCTCATTAAAATCAGACCTTAGTTCTTGCTACCGCTAAACAAAGATCTGAAGACATCCCATTAGGGGTCACGTCAGGACAGAAGTAGCATTGCGCCACCAGAATGGCAATCTCATTAAAATCAGACCTTAGTTCTTGCTACCGCTAAACAAAGATCTGAAGACATCCCATTAGGGTTCACATCAGAACGACCTTTCATCCGACCAATCCATGCTTTGCTTACTAGATTATGAAAGTGACAGTCGGAACGTGATTTCTAATCATGCAATCTCTGAAACTTTAACATGGGGTATTCCGAAAGATAGTTACAGGTTTAACGACTGAATACTTACAATCTAGACCATCTATTAGCCATTCAATCCAGGATGTTTTTTGTTCAGGTTTCAAATTTGTAATCGAGAATTTGTCAAAATATGTTTCGAAGCGTAGTTGCCAGTTTGAAATTTGTGCTGTAAAGCACGAGAAAACTGCCTTCTGATTGGTCTTTCCATTGGTCGGTCAAAGTTCGCGCAAGGTCGGTCTGACATGACCCGTAATGTGATGTCCTGAGATGTTTGTTTAGTGGTAGCGAGAACTAAGATCTGATTTTAATGAGATTACCAGCATGGCAGATTACAATGACGTGGTAGCTGAGGGTGTACTGACTACTGTTTCATTCAACCTTCCCTTCATTTAAAACTGTTTTGTTCTTGCATTTTTCTTCTTAAAGTTTTTAAAGAAAACAATAAATAAATGTATGAAGAAAGATTTCAGAGCTTTATTTCTGTGATTTCATCATTTCTTACTATTTGATCATTTTGATTTGGTGTATCGCGATACCAGTAGTATCGTCAGTCCGTATCATGATACAAATCGTATCGCAAGATACCAGGCAATATTCAGCTCTACCTTGGTGATGTAGGCTTGATGGAGTAATTGTGTTACAGCAGCTGTCAGTGGCTGTGTGTGTTTATACCTGTCATACTAGTCCCCACATGGACTGCCTCCATGATCTAGTGACCCGTGAGGTAGAATAAGTCTTCAGCAACCCATGCTTGCCGTAAAAGGCGACTATGCTTGTCGTAACAGGCGACTAACGGGATCGGGTGCTCAGATTCGCTGACTCCGTTGATGCATGTCATCGATCACAATTGTGTGGATCGATGCTCATGATATTAATCACTGGATTGTCTGGTCCAGAATCGATTATTTACAGACCGCCGTCATATAGCTGGAATATTGCTGAGTGCAGCGTTAAACAACAAACCAACCAACCAACCATGGTATAGTGGTAGAGCGTCTGCCCGGAGAGCGGAAGGTCCAGAGTTTGATCCCCGGCCGTGTCAAACCAAAAAGACTTTGAAAGATGGTACTTGTTGTTACCCTACCTGGTGCTCGTATTTAAGGGCTTAAACAAGGACTGGTGGGCTAAGAGTCAGTATACTGTGTCTGAGTGGGGTATTCATGTTAAACTGCGGCATGGTATCTCAGTGAGCTAGAACTATATAATCGGCATCAGTCCGGACTAGTACAAGCACACACACATTATTATTTCACATTTCTTTCTGACTATGATTGCATTCCTTCTGACTTTTTATGTTCGAATAAAGATAAACCTTCCGTCAACTTCAGTGTATGCATGGCCAGATCGTTTTATACATGAATCTAAAAACATTTTGCCAAGGCTACTGTCAAACTACGCCCAATCGGACATTTTGTACCCATCTCTTGAGACCTACACCGGATACCAAGCTTAGAGTCGGTCGTGTACCCAGGTCGTATACTTGTACTCGTCCCAGCCCTACCTACCAATCACACACTCACAAATCAATAGCATTAAAACAGCCTGATCACAACGCTGTGTCCTTCCTCAATGTGTCCTCCCAACCAGGTAATACAAAGCCAATACTGCACATAAAACATTCAGGTATATGCCAAGATATGCATCGCGTACCGGCTTGGGGCTTTGTGATTGGTCCCAGGACACCTCTCTGCTACTACATCAAGATACACATCATGTTTCCCTGGTTGGATATCACATCCGCACTGGGGACCTGCATCCCTGATTCATGAGAGCAAGATTATGTTCCTTGCTGGCAAGTTGAAATATTATTTTTATCAGATCCATGAAAAATATTCTTGTTTTTCAAAACTGGGTATGGAGGGAGGAATATATTTTTTATTTCATTCCTCTAAGTTACAAATCTATTAAAGTAAACATAATTCTTATGTATCACGTGACATAATCTGGCCTGGCCCCCTACAGCTTGCAGCATGGGTTCTCTGTGTGTCGGACACTCTATAGAGTGAGCAAAACAATTAAATCTAATGCAAAAAAGAAAAAAAATTCAGTTGAAAAACGCCCTTGCCTCGGGTAGATGTGCCCAGACACAATGGCATTGTATGTTCATAGCTTTCGGCCAAGGAGGCCATGCCAATTTACACTTGTCAGAGGGGTACACAAAGTATGTGATCTAGACCACCAGTTGTTGGACTTTCATTTTTCGTTGGCTGAGTGGGCTAGATCGCTGGGCTTTGTGTGCTGGCGATTAGGTGTTTAATTAACTCTGGTAGTATGGCTCTGAATCCCAGATGGGACTCCCACGCCCCCACCCCTCCACCACCACCCAAAAAAGTATAAGAATCTGTGCTTAACTAAGAAAGTCTTATTCCAAACATAACATTTGGTACATTTGACCACTTTCTAAATGGCATTGTGTCTTTGTGTATCTCTTTCCACAAAAACATTTTTCACACAGCAACTTTAACCTGAGAACTGAGACAGTTGTAGCGCTCACAGCACTCAGGCGTAGGAGGTATTGCTTCACAAGCTTAAACTATGCTTTAAGTGAAGGCTAAAACATGTACGACGGTCTTAATGATATCTACAACCCACATCTGCAGGAAACAAGTGAGGAGCATCAGCCCTTGGCTTCATCCTGAGGACGTGGGTTTTAAATATCTTAAAAACTCTAGGGGAAGTGTTTTATCCAATTGATAAATTGACTTTTGCTCTTCAAAATACTTTAAAAGGATGCGAATCATTAGCGAAATGTCATGGGTTTCAATTCCCAGCAGTGAGAAACACTGCAAGAATAGTTAATGAGAAGATAACATTCCTGGGACTTTGTATATGAAATTGTAACAACCTGATTATGAGATATATCCTGCTTGGAGAACAATGGGATGACGTTGGCCATGGTTTACGTGGAAAGTGAACAAGTATTGTTCCCTGAACTGTTCATGATGTAGAACAAGAATGCTATTCGTGGAACTCAAGTATTCTGTTCTGCTCTAAGACAGATAAATGACTCAAGACAGTACACTATTAGGATGAACAGGAACAGTCACTGATCTTCGTTCTTACAACTGCATATTTCCTCAATTAAGGCTGGGCCTAAAACGGCACCTGGGTATTGATTCCACACCAGGCCTTGATTAAACAGTGGATAGTTTTTATGCATGGAATTCTCCCCATTATTATCTTTTCAATTGAATGCCAGGGTTAAAGACTGTCTGAAAAAAATATATGCCCAGTGTAAGCTGCCAAAACCCCTTCACAGTATGCCCGGGTAGAATCTACCCCCAGGGGGTATAATCTGGGAGTCCCCAGAATCTACACCAGTGTAGATAATAATACATTGTTATCTAATCCAAAAATTCAAAATGTTGTTTTTATACATGCAAAGAAGAAATAAATATTGTTTAAACTAACAAAAAAAATCTTACAAATCACATTAACTTTAGCTCATTGTTGTCATCATCAATTTGTAAGTTCGCAAGTTGGTGGAATTGTGTGAGGAAATGTGTTTCTTTAATTATGATTACTGTTTAGGACTATACACCCAGGGTTTGATTCTCGGAAAGGAGGAAGATTCTGTCAGCTCCCAGAATCTACCCTGGGGTAGATTCTGGAAGGCCCCAGAATCTACCCAGGTATACTTTGAAAGGGGGGTATACTTTCAGACTTTACACTGGGTGTTAATAATCGTTGACATATCCAAAACGTTCCTGTCACTCTGTGTTACTTGTGAGGTGAGGTGAAATTGGGTTTAACGTCGCGTCCAAGATTATTCCACTTATATAGCGACGTGCATGCATGTGTGTATGTGTGTGTGGCTGCTTGTACTAGTCCGGACTGATGCCGATTTATAGTGCTAGCCCACTGAGATACAATGCCACACTTTAGCATGAATACCCCACTCAGACACAGTATACTGACTCCGAGCCGACCAGTCCTTGTTTTAGCCCCTTAATGCCGAGCGCCAGACAGGGTAACAACAAGTACCATCTTTTAATGTCTTTTGGTATGATGCGGCCAGGGATCGAACCCCGGACCTTCCGCTCTCCGGGCGGACGCTCTACCACTAGACCACGGAGGCGGTCTGTGTTACTTGTACATCCATGATATTGACCTCTCTTCTCGTAATATGTTGTTATACATACATTATTGGCTTGGAGTCTTGAGCTATTTAACAATGTTTTTGAAAGCATAAAAGTACACACTTATGTGCACACCGTAAAATTGCATATCCAAATTTGCACACAGATTTTATGTTTATAAATCCACAGACACAAAAACATATTGACGTCAATTCAGATCAATAAATACGACAACAAAAAAAACCTAACAGACTGCTCATTGAATCAATTATACATAAAAGCTATAAATAATAACACAAATCAGTGACATTGTTCAAAGCAATAAAACAACACAAGCCCCGCCCATCAGGAATCAGTAGGCTGTTAGTAGGCATGGCCTAATTTCTTTTCAGTTTATGGAAACATAAATGAAAACAAAATTGCTTGGTTAGCCAATCAAATGCCACGGAATCACTTGTAGTTCGTACAATAATAACCATATCAGTACAGTCGAACCTCATTAAGTAGAAACTGGATGACTCCTTCTCTATTTGTCATCATTTGAAATGTGATAACTAGAATCATGCAGGGGGCACAGGTGGCCCAGTCATCTAAGGCGCCGCGATTTGCTATGCAGAGTTACGTCCCTTGGGCAGGCCAGAAACCTATGATTGTGGTTTTGAATCCTGGTTCGCCCCGATTATGTTTCTAGGTTTGTCAGCACCATACCCATGCTCGTGGGTTTCACCGAAGTGATAAACGTCTGAGACCAGCACCACTTCGGGATTTCCTCCGACATTAAGCTGACACGCCGCGATATAACTGGAATACTGTTAAAAGCGGCGTTGAACCCAGCTCACAAACTCCTCACTCACTCAAACCATGCAAATAGAAAAATAGAAAACATTATGGAAGTAGAGTATTGGGGTTGGTCCCCAGAGCTAATGTTTGTTGTTAACTAAAAAGGAAGTTATTATCCAAACATTCCAGTGATGAATGTCACCTCAACTGATCAGGTTATTAAAACATTCACAAGACAACATGTACCTCACTTTCACTGATTAGGATTTGCTATCCCAGTTCATATTATATTCACTCATAAATAACATAGTACTAGTACTTTGGTAACTGGTATTCACCAGAAACACAATTTCAAATCTGGCAGTCATCATAAATCACGTGTACGCGATTTTACCAAAATTTGAACTGGAAAATTTGAAATATTTGTCCTATATACTATTTTATTAATAAATTATTAAACTTGGTTATAACACGTCAAATAATTCATAATGTTGTAATTGAAATAGAAGGTCGGTGTATAATGGATACATTGGAAGTGTAAAATTTCACAAAAGCAAAGCAGAAAATTCCCTGTTGAAGGATGTTGATAAAAGCTTTAAAAATATTAACCCAAATTTTAATAATGATAACTCCCTGAATAGAATCCGAGGTTCTCCCTGAATAGAATCCAACCTCGGAAATGTCGACTAGTCCATTTTACTTACAGGTGGGTTAAGTTTGGTATTTCTGCATATTCTCAACAATCATGTTGATTATCTGTACTTTGTCTCCTAATACCAATTGTCATATGTCTCGCACTCTTTGATGCAATTGTTCGGCCACTGTGTTTATCTGTGTAGCCCAGCTACATCAACTGGAAACAACTAGTCACTTCCCTCTCAAAAATAACGTCGTCCAATATACGTTGCGAGCACATATACGAATCTCTAGAAATCATGTCATGATAGGACAATGTTTGACCTTGAAATAAACCATGCTTTGTTCTTCATTGTTCTTCGCGATTTACAGTGTAGCTACCTCATATAGTGTAATAGAATGGGATGTAATACGCTGGAGTCAAACACACATGGCTCTAAAAGTGAGATAGTGAGTTTGGTTTAACGTTGCTGTAAACAGTATTACAGTTATGTCACAGCATGTATGCTTGGTGGGGACAGGGCTTAGATGTTTACCACTTTGGTAATACCCACAAGCATGTGTATGGTGCTGACAATACTAGATTCATCATCAGGACGAACTGGGGTGTGAACCCACGATCAACAGATCCTTGAGCCCCTAAGGGACACAACTCTGCACAGAAAGTGGTGCAGACTGGTGACCTGTACACTGACTAGTTTGGAATCTATTGGATGGAAGTCAAGGTGAAGGTGACACTTACCAGCAGATCTCTTGCTCTCGGTGGAAATCATCCGGGTCCATTCTCTGGTGCACGTCTGTCCCATTTTGACAATCTGACACATGTCTGTAAAAGAAAAGTAGTTTCAAAAGAACATATTGATGGTGTTTGATAACATGCAATCTCATTAAAATCAGATCTTTTACGCCAAAACAATATCTCTCCAGCAAGATCTGACAAACCCATCACTGGAGGTTGCCTCAGTGAACTTTGTGATCAGCCAATCAGGATTGAGGCTTCTAACTTTTTGGTACGACTGAGGGAAGCATTCAGACAAGCATACCTGATTTCTGTATCTTAAAACAAATATAATTAGGGACCTCTGATTGCCAAAGAATAGAGCCTCACCATTTTATCATTGTAGATATTTTATGCACTGTTTGTTGTTTCTGAGCTCTGTGTCATCTACCAAAAAAGGGAGTACCGCCGAAGGCATATTTGTGTCTTACGTGGGTTATCATTTGTAAAAATCAAAATTTTATGAATGAAGCTGAAACATTTAAAAAAGCTGACATCTGATTGGCTCAAGAACCATTGAACCATTGGCTTCCTCATACAGAAGATCTTCTGGGGAGGTGTCAGATCTTGATGCAGAGGTGTATCGTATCAGAGTCAAAGATCTGATTTTAATCAGACTGTGTCAGATAACTCACCTAGATGAAGACTGGGTTGATTCATGGATTTCAACTTGTTGTCTTTGAATGAGATATTTCGGTACAGATACGGAGTACCTTTTAAGTTGTAGCACCTGTACCCACACATCACACAGACAGAATACAGACATGTAAGTCAACCCTGTCTTCCTTATTTAAGAACTGACTTCAATATTTTTCGTGTTTATGGAGTTATAAAGGTAAAAACGGGTGTGAAACTGTGTAAATCCATGTAGCATATTTACGCAAAGTGTGAAACTGTGTAAATCCATGTAGCATGTTTACGCAAAGTGTGAAACTGTGTAAATCCACGTAGCATATTTACGCAAAATGTGAAAATGTGTAAATCCACGTAGCATATTTACGCAAAGTGTGAAACTGTGTAAATCCACATAGCAGATTTACGCAAAGTGTGAAACTGTGTAAATCCACGTAGTAAATCCTGTAGGCGGCATGGGTTGTATACACCAAAGGGAGTTGAAAATAATTGGAATGCATATAGATCAACTGATCCCGGGGAACATAAAGACTGATTTGAGCCAAGATGTCAGTAAAAGTGAGGTATATAAATGTATATTATAAGAATTTTCCAAAGTTAGTAAATAATTAAATGCTTTAAACCTTCAAATATGTGCTTAAAGGTTGTATGTGCATTTGGTTTTCATTATCCCTGTGACCAGCATACATTAACTGATTTGGCTTAAACTTCGTCTTGTCTAGACTGGTGTATGTTGTTCAAAGCAATGCCTTCATGAAAGTTACGTACACTGGATCCCAGTTTTACCTGAGCCATGCAGGTTTAGTTTGGTCATGTGAACTGGCCTTGACATATCAATATTCTTTGGTTGGCTACCAACTTGCAACATGTGTACACACAAGGACACAATAAATGAATTATTAGAAATAAAATGTAAAAAAATACAGTACAGTACCGTTATAACGAACTCAAAGGGACTACTAATTTTAGTTCGTTACAACGGTAGTTCATTATAAGCATATATACAGCATAACTACAGCAAATAATCTGGACCTAAAAAGTAAGTTCGTTATATCCATAAGTTCGTTATAAGCGTGTTGACAGAAGGAATTTGATTTTGATTTTTAAACTGTTCAAGACAAAAGTGAAAGTACATTAAAGTGTAATGTAATTCACATGAAAATCCATCAGTATTTGTCTAATTACATGGACTCCCAATCTTCCAGTTTCTGTCATGTGGCCTTGACCTTGCCCTCACTCAATCAACTCTTTATGTCATCATGCTTGGTGAAATCAATTACAACTTTTGATTAGGAACTACCAATGAGCTTTGTAAAAAGACAGATGAGTTCATGCATATTAATAATTTCTGTATGTCAGATATTCCACAAGGGAGTGGCATCTTCATTAATTATGCCCAAGATGCCATAAATCGTGATTACGAATTTCCCGTTGGATAGTTCCATTCTTTCCCAGAATGGACATAAGCAATTATTCATAAACAAAACACCGTCAGGTTGGATGTATTTTTTATGTCGGTTGCATCAGTTTTCAGTGCATAAAGTTAAGTATCAACCACAAGGACTCATACAAACTGAAATGTTTACGCCACTCCTGGACATTGCGGTTTTCGAAACAATCTCATAATGACGAAAAACTCAGAATTCTCTTTTCAAATTCGGACCATCAGCCAAAGAAACTCAGATGTGTCCAAATAAGATAGTAATGTGTATGTTATTTGTCGAATTTGCACACAAAAAGACAAAATATCTGAAATATATATTACATTCACACATTCAACTTTTATTTGGTCCATGTCAGAAACATGAAGATGAAGCACTCGAAAGAAACACCAACCAAGCACGTTCAGAAAACATGTAAGGGGTCAGAATGTCGAGATCAACATCAAGTGGAATAAGATTCTTCACCTGACCCCCAAGCTCAATTATTAATCAACTACCGAGGCCTTCTCAAACTCTCCAACACCTGGGATGGAACTCAAGAGGCTTGCGTTCTAAATAAGCAGGCAATACATCTGGCAGAAAGCCAGGTTTGGGTTAAAACCATCCCCCTTCCCCCCCCTGTGAAGACCCAGTTGAGAATTGGCTTTGATTGTCATAAAAAGCAACTAATGGGATCGGGTGGTCAGACTCGCTGATTTGGTTGATGCATGTCATCATATCCAAAATGCGTAAATCAATGGTCATGATGTCAATCACTGGATTGTCTGCTCCAGACTTGATTATTTATAGATTGCCATGATATAGCTGGAATATTGCTGAGTGCGTCATTAAACAACATACAAAATTAAATCAAACGGAAAACCATGATTTAAGGATTGTTTAATTAAACACACTCTACGTGGCCCCTGATGTCATGATTTTATCATGTTGAAACACAGAAGGATAAATTAGTCTAAGTAAGTAAAATATCAGATCTATGATGGATGTGTCATGAATTACACATAACAGGGATTAGTCATATAGTATGGTAAATAAAGCTTTTCAAGTGTTCAAAGATGTGGACAAGTAAGGGTCAGTCAGACACATATTTGAATTTTTGTGACATGCACACGGTGCATGTACACATAAATATTAGGTTGCATTTTTCAATAATAGGTTAAATGGTACCTGTCCTATATGACTAAATCGAGCCCAGATGGGTACCCAGGTAGGGTCAGGCAATAGTGGGTTAGGTACCCAGGTAGGGTCAGTTAATAGGGGGGTCAGGTACCAAGGTAGGGTCAGGCAATAGTGGGTCAGGTACCCAGGTAGGGTCAGGCAATAGTGGGTTAGGTACCCAGGTAGGGTCAGTTAATAAGGGGGTCAGGTACCCAGGTAGGGTCAGGCAATAGTGGGTTAGGTACCCAGGTAGGGTCAGGTAATAAGGGGGTCAGGTACCAAGGTAGGGTCAGGCAATAGTCGGTCAGGTACCCAGGTAGGATCAGTTAATAAGGGGGTCAGGTACCCAGGTAGGGTCAGGCAATAGTGGGTCAGGTACCAAGGTAGGGTCAGGCAATAGTGGGTCAGGTACCCAGGTAGAAAATTTGGATATAATTCTAACCCTTGAATTTAAAGATAATATGTCCAAATGTTGAGTCAGTGAGTTGCATTTATCACCATAGTTGGATAACTTGTTCCTAATCCTTTTCCATTTGTGAATAAAATATGTTTAAACTAAACTCATGGTGGGCCAGGCCTCTTCTTGGTGCCATGACACCTGTTCTGTTGACTTCAGCAAAGACGTATATATATATGTCTATATCTGTATACGTCTTTGACTTATGCCTCAGTCACATTTGCCGCGGCCGTGGGGTCTAAATCTACGGCAAATAGGAATTATAGGGCCACTGCAACATTCCCACGGTCACATACTGTGTCAGTCACATATGTCAGGATAGTCGAGCGCTATATTTTGAATTTGTGTCGTACAGCCTTTGAAGTGATGATGCACGGTCACCTGCAAAAGAAAGGGATACGCCCTAGGGTGACCCTGAAGCCACCGCAGATCCTCTGTGGCCCCCGCAGGTATTTCTCAATTTCGGGGGGCTACGGCCGCCGTATCCTAGCCGTAGAGCAAATGTGACTGAGGCATTAAGCTTTGTATTTCAATGAACTGACAACAGTGAGTGAGTGAGTTTGGTTTAACGCCACTTTTAACAGTATTACAGTTATATCACGGCGTGTCAGCTTAATGTGGGGGGAAAGCCTGAAGTGATGCAGGTGTCTGACATTTACCAATTCAGTTAAAACCCACGAGCACGGGTATGGTGCTGACAAACATTGAAACATAATCGGGGCGAACCAGGATTCAAACCCACAATCATAGGTTTCTGGCCTGCCTAAGGGACGCAACTCTGCACAGCGAATCGCGGCACCTTAGACGACTGGGCCACCCGTGCCCCCGAACTGACAACAGCTTACACTAACCGGGAATATTGAGTTAAGCAATTCCTCTAAAGAAAGAACTGGTTAAATTAAATACGTGAATGACGAAAAATGCACGCTGGGGAATTCTGCTGACCGATTCCCCACAGAAGCTGTATAGCTTAGACGCTTGCCAAAGTTTTTGTGGGTGAGTTGGGTTTAATGCCGCTTTGAACAGTATTCGAGTAAAACCACAGCGTGTTAGCTTAGTGTAAGAGTAAAGTGACACAGGATTGCGCCACTCACGCCCATGCCCCAGTTTGAGAAAACTTAGGGTTAGGGTTAGGGTTAAGGTTAGGTGAAATAATTTGATCAGGCTATTAACTGGACCATGGCAATCTCCCTGATTGGGAATCTAGATGAGCATTCACACATGACAACATCATTGGGAATGAGTGAATGGATGAAAATTTCAGTAATTTTACAAATCGATTGAATTTAGACACCGATTGTTACATTTGTAATTTTTGTTGAGAACACAATAATAACATTTGGTCAGTCTTCTTGGTAAATTGATGAGTGAATCAGTCATTTAGTAAATTGACTAAAATGGTTACAAAATATCCTTTAGTACCATTTAATACTTCTCCAAAGACGTTAAAGAGCTCTCGATTCTTTCCTATTACTGTAGTTAACTGTAACTGTAGAAATATGAAAAAATGGGGTGGTCCTTAACTTCTTTTGAGTAGCATTGAAACTGGTGTATCATGGAAGACAGATAATTTTGTCCAAAATGACTGAATTTAGAATTTAACGGCTTGGACACCCCCACACAGGGAAAGGAAAGCAGATTGGCTTAAAATTAATAACAATGTTATATTTGGGATAACACTTTCTTAGAAAAGTACAGATTTTCATACTTTTTTGGGTTGAGTCCCGTCCTGGATTCGAACCCACACACTGCCAGAGTGAGGCACCTAATCGCCAGCACACAAAGTCAGCAATCTAACCCACTCAGCCACCGAGGCTTCCACAAAATGAAAGTCCTATAACTGGTAGTCTAGATCACATATTTTGTGTACCCCTCTGACAAGTGTCGATTGGCACGGCTCCCATGGCCGAAAGTCGGACTTTCAGACTTTCATTTTGTGGAAGCCTCAGTGGCTGAGTGGGTTAGATCGCTGACTTTGTGTGCAGGCGATTAGGTGCCTCACTCTGGCAGTGTGTGGGTTCGAATCCAGGACGGGACTCAACCCAAAAAAGTATAAAATTAATTATACCCTAAAAAGATCTGTGTGCATAAACATGAATTCTAAATAAAATGACAAAACATCCCTGCCTCAAAAAAAAGACCCCTAAAAATACAATGGACTGTTCCAAGATAACTGTTTGTTATAACAGTGGTAGGAAATGATTAGCTGGACCACCAGGTGTGAATAGCAATATTAAATTCAACAAAATGATACATGCATCATTGATTTTAACGATATATATTTTTTTCTCATACTCTTCCAATTATCTGCACGCTTGGTGGTCTATAAACTATGACTGATGGACACTGTGGCTTGATTGACTGCAATTGTTTATCTTTTCAAAGCATTTTCTGGAACTAACTATTTTTTTCAAAATATCACAGCCTAATCAAAAACAAATTAGTTGGGTTCCGGATTTTAGCTCAAAATCCATGGTAGAAGTAATTCTAACAAGCATGAAATACTCACTTCCCCCACCAATATGACATGTCGGGTGTGTGCAATGCATTTGCTCCTGTGAACTATGTTTACTGGGCCTTTTTGTAAAGAAATATAGTATGTTTTTCAAGATCTGCTCCGGAAACGAGGACTACTGCCAGTTTCAGTCTAAATCAAAGTCATTGCCATGGAAACTTGAAAAACAATTTTTTTTAAAATCCCAAACTATCAAAAGGCACCAGTTCACCACTAGACCCATCTTTGTGCCAAGTTTGGTTAAGATATCTCTCACGGTTTTTGTGTTCTGCTCCGGAAATGAAATGTGACGGACGGACGGACGGATGGACAAATAATATTCATAAATGTAAAGATAAAAATAAATCCTTCAAATATTTCTTTCAGCGTTGGAAGGATGAGAACAAAAAATTATATTCTTTATTTATAATTTTGTTAAATGTGACATGAATGTTAAAAATTGTACCTATTACATGGGAAAAAGGCCTCAAACCTTAGCATAACATAAGGATAGTATTCGCTGTGGTTCTATCTCAGGATTTTATTATTTGTTCGTTTTCGTCAATGTGATTATTAGGCTGAGCTGTAATAAAAAAACTTTAAATGTGATTATTTTTTTCAATATTCCTGATTTTTAAAGTCTGCAGATCCAAAAAGCAACTTATGAAGCTAATGAGCTGGAGGAACTTACTGTGAGGAAGTCTTGCCCTTGTCCATGTAGACTCGCACCACGTACAGGATGCATGTCAGAAGCTTGATGAGCAAGTTGAAGATACGAATACGTAAACCTGCAACAGAGACACCAGATGAGGGACTGGTTCAGTGGACTTTCATTTCATATCTAAATAAAACAAGCGACTTCGTTGGGGCGGGGGATAATAACAATAAATCACTAACACTAACTAGGAATACTTATTTTAGTAATTCCAATAAAAATTAAACTGGAGAAGTGGTATAAAGTAAATACAAGATGAATTTGTTGAAGAACAATTTTAAGTTTGTTTGTTTGTTGTTTGAAGCTGCACTCAGCAATATTCCAGCTTTGTGATGGCGACTTGTAAATAATCAAGTCTGGACCAGAAAATCCAGTGATTGACATCATGAGCATCGATCTAAGCATTTGGATATGATGACATGAAAACAATTTGTGAGTGAGTAAGTGATTGAGTGATTGAGTGAGTGTGTGAGCGAGTGAGAGGTGGGTGGGTGAGTGAATGAGTGGGTGGGTGAGTGAGTGAGTGAGTGAGTGAGTGAGTGAGTGAGTGAGTGAGTGAGTGAGTGAGTGAGTGAGTGAGTGAGTGAGTGAGTGAGTGAGTGAGTGAGTGAGTGAGTGAGTGTCCAATATTATAACACAATAAGAAGAGGAAATCTGACTAGTAACTTAAGTAACATGTTTATCAAGTTACATTAGAAGTTCATATTAGTGCATAAATCAAAAGAAACCCCATATGTTTTATAAGTATTTTCTGACTGAAATCATTGTGTATGTAAGATGGACTGAAAATAATTCCGTTCATAAAGTACCGATAGTCTTTCACTGAAGAGAAATTATCAATATTACATTTTCAGATGAAGCAAAACGTTCCACATATATCAAAATACGATGACACATCTGGGTAATAAGATCAATATCACATAATGTGTTTTTCAAATTAACTGAAATTTTGACATATTTTTTACTCATGCAAGAAGTAATTTAGAAACTGGTAATGAATACAATCCAAGATTAGTAAAGGTTAAGGTCACATTCATTTCCAGTTTGACTTTGAACCCTCTATTGATCCTATAAAGCTAAATGATTAATAGCCATGTTTGTAAACACAAATACTAAATCACCAGGACATCCCTCGTAAACTGCTCGAGCATAAACAGCCAAATGATTTGCAGCTATGTCTACTGGCAGAAACACTCACAATCAGGACATCCTCATCAAAATGTATTGGAAATGTCAAGCAGTAGTATCTTTAACAAGCAGACATCACATCATGGAGCTTACCAAAACTAGTACCTGCTAGGTGACTTCATTTGCATATTTATCTAATCCCGACAAGTTATTGGATTGGTATACATGATAAAGAGATCATTATCCTTGTGTTTCCATATCGGGATTGTCATATTCACCGTATCAAGCATCCTGCTTCATTATATAAGTGTCCGTGACCTATTTCTGGACCAATCCATAAGAAATCTTTATAAGCGCTACCCAAGACCAAAAATTTGAGTGACAGTCCATATTTTCTTGTCTATATTACAGATTTCTTTGATAATAAACAGCAGGGGTATATATTTGCACTGTATCTTTTATCAAAAAGGTTTAAGTTTCCCAACACTAAACAGTGTGAAGACAAGCCTAAAAATACACCTGTTTTAAATATTCTGTCATTAGAAATTCTTATCAATCTTGCGGGAACTATGAACACAGAGCCTGTGTGGAGCATGTGGCCTTGTCATTATTATTTTGGTACCGCAACTGGAGGTAATGCTTAACATAATATCAATCACTGGCTTATCTGGTCATGGCTTTATTATCTATTTTACAGGTACAGCCGATATATTGTTGTCTGGGGTGGGATCACTCACTCACTCACTCACTCACTCACTCACACAAACCAGTCAGTCACTCACCTACTGGTACAGCCGATATATTGTTGTCTGGGGTGGGATTACTCCCTCACTCACTCACTCACTCACACAAACCAGTCACTCACTCACCTACTGGTACAGCCGATATATTGTTGTCTGGGGTGGGATCACTCACTCACTCACTCACATTTTACAATGTCAAAAAACATTATGTGTTTCAGATTTGTGGGAGGCGGTCGGGTAGCCAGGTGGTTAAAGCATTCGCTCGTCATGCCGAAGACCCGGGTTCGATTCCCGACATGGGTACAATGTGTGAAGCCCATTTCTGGTGTCCCCCGCCGTAATATTGCTGGAATATTGCTAAAAGTAGCGTAAAACCATACTCACTCACTCACTCAGATTTGAGGGTGTCATTAAGGATTTATGAAAGCCCCAAAATTTGAACATTTGAAACCAAACATGATATCCGGGCATTGAATTCTGCATAAAACCCAGACGTCTAAAAACATATAATGTCTCTCTCCTAATTGTAGTGTTGGAATTTGGTTCACATTATTGTAACGATTCCTGCAGCATTGTAACGGTTGTCATTGCACAAACTCACGCTTGTGGTGCTCCAAATCTCATTACAACCCCAGAAAACACTAGTATTTGTACGCTTCATAAAAATGTAATGCTCTTTGCAAAAAAAATAAATTTAAACTCAGGTGAGGTGGATGCAACCTCATATTGTCACAATTATACCAAAAGCAATCTCAGTCAGAATGCCTCAAAATATCAAATGTCACTATTAAATGTGCATACCCATGAGAATTATTTATGAGAATACAATCATGTCACAGCCTTCTCATTTGTAGTGATATCACCGAGAAACTGCATGATTCACACGATTCACTGCCCTTTAGTACTGGCGCTGTGTAGAGACAGATGGTAATACCTGGCTACAGAGGCGATCAAATATTCATCTTACGTCTGACACTCATCATGGAAATACAGTTACAAAACAGCTTAATCTTGGAAAACCTAATTTATTATTTGCTCTTAAATGTCAGCGATCAATGAGACTGGTGGTACTCGTCACCTTATTTGTTATTTCTCACACATAAGGCATGTTGGTATTTTTACTGACACTTATATTTATTAACATACATATTGCACAATGAACTGTTCAGAGTGGGAATTTAGCATTATCATCATTGTTCACATTCAACAATACTCCAGCTGTATAATGGCTGCCTTTAAATAATTGGTTCTGGAATATAGAATCTAATGATATTATGATGAATGAACCTGCTGAAGCACATACCCTCCTGCTAAAGCCATACTCTCCTGCTAAAGACCATACACTCTTGCTAAAGCCATACTCTCCTGCTAAAGACCATACACTCCTGCTAAAGCCATACTCTCCTGCTAAAGCCCATACACTCCTGCTAAAGCCCATACACTCCTGCTAAAGCCCATACACTCCTGCTAAAACCATACACTCCTGCCAAAACCATACACTCCTACTGAAGCCCATACACTCCTGCTGAAACCCATACACTCCTGCTGAAGCCATACTCTCCTGCTAAAGCCCCTACCATCCTGCTAAAGCCCATACACTCCTACTGAAGACCATACACTCCTGCTGAAGCCATACTCTCCTGCTGAAGCCCATAAACTCCTGCTGAAGACCATATTCTTTTGCTAAAGCCCATACACTCCTACTGAAGACCATACGCTCCTGCTGAAGTTAATACACTCCTGCTAAAGCCCATACACTCCTGCTAAAGACCATATGCTCCTGCTGAAGACCATATGCTCCTGCTGAAGTTAATACACTCCTGCTGAAGCCCATACACTCCTGCTGAAGCCCATACACTCCTGCTGAAGCCCATACGCTCCTGCTGAAGCCCATACACTCCTACTGAAGACCATACGCTCCTGCTGAAGTTAATACACTCCTGCTGAAGCCCATACACTCCTACTGAAGACCATACGCTCCTGCTGAAGTTAATACACTCCTGCTAAAGCCCATACACTCCTGCTAAAGACCATATGCTCCTGCTGAAGACCATATGCTCCTGCTGAAGTTAATACACTCCTGCTGAAGCCCATACACTCCTGCTGAAGCCCATACACTCCTGCTGAAGCCCATACACTCCTGCCAAAACCATACACTCCTGCTGAAGCCCATACACTCCTGCTAAAACCCATACACTCCTGCTGAAGCCATACTCTCCTGCTAAAGCCCCTACCATCCTGCTAAAGCCCATACACTCCTACTGAAGACCATACACTCCTGCTGAAGCCATACTCTCCTGCTGAAGCCCATAAACTCCTGCTGAAGACCATACACTTTTGCTAAAGCCCATACACTCCTACTGAAGACCATACGCTCCTGCTGAAGTTATTACACTCCTGCTAAAGCCCATACACTCCTGCTAAAGACCATATGTTCCTGCTGAAGACCATATGCTCCTGCTGAAGTTAATACACTCCTGCTGCAGCCCATACACTCCTGCTGAAGCCCATACACTCCTGCTGAAGCCCATACGCTCCTGCTAAAGACCATATGCTCCTGCTGAAGACCATATGCTCCTGCTGAAGTTAATACACTCCTGCTGAAGCCCATACACTCCTGCTGAAGCCCATACACTCCTGCTGAAGCCCATACGCTCCTGCTGAAGTTAATACACTCCTACTGAAGACCATACGCTCCTGCTGAAGTTAATACACTCCTGCTGAAGCCCATACACTCCTGCTAAAGACCATATGCTCCTGCTGAAGACCATATGCTCCTGCTGAAGTTAATACACTCCTGCTGAAGTTAATACACTCCTGCTGAAGCCCATACACTCCTACTGAAGCCCATACACTCCTGCTGAAGCCCATACACTCCTGCTGAAGCCCATACGCTCCTGCTGAAGCCTATACGCTCCAGCTAAAGCCCATACACTCCTGCTAAAGACCATATGCTCCTGCTGAAGACCATATGCTCCTGCTGAAGTTAATACACTCCTGCTGAAGTTAATACACTCCTGCTGAAGCCCATACACTCCTACTGAAGCCCATACACTCCTGCTGAAGCCCATACACTCCTGCTGAAGCCCATAAACTCCTGCTGAAGCCTATACGCTCCTGCTAAAGCCCATACACTCCTGCTAAAGACCATATGCTCCTGCTGAAGACCATATGCTCCTGCTGAAGTTAATACACTCCTGCTGAAGTTAATACACTCCTGCTGAAGCCCATACACTCCTACTGAAGCCCATACACTCCTGCTGAAGCCCATACACTCCTGCTGAAGCCCATACACTCCTGCTAAAACCATACACTCCTGCTGAAGCCCATACACTCCTGCTGAAACCCATACACTCCTGCTGAAGCCATACTCTCCTGCTAAAGCCCCTACCATCCTGCTAAAGCCCATACACTGCTACTGAAGACCATACACTCCTGCTGAAGCCATACTCTCCTGCTGAAGCCCATAAACTCCTGCTGAAGACCATACACTTTTGCTAAAGCCCATACACTCCTACTGAAGACCATACGCTCCTGCTGAAGTTATTACACTCCTGCTAAAGCCCATACACTCCTGCTAAAGACCACATGCTCCTACTGAAGACCATACGCTCCTGCTGAAGTTAATACACTCCTGCTGAAGCCCATACACTCCTGCTAAAGACCATATGTTCCTGCTGAAGACCATATGCTCCTGCTGAAGTTAATACACTCCTGCTGAAGTTAATACACTCCTGCTGAAGCCCATACACTCCTACTGAAGCCCATACACTCCTGCTGAAGCCCATACACTCCTGCTGAAGCCCATACGCTCCTGCTGAAGCATATACGCTCCTGCTAAAGCCCATACACTCCTGCTAAAGACCATATGCTCCTGCTGAAGTTAATACACTCCTGCTGAAGTTAATACACTCCTGCTGAAGCCCATACACTCCTGCTGAAGCCCATACACTCCTGCTGAAGCCCATACACTCCTGCTGAAGCCCATACACTCCTGCTGAAGCCCATACGCTCCTGCTGAAGCCTATACGCTCCTGCTAAAGCCCATACACTCCTGCTGAAGCCACACACTCCTGCTGAAGCAACACACTCCTGCTGAAGCCTATACACTCCTGCTGAAGCCCATACACTCCTGCTGAAGCTCATACGCTCCTGCTAAAGCCCATACACTCCTGCTAAAGCCATACACTCCTGCTGAAGCCCATATACACCTGCTGAAGCCACACTTACTGGATCTTTGGTTCTTGATGAAGTATAGTTGTAGCCTCTCCTTGAAGGACTTCTCATTTGTGAAGAATTCGACCAGAACTCTGAAAATATAACAAGGACTATTCAGACAAGAGATAACTGACACTGAAGGCTAAGAATACTTATTATGATGATTATTATGATGATGTTGATGATGATGATGATGATGAAGATGATGATGATGATGATGATGATTATTATTATTATTATTATTATTATTATTATTCAAGTGAACAACAACACAAGGGTAGTAAGTGAGTGAGCAAATGTTTTTTTAGGTGACATTCTGCAATATTCCACTTCTATCCCCATCACATAAATGGTATTCAAGCACTTGTTGTATAGTCTTGACTACAGTCTGACAGCTTACAAAGAGTATCTTCAAAGCCTTGTATCATGACAAGGACAAATAAATATTATTTATTTCTATGACAATACAGTGTACAATAATATTACTGAGTGAGTATGATCTTACACCGCTTTAAGCAATATTCCAGCAAAATAACGGCTTGGGAAACCAGAAGTGGGCTTCACACAATCCAATCAGGCCTTTGGCATGACGAGCAAATGCTTTAACCCACCACTGTAAACTTATTGAACTCAATGAGCAATATGAATATAAAAACAACCAAATGAGATCAGGAAAAACTATTCAAGCCATAACCTGGTCATAATATTGATCACAATTTATTGAAACTAGGCAACATCTCCATTAAAACCTGATTTCGGTATTTTTCGACCTGATTACCGATTCATGAAAAAGAACACACACATTCATATCTGTTTTAATATCTGTATTCTGGACTCATTTTTCTATAACGTGCAAGTGCTTCTCTCTCCAGAATGATTTACCCGTTTTTTTATCACACAATGTAATGGCTCTCCTTGGCATTTCACTATAACCATCGAATTTCCGTCAGCGCCAACAAATCATATAATAAAGGCACTCTCAGAAGACCCTTGATTCTCACACAAGCACCTACCAAGTGCAGGTAAGGCCATACCCTGATAATCTGATTCCATCATAAAAGGCTGCTGTGCCCACAAGATACCCAGAGCTGAAATGCACATAACGTTCGATTAAGAACAGCAAGTCGGACAGACCTACTCTTGCTTGGAACCCCATTTGGCCCTTTCTGTGCAAGTGGTCATGACTTCTACATTCATGAAACACATCAGCACACTTTTTTCTCCTCAAGGGGGCATGGGTGGCCCAGTCGTCTCAGGCGCTACAATTTGCTGTGCAGAGTTGCGTCCCTTGGACACGCCAGAAACTTATGATTGTGGGTTAATCCCGGTTCGCCACGATTATGTTTCTAGGTTTGTCAGCACCATACCCATGCTCACGGGTGTCACTGAAGTCATAAACATCTGAGGCCTGCATCACTTCGGGTTTTCCTCCCACATTAAGCTGACACGCCGTGATATAACTGGAATACTTTTAAAAGCAGTGTTTAACCCAACTAACTAATTTTACTCCTGAATGTAGAACTGATTGTTGACCAACATCACACTACAGACAGATTGTGCAACAGGCAGAAAGGGAGGCTTCTGCAGTGTTGACACAGACACCCATGGGAGTTTCTTATCAGCAAATGCACGGGCCTTAGGTGTCTGGCTTAATGTTGAACAAATATGCATGGATGGTGTGTGTGGCACAGTGATTCTGTACTGTTGGCCTATTAATGGACTATGAGCACTCTTGCGTTTTTGAAAGCTGTTGTGCCATAGATCTAGCTAAATCAACATTATATATGCTCTCTCAAATGTAGTCACATGATTGAGTGAGTGAGTGAGTGAGTCGGCTTTAATGGCGCTTTTAACAGTATTCCAGTTATATCGCGGCCACATGATTGAGAGATGTGTTTCATTGTGCAATCATAAAAATGTTATTCTTTACATCCTAACCAAAGGATCAATATCTGAGGGTCCTTAAGGGTGGTATAGAGTTACTCTTTAAACTTGTAAAAAATGCTATCCTAAATGTAACATGAGTCAAATTTTAATCGTAAAAGATTAATGTAAATTGTCCATGACAAAACTGCTTAGTGTAAATTAAAACTTAACCATATATCATAAAATCCCATAAAATTGTATACAATTAGATCTATCGACAAAACAATAAACAGTCAGTGTTTGGTATTTGCAAAACACAAATTTCAGTAATGGAACGAAAGCAGAGCCAGTTGTCCCTGTTTCCCCACAGACAGACGATATGAATTCACACTGAGATGATTTTGCATGTTAGATTCAACTTGACATCTTGTCCCTTATTTTCATGTTGCTATTGCTGACCAAACCAAAAATATAATGACTACCGTGTAAAGGCCCTAAATTTTACTTACCGACTTGTCACACACCCCCATCAGGACCCTCCTATCTGATGGCATATTCATTTTGTTATGTCAGTCATATTAAAAATTGAAAAATGAAAATAACTTCTAAAATATGTCATTTATTACTTGGCCTGTATTGTCATTAAAGAAGAAGATCAATATCAGTGTAAATATATCATAAAAGTGATGCAATGCAAAAACAACCATTAACCAGTCTTTTCAAAAGGGGTTCCATTGTAAAACTTTTCCTTACACTATCAGTATGAACAATATCAGGGTGAACCTGTATTCCCAACCCAACATCTGAATGAGGTCTTCGTCATTTACATTTAGATATGAATCAGATAGGCTTGTCTGAATCCACGAAGCGGATTGGTTGAATTGAAAGTTCATATGATGTGACCTCCAGTAAATTTAAGCCAGGTTTGCCAGATCTTAATGGAGATCAGTATCGATTTAAAGAAAAAGATCTGATCTTAATGAGATTGGTTGTTGCAGAATAAAATGGTTTAAAGTATGTTGAAGCTGTTTTATCACAGATTTGTAGAACTACAACTGTATTGACATCAAACCATTCCAGCTGACTCATTCACTCTGAAGCTGAACCTTTCAAGAACCTTCTCTTGGATGAATCTTCACAAGCTGCTTTATCAAAGAATATTAGAACTAACCAGGGTATAAGTTGTCCCCACTGACATAATCAGGCCCCCCCCCTCCTGTGTCAAGGCTAAATATCATGACCAATTAAATATTGACAGAGATATCTGTACATTTTCTTATCTTGGCTTATCTTTTTGTGAATCCGTTCACCTATCTATTTTTGATCCATTCATATAATTTTCATCACAATTTTTCCTTTACTGATAATGGAATCTGTTTTGGCAAATAATTGTGAATTATTCTCTGGCATTGATGGTAGTGTTCCCTCGCTATTGCGCCCTTAAATATATTGTTAACTCGGTTATAGCGCGCAGTATAGCATGGCTTCCAAAATTTACTGATGTTTTTTATAAACTCAAGTTTTGCAATGACAAAATGTTTATCTGGACTTATGTTTGTCATATATTTTATTTAAAATTTCATTCAATATTGTTTACATTAATTTCGGAAAAATTGTGTATGAAGTGATCAGTAGATCACACAACTCACCGTTATTTACAGCAACCAATTTAGTTTGACTATTATATGTCAACATATTTTTTTCAAAATCGAAATACATGTAGCGTAGGAAGTTTCTATGGTGACTGGTCAAATTATTCTACATGTATTATATCATTCCTGATAAAATAACAATTTCAGATACAGTTTCTTCTGACAATTGCATCAAAATTCTTTGAAGTTGTATCATTGGGTACTTTTTAACTGAATCACTGGTAGATTGGGAGGAAACGTGTGCACATTGCTATTTCCGGCTTAGTTTATGATTAAAAACACAAAGTAATCTTCACTTAATCTCTGCATTTAAAACAATGCCTTGGAGAGCAGGAAATACAATTTAAAATGTAAATCATCATGTCTTGCGATGTTTAATATCAAATTTCATATTTTCTTTGATCAAGTTTGTTATATATGTTCGTTCACCTGAATTTGATGTGGATACTAGGTGTTTTGGGTAAACTCGATAAATCTTTTTTAAACTATAAACCATAAACAACTACCATACTAATCTTTTTTAAACTCTGCAATGTGTTAGGTAGGTAGAGCATGTACTGTTTTGTTGGTCATCTACCCCCTACGACTCCACCTCGGTTAAAATCGCTGATTATCTATAATGCTCATCAATTATTTGGACCCCAATGTAGCGTTGTAGCGAGGGATCATTGAACATATATATCATAACATTCTCCAGTGCAATACTTGAATGTTCTTGGTCAATAATGTTTTCACAAATCTCATTGTACTCCGCAAAGGACATTTAGCCGATCTCCGTAATCTATGCACTTCAAGCTCCTTACCCAGGATGTTGCCACATGATGTACATTGTAAGGATAAGAATTTATGGATGAACAACTTCTTTAGTACAATGAAGAGCAACGTTTCGGTGTAGGTTCTAACACTGTTATCAAGCAAGTACTTAATACTCCAACTTCTATATGCCTGTCAAAGAAGAAATGAATACATTAACACTGACTTTAGATGCACTAAGAGCCTAAACATAACAAATCGTTGGAACTTTGCATGTGTTTGTTTTCAAATTGTGGTAAATCATAAACATATCAGAAAGACCATTGTGAGACCATTGTCGGTAAGATTTGTTTCCAGGCATGTATTCTTTTGGAGTGAGTGAGTGAATATGGTTTTACGACGCTTTTAGCCATATTCCAGCAATATCACGGCGGGGGACACCAGAAATGGGCTTCACACATTGTACCCATGTCGGGAATCGAACCCGGGTCTTCGGCGTGACGAGCAAACACTTTAACCACTAGGCTACCCGACCACTTGGAACCCTCACAGGTATTATTAGTGCCTGTACAGGGTTGCATGAGTCAAAACATTAATTCCCATTTTGTTTGTTCCTCCATGGTGGAAATCATACTATCAATACTGTAACCTGCCTAAAAGAGTTTTTTTCCTGATGTGGCAGTCTAAAAACATTAAAGGATCTAATCCCATATGTATGAAAGTTCCCATTGGAATTTTCTCCATATCAGAAAAATGCCACAATAATCACCAAATCTATCAGTGTATTCAACTCAAGCTGCCTGTTAGGTGCTAAAAGGTTAACAGCCACATTGCCATGTCATCCTACTTGGTACCCATTCACTGTTGGGTAAACAGAGGCACATCTCGAACAAAGCCACTTGCCCAAGGAGACATCACATGAAGTACATGTACTTCAGAGTGGGCGAGAGGACCAAACCCCTAGAAACTCTCAGGAGTCAAGCTGCAGCCACCCATCCAAGGACTTTCCGTAACAGACGTTGCTTCACCTCACCTGATTTGTGTACAATAATTCTGTATTGCATCTTTGGTGTGGTAAGGCAACAGGTTTTCATAGACACAAACAGTCGACATACCCATGAAGATCCGGGGTAGAATAGGTCTTCAGCAACCCATGCTTGCCGTAAGAGGCGACTATGCCTAAGGGATCAGGTGGTCAGGCTGGCTGACTTGTTTGATGCATGTCATCATATCCCAATTGCGTGGATCGATGCTCATGATGTCAATCTCTGGATTGTCTGGTCCAGACACGATTATTTACAGACTGCCGTCATATAGATGGAATATTGCTGAGTGCGGCGTTAACAACAAACAAACAGTCGATACTTTATGGAGGCACAAATCTTGTGTTTAAGGTGGTTATTATGTTGTTTGTAACTTACTTTTTAAATACTGTAACATTTTAATATTTTACATATACCTTAACACCAATTTTGAGAGTTTTCAATTTGTGCAATTTCGTGACATTCCAATTTTTTAATCCAAACTTTTTACCTAAAAACAACAAGGTTTAGTCTGGCATGAATGTACATCTGCACTTGGCTCGGAATCGATACTACAATCATATAGTCCATCAGCCTCGTTGTTTTGTTCCGGGGGCGGAATAAAACTTGGTGGGGAAAAAAATGCCCATGGGATCGCTGAGTATACCACCTTAATCAATTAGTATGTGGTTTCACGGTTTCGGAAGGTGGGCATCAGGTACTGATATGTCATGTCAGGATGAATCCAAATATAGGGTGAACACTAGCTTCTTCTCAAGTCACTGGGTAGGACTTGGGTTACACATAACTCACATTCACATTCCTCATAAGCCTACATTTCATATCTGCTCAGATAATCTGTAAATGTTCATAGTTAATGTATGTTATATCTGATAAAAAACTTCCTACCCATTGCCTTATAATTACTTTTTTCAGGGATTGATTCAACTTCCTACAAAAAACATATTCTTCTAGATACCTAATTATTCACCTGCCAACTTCCTGAAGAGAAAAACAAAAAGGTAATGGAATAAGGCAGGAAGTGCTGATCTGGTCAATAGAAACACAATGATTAGTCAAAGTCCAAAAAGCAAAATGATGTTGGCCGACTTGTCAGGAAATGTGCCATTTGTATCTCTGAAATTCGATAATACTGTGACAGTTCTCATAAAGTCAGAAACAGTTGGGGTGAAATGGGTTTTAACGGGGCGTTCAATATTATTTTACTCATGTGCAATGGCGTATCTATAGTGCAAAATAACTCAACTGAGCACTGAGATGTAACCATCCTGCAGCTAAGCATTGATACCCTACTCGGACACATTATACTGAAGCCACTAAACCACGGAGACTATCTCTAGGCAGAAGCTCTATCCACTAGACCACGGAGGCTGTCTCCACGCAGAAGCTCTATCCACTAAACCACGGAGACTATCTCCACGCAGAAGCTCTATCCACTAGACTACCGAGATGGTCTCCAGATAGATTAGCTCTATCCACTAGACCACGGAGACTATCTCCACGCAGAAGCTCTATCCACTAGACCACGGAGATGGTCTCCAGATAGATTAGCTCTATCCACTAGACCACGGAGACTATCTCCAGGTAGAAGCTCTATCCACTAAACCACAGAGACTATCTCCAGGTAGAAGCTCTATCCACTAGACCACGGAGGCTGTCTCCGAGTAGAAGCTCTATCCACTAGACCACAGAGATGGTCTCCAGGTAGAAGCTCTATCCACTTGACCACGGAGACTGTCTCCAGGTAGAAGCTCTATCCACTTGACCACGGAGATGGTCTCCAGGTAGAAGCTCTATCCACTAGACCACAGAGACTGTCTCCAGGTAGAAGCTCTATCCACTAGACCACAGAGATGGTCTCCAGGTAGAAGCTCTATCCACTAGACCACAGAGATGGTCTCAAGATAGATTAGCTCTATCCACTAGACCACGGAGACTGTCTCCAGGCAGAAGCTCTATCCACTAGACTACTGAGATGGTCTCCAGATAGATTAGCTCTATCCACTAGACCACGGAGACTATCTCCAGGTAGAAGCTCTATCCACTAAACCACAGAGACTATCTCCAGGTAGAAGCTCTATCCACTAGACCACGGAGGCTGTCTCCACGTAGAAGCTCTATCCACTAGACCACAGAGATGGTCTCCAGGTAGAAGCTCTATCCACTTGACCACGGAGACTGTCTCCAGGTAGAAGCTCTATCCACTTGACCACGGAGATGGTCTCCAGGTAGAAGCTCTATCCACTAGACCACAGAGACTGTCTCCAGGTAGAAGCTCTATCCACTAGACCACGGAGATGGTCTCCAGGTAGAAGCTCTATCCACTAGACCACAGAGATGGTCTCAAGATAGATTAGCTCTATCCACTAGACCACGGAGACTGTCTCCAGGTAGAAGCTCTATCCACTAGACCACGGAGATGGTCTCCAGGCAGAAGCTCTATCCACTGGACCAAGGAGATGGTCTCCAGGTAGAAGCTCTATCCACTAGACCACGGAGATGGTCTCCAGGAAGAAGCTCTATCCACTGGACCAAGGAGACTGTCTCCAGGTAGAAGCTCTATCCACTAGACCACGGAGATGGTCTCCAGGTAGAAGCTCTATCCACTAGACCACGGAGATGGTCTCCAGGTAGAAGCTCTATCCACTTGATCACGGAGATGGTCTCCAGGCAGAAGCTCTATCCATTAGACCACGGAGACTGTCTCCAGGTAGAAGCTCTATCCACTAGACCACGGAGATGGTCTCCAGGTAGAAGCTCTATCCACTAGACCACGGAGATGGTCTCCAGGTAGAAGCTCTATCCACTAGACCACGGAGATGGTCTCCAGGTAGAAGCTCTATCCACTTGATCACGGAGACTGTCTCCAGGTAGAAGCTCTATCCACTAGACCACGGAGATGGTCTCCAGGTAGAAGCTCTATCCACTGGACCACGGAGATGGTCTCCAGGTAGAAGCTCTATCCACTAGACCACGGAGACTGTCTCCAGGTAGAAGCTCTATCCACTAGACCACGGAGATTGTCTCCAGGTAGAAGCTCTATCCACTAGACCACGGAGATGGTCTCCAGGTAGAAGCTCTATCCACTAGACCACGGAGGCCGTCTCCAGGCAGAAGCTCTATCCATTAGACCACGGAGATGGTCTCCAGGTAGAAGCTCTATCCACTTGACCACGGAGATGGTCTCCAGGTAGAAGCTCTATCCACTTGACCAAGGAGATGGTCTCCAGGCAGAAGCTCTATCCACTAGACCACGGAGATGGTCTCCAGGTAGAAGCTCTATCCACTAGAACACGAAGATGGTCTCCAGATAGATTAGCTCTATCCACTAGACCAAGGAGACTGTCTCCAGGTAGAAGCTCTATCCACTAGACCACAGAGGCCGTCTCCAGGTAGAAGCTCTATCCACTGGACCACAGAGGCCGTCTCCAGGTAGAAGCTCTATCCACTAGACCACGGAGATGGTCTCCAGGTAGAAGCTCTATCCACTGGACCACGGAGATGGTCTCCAGGTAGAAGCTCTATCCACTAGACCACGGAGACTGTCTCCAGGTAGAAGCTCTATCCACTAGACCACGGAGATTGTCTCCAGGTAGAAGCTCTATCCACTAGACCACGGAGACTGTCTCCAGGTAGAAGCTCTATCCACTAGACCACGGAGATGGTCTCCAGGTAGAAGCTCTATCCACTAGACCACGGAGACTGTCTCCAGCAAAAAGCAGTATCCACTAGACCAGGAAGGTGGTCTCCAGGCAGAAGCTCCATCCTCTACATCATAGAAGTGGTTCAATCAGAAAGTTAGTGTAGGAATATATATTAGGAATCTGCTCAGAGACGTGGCATTGTGTTCCCTGATTGTTCTCCGCAGGAATTATTGTTCACACAAAAGCTTCTGGCTGAGATCAAATGTAAATATTTTCTGTGATGACTCAACTGATATAATTTGTTTCGACAGGTCAAGATGACATTTGAGAGTTATTGTGCCATAGAATGTCATGGTGTCACATCAGAGTTGCATTGTAGAATATCGAACACGACAGCCTGAAAACTTTTTTAGAATTTTTTTTTGCAAAAATGTCATTTTTGTGGCTGATAATTTATTTATTTTTTCAACTGTCTGAAGCATAATTAACTTTGATCATAATACATGCATGCAATGTCTGCTGATTGAGCAAGTTTGTTATCTGCTATTTGTTCACCTTAAGTGTTAATACAATGTACTTTTGACTGAGCATAATACTAAAAAAAAAAAATGTTTTCCAAAATATGTCATCCACGAGATGGGGTTGCACATTACTCTTGGGTTCATACTAGTATTGTTTTTCCCATTTATAAACATTAAACCGCAAAAAATTCAACTGTATCAATCTGTGGAGCCTCAAATTGATATACAAACACACACCCACATATACATATCATACATATGCTGTCAAAGTACTGAAACTGTTGAATATACACAAAGATAGACATTTATATACTTCTTGAAATATCTGTTTCTGTGTGAAAATCTCCGGTCAGTACATTAAAAAACAAAAATGACAAAGGATTTTTCAGATGTCAAATTACCATAAATGTTCTCATGTGGAGGAATGGACTATTTATAGTTCTTTGATTGATGCTATTTATGTTTGTTTGTTTGTTTGTTTCCAGCATTATGACAGCGGTTATTGCTATTTATTTGAAAAATCATAGTTGGGTACAAAAATAGAGCAAATAATGTTTTGGGTAATATCATTACTTAGAATAACCTAGAGTAGCTCTATATGCTAGTGGATCAATATACTCATTGAACTTTATTTAGATGCGATGAAAGATAAATATGTGACGACAATTAATGTTACACTGTATTGTGCTAGAAATACATTGTATATACATGGTAACTGATGAAAATACCCAGTACTAAAATCATCCACTGCAGCCATCACAACAGCAGACACTTGTGCACAGGCCATACTCAAAATCAACAAGATAATGCTTCCCTTCAACAAGCTACAATACCTTTATAATGCCAGGCAGAACAACACATTGTTATGGTTACAAAAAATGACATTTCGCAAAATAATTCGTTGTATGTACATACTGCTCTATCTTCTATCAAATATTTGGTATAAATTCAATTAAAATCTTAATATTCAAATATTCTGGTTTAATAACTTAAAAGCAGTGAAATTGAAAAACGTTGCAAAATGAAATAATTAACTACCATTCATCGTGACATGTCAGTACTTGCTGATGTTCATTAGTTTGCCTCACACTGTGTAATTACCATATTTTCTTGAGTACAGTGCGCACTTTTTTTCCCAAACACACAGCTGTGTAGAAGGGGGTGTGCATTATACACGAAATAATGAGTTTTGATGTTTTGTCCCCATGGAAAGACATTACCGTGAGCACGTAACACCGGAAATACCATGTCAACAAATCCATACCAGGGTTAGAAACTAACAGTTTTTGTCCACTAGTCCTTATAATGATAACATATAGCAAACCCCTTAAAATGAGCCAATTTCTACTGGTCCTTAGGATAACTTTACTATTGGGTAGTTTGGTAAGGACTACAGGACTAGTGCCAATTTCTAACGCTGCATACTGAAGTACGCAAATTAATAATGTAATTACACTGTCTGGCTATAAAAAGCGTTCCTTGTATATCTGGACTTATGTATGTAACTTATTTCATTAATTTTATTAGTAGTAGTTTTCGATATATATACTGAACGAAAAATGTTATGAATCATCAATATTTCGGGAGATATATTTTTGAAATTGTGTGTTAGTCTTCACCATAAAATAAATATCGCAAAAAATATTAATGATCTCTAACTTTTTAGTTCAGTATATCATAGTTTGGATAGTTAATGTTGGATAAATAATCCCCTTATAGACATATAAACATAACCAAGCTTCAAATATATAATGAGACAATCAAATTCCTGACCATAATCCTTCCTGAGACAGAAATAAGCAGATTGCTTTTCCCTTTAGACCAAAATCATGTCAATTCCAAGTCAGCAAGCATGTAAGATGTCCGGAGAGACAAATATTACGAATAGCAAACAAACATTTCTAACAGTAGCTTTCAAGCAAGAAAATGATAACAAATATTATTCCAGCTAAAGAGCTTCAAATAATGTATTGAACTGTGAAGCGTAAGAGAGCTATGATGAAGACCGAAGACCATGTTGACGAGCCTATCAAACTGTATTGATCTGTACACTGGAGATGCAAAGCCATCTAGAAACCTCTTGAAAACCTCTCACAATGTATTGATAAGTGATGAGATCAACGATGAATTGAAACAAGGCATGTCACAGGATAACCTGCCTGATAGTTATACCACAACAGGGATCGATAAACAGAGGTTATCATGCCAGTGTTTTGGGATGGTAATATCTGGTATTAGGAATAAACATTGTGTTTAGGGACTTTTGGTCAAATCCAACTGTTTTAAAGTGGGGAAAAAACCCAAGCCACATAGGTCGGAAACCATAATGTCATCGCTAAATTATTTAGCAATTTTATGCTCCAAAGTTGACCCAACTTGTAAAATACCTCACCTATGTCCCTGTTAGATAGTGATTTATGGTATCTAAGAGTCATATTTTGATATGATAACAATTATCCCAATAATTTATGCAGATAATTTTGACTTGATTGCCGATTGACAAGGACAATGCAGCGTTAGCTTGTTAACACAGAAATCATTCCCCACTTGACCTTTTATATTTGCATAATTATTTATAAGACCCCAACGGATACAGTCTTTATCTGATGGCTTTATATTGCCCACCTACTCGCATATTATGTGATAATGTTTTCCACACCTAAAATGACCAGATCCATGTAGGTAGGCTTCCTATGTTTTTCTGTCACAATAAAGAAAAGGTTCAACACAAATATAGATGTAACTTTCACCATATGGGGATTCTCAGACAGAAGATGTTATTTGTGAGTTACGTGTCTTGTGTCGCTGTTAAAAAAGCAAAAAGGTTTTAAGAAATGTCATTTGTGAGTTACGTGTCTTGAGCACTGTTAATAAAATAAAAAGGTTTAAGAAATGAAAGAATGGTGACTTTCAGTTTGTGGCAGAACAGGTCTCTGTCAAGTTATATTTCCTAAGTTGACGCATGAAGATCCGGGGTAGAATAGGTCTTCAGCAACCCATGCCTGCCGTAAAAGGCGACTATGCTTGTCGTAAGAGGCGACTTATGGGATCGGGTGGTCAGGCTCGCTGACTTGGTTGATGCATGTTATCGATCCCAATCGCGTGGATTGATGCTCATGATATCAATCACTGGATTGTCTGTCCCAGATACTATTATTTACAAACCGTGTAATATAGCTGGAATATGGCTGAGTGCGGAGTTAAACAAAAAAACAGGTGGTCAGACTCGCTGACTTGGTTGATTCATGTCATCGATCCCAATTGCGTGAATCGATGCTCATGAATCGATCACTGGATTGTCTGGTCCAGACTCGATTATTTACAGACCGCCGTCATATAGCTGGAATATTACTGAGTGTGGCGTTAAACAACAAACAAACTAAGAAACAAACAAACAAACAACAACATTTCCTAAGTCTGCCTCCATGGTCTAGTAAATAATGTAACACCAGTGTAAAAAGTTTAACATGAGAAAAAAGTCACTTTGGGCCTCAGGGTTTCTGAGACAAAACAAGGGTAGCCTTGGTGGCTGAGTAGGTTAGATCCCTGACTCTGTGTGCTGGTGATTAGGCGCCTCACTCGGGAGTGTGGGTTTGAATCCCTGATGAGGCTCAATCCAAAAAAGTATGAGAATCTATACTTTACTAAGAAAGTTTTATCCCAAATATAACATTTGTTATACCAGAAGAGTTAAGACTAAGTAAGAACACTTACCCCTTGAGTGAACTCTGAATCAGTAATATGTCCACTCATGGAACATTCTCAGTTATAAAAGACCATTATATTATGATGGTAAAACCTCCTGTGGTCCACAAGACTCACCATCAAGCATTGAATGACACTTAGAAGTGATACACATCAGGAGAGGTGAAATTGGGTTTAATGTCGCGTCCAAAATTACACATTGCACTTATATAGCAACATGCATGCACGTGTGCGTGTGTCTGTGTACGCATGTGTGGCTGCTTGTACTAGTCCGGACGATTTATAGTGCTAGCCCACTGAGATACCATGCTGCAGTTTAACATGAATACCCCATTCAGACACAGTATACTGACTCTGAGCCGACCAGTCCTTGTTTTTGCCCCTTAATGCTGTAACAACAAGTACCATCATTTAACGTTTCTTGGTATGGCGGGGCCAGGGATTGAACCCCTGACCTTCCACTCTCCGGGCGGACGCTCTACCACAAGACCACAGAGGCGGTCACACATTGGGAAAGAATTATTGGATGTCAACCTGTTTATGAGACGAGTGAGTGATAGAGTGAGTTTTTACACCGCTAGTGGGCTTCACACATTGTACCCATGTCGGGAATCGAACCCAGGTCTTAGGCATGACGAGTGAATGCTTTAACCATGAGGCTACCCGACCGCCCCTTATCAGATGAAGGAGAAAGTATATACTACGAAAGGTTGTGTTCCTCATAATAGAGAAGTTGACATCCATAAATTCTCTTCCTTAAGGCTCACCTAGTACTTTAATGTTTTGTCCTCCCTTCAGTTAAGATTTCAAAACATACATCTATCAAATCTGTGTTCTACCCCTGAACTTCTACAATACACAAGGGTATTACAATACATCAGTTTCTTTGCCTATTATAGCCTTCTGAACTTTTGGTATACACAGGGACAATGATATTCTTTGGACATCAGCCTTTTCGTGTCTGCACCCATCTAAATGTCTGTCATACATGTGGACAAAAACAATCAGAAGACATCAATCATAATGTGTCCTTGCAACCATTGGAACTTTGACAATACACAAGGGCAATGCTATTCCTTGGGCGTCAGTCATTGTGTGTTCCTGTAAATCCCTGAACGTGCACTCCTCAACAGCTCCACTAGCTGCCCGATCTTACTCCTCAATACCTTTAATACAAAAGATTCCAACTGGTAACTACACATGCATCCTTCCAATTTCCAAGATATTCCCAATCTCGGGCCAGATTAAATACTGTCAGTCTCACCACCAAATCAGTCTATCAACATCTATCAGACATACATGCTAACAAGAACCCGTACATGCTAACAAGAACCGTCTTCGGGCGCCTTCCACTGTGCTCAGTTTCTGCCAATAGATCCAGACTCATAAATAATCTTCAAATTCATTGAGCATTTTGCTGTGAGACGTATCAAATCCATTGTGTCTGGACTGCCTGGCTGGTGGCAATAAGACGCCTGTGTTGGGCTTGCTGGATCTGACCTTGTCACAGCTGGAGATATGTGGGAGAGATAATGACTGGAGGGAACCACCATTTAATATTCGTGGGGGACGGAGGCAATTTGGATTTTAAAAAACTTGCTAAAGACAGGACATTTTTTCTGTATCTGCTTCCAAACAAAATTGTTTCTCTGAAATGAGGAACGGAACAATTATTCATTTGTTCCCAAACATATTTTTTTCTGGAATATCCAGCAGCAATGCTTTTCTTCTGACACAAAGTAATTTTTTCAAGAATTTTCTGGAATAGGTTTGTTCATAAGAAAAAAGATTGAGTTGAGTTTTAGCCTGCTTTTAGCTTCATTCAGGCCAGCAAACACCTTCACCACTAGGCTACCCCACTACCCACTGGGGGCAGTGGGGTAGCCTAGTGACCAAAGTGTTTGCTTGTCACGCCGAAGACTCGCGTTTGATTCCTCACATTGGTACTTTGTGTAAATTTAACACAATATATATCCGAGTGTCTTTTGATATGAAATATATCAACACGAGTTGAAAAATGTGGAAAAACTCTTAAGCTTGCCGTGGAGTTTTTCCACTTTTATCTACAAGTGTTGATATATTTCATATCAAAAGACACAAGGGTCAGATTTTATTTACCATCCTTCCAACTTTTTCAGTTTGTAGACAATAAGTAATAAGCAGTGTCTTAAGTGAAAAAGGTACTGCTGACAGTTTCAGTAGCAGAGCCATTAGTGATGTCATTTGATTGTGACATCATAGTTACCAATGATGTCACAATGGTCTGCAAAGCATTGTGATGCAATTTCATAACAGTGATATCTACAATGTAGATATTGCTTGATCACACACAAGTGATATCTCCTGTGGGAGCCTGTTTTAGATAATAAAACCTATTACTGGTTCTGCTTTCTGGTAATTCTTATCCATGTTTGTCTTGTTTTTTGTTTGTTTGTTGTTTAACGCCGCACTCAGCAATATTCCAGCTATATGACGGTGGTCTGTAAAATAATCAAGTCTTGACCAGACAATCCAGTGATCCACATCATGAGCATCGATCCACGCAACTGGGATTGATGACATGTATCAGTCGCTTGGGTTGCTGAAGACCTATTCTACCCCGGAATCTTTACGCGTCTCCAATCCATGAATGAGTGACCTTATCAAAGTTTCAATAAATTGTTTAATAGTGTGTTTTCGCCATTCGTTTGTTTTGATACCAGGCAAACTGGTAAGCGGGTTACAGAAAAAGTTGCACCGGCCTTAGAAAGAATTGATTTTACTTAGAACAACTAAATTTGTTTTAAAGAACTGCTATCTTCCCCTTCAGCTGCAGTTTCATGTCCTAAAACATACATGATGTCTACCACGTAGGCTGATATGAACTTGTGTTTTTATCAGTGGTATCCCATAAGATTACTAAACTTAATGATCTCTTTTTTTCATTGGTCATAGTGTCCTGAATAGGAGAGCATGTGACTGTAAAAGAAATAAAGATTAACTGACCATTAATACTTGACTTACTTACTTACTTTAAAGATTTAACGTGCGCTTTCGGACTGATGCGTATTTCGCACACGGGCCCTGCCAGGCCATTTAATGTGTTTCCGAAAGGGGCGAAAGTGGTCTGTGAAAGAGGGGGGTTTAGGGGTTGCTTATATAGAATTTGGGAATTTTGAGATTAATACTTGATGATAGTATATATATATATATATATATATATATATATATATATATATATATATATATATATATATATATATATATATATATATATATACTAACAGTAACAAGCTTATCAGTTTGCCTGGTATATATACAGACATTCATAAAATAATCACCTGACATGAATTGCTCTCAGATTAACTGACCATTAATACTTGCTGATAGTATATATATACATATAACAGTAACAAGCTTATCAGTTTGCCTGGTATATATACAGACATTCATAAAATTATCACCTGACATGAATTGCTCTCAGATTAACTGACCATTAATACTTGATGATAGTATATATATATAACAGTAACAAGCTTATCAGTTTGCCTGGTATATACAGACATTCATAAAATAATCACCTGACATGAATTGCTCTCAGATTAACTGACCATTAATACTTGATGATAGTATATATATATAACAGTAACAAGCTTATCAGTTTGCCTGGTATATAAAGACATTCATAAAATAATCACCTGACATGAATTGCTCTCAGATTAACTGACCATTAATACTTGATGATAGTATATATAAATACATATAACAGTAACAAGCTTATCAGTTTGCCTGGTATATATACAGACATTCATAAAATAATCACCTGACATGAATTGCTCTCAGATTAACTGACTATTAATACTTGATGATAGTATATATATATAACAGTAACAAGCTTATCAGTTTGCCTGGTATATATACAGATATTCATAAAATAATCACCTGACATGAATTGCTCTCAGATTAACTGACCATTAATACTTGGTGGCATATAATAGGATGTTAATGGTGCTGACAAACCTAGAAACAATAAGATGAACCAGTTACCAAATCCATCATTATAGGTTCCTGGCATGCCTAAGGGACGCAACTCTGCATGGCAAATTGTTGCCTTAAAGACAAGAAAGCCAACTGTTGGTTGAGCACAGTAGAGCAGAACACACAGTTACAATATAACAGTCGATAACATTCAACAACCCTCTATTGAAACCTTCTAACTGTGCGCCCTTGATAGTCTTCACTTCCTCTGACAAATTACCAGGAAATCTTACAAGTGCTTTCAATGCAAGTTTCTTTCTTTGAAAATGAAATTAAGCTTGAAACAAGTACTAATATAGAGGCAGTGGTTGTTCAGTGTAACCAGTCTGTGAGAACTCCCCCATTGCTTGTACTTCTAATGATGGTAATTGGCAGAAAATCAATAAACATCTAAAAACCTAACAATCTTGAAAACCCAGGAAATAACTCCATCAATAGCGTGTTTGAAAACACTCTTAAAGATTACATAACCCATTAGCAATATCCTTCTAAAACATGCCGACATTGATTGATTCACTTAAATGCTCTAAGTGGCCCCATTAACTGAATGTTACTTAAATGATCAAGAAAAGTGTCATACAAGTGCAGAATGATAAGAAAAATAAATAAAGTCAATGATTTATAGTGCCAAAGAACATCTTCAAAACAAAAGACATCCTTAAGACCACAAAACATCAATGTTTTATTGCCAAATATCAATCTGCACTGAACAAAAATAAGTAAAACATAATTCATTAAAATGAGTACGGTAAATTTGAATAAACTGAGGAGTGAAAATGTGAACTTTGTTTGATTACATTATGTGATAAACATGACAAACATGAAGAGATAAATGTTGATAATATGAATAAATATGTATATCATCACTCCATACATATTAATATATTTCTACATAATATCTTTCTCCACTACTCATTAATTATTCTTTGTATCAGATATTCAATATTAATCTACATACATGGTTGGTTGCATATCATTATGTCAGATTAAGGAGTATGTCGGATAAACAAAATTAAGTTGTATCAACGTTTGTGATCGAAAATGGAACAACTACACACCTATACAAACACATTGTAATAAAAAATGAAAAACATGTGATTTTTTTAAATCCTATTTTGTTCATTTTAAGCATTAATTGTTTGTTTGAAGTAAGCTTATCTTTGCGACCGTTGTAATATGCAGCTATACTGGCCGACTAGTCTCACATTAAAACACAGGGTGTGAACTTGCAGGCAGCCATGATGACCATGGGTTACACAGATCAGTGTTGGATTAACAGTATTTCAGTAATTTGTTGCAAAATAGGCATGTAGGAGTCAGAGTGCGGGATTATTGGATAACAGGTATAAATAGCACAGATTTTATTGGATCTCAAAGCCAATTGTTGGAAAAATTAGTGTTGGATTAACAAGACTTGACTGTATCAGCCTTTTTATGTCATCTATTGTATAAACACATTACCTTGTACCCACTCTCCTGTAACAACTATTGGATTCCTTTCTAAATGTCACAGCTGGCTTAACTTACATTAACTAATTCTAACTGGCTTCACTTGTATGTACATTTACTATCTATAGCATAACAAATAACCGAGTTCATATAAATACAGGATATTTACCATCCCCAAACATATAAATCGTATGTGCACCAGTGCAATTATCACTTCTCCCACATCACTGTATTGCTTCATCCAGCATCCAGTTGACGTCATTCGAATCTTATTGGGATGTGAGGTTGGAATGACGTCACATGGGAGCTAAATAACGAGAAACATAGCCATATGACGAGATTGAAAAAACTTTCCTGGCGTAGGAATACATACTTTGGTGTGACATGAATCAGGTGATTGTTTAATTTATGCACATAACTAGACATGCCTACTAAGTGGGTTAAAAATTAAACCCGAAGATATAAAATTTGTGGGACCAAGGCGAGAGAAAAAAACAACAGGTGAGTGAGTTGCATGTTTGCAGTTTCATTCCTTCTCAGCCTTTCCCTTTGAAGGTTGGTTTGCATGATAAATATACGTAAATTTCGCTAAAACGTCCTGTGTATGATGATACTGGTGAACAGAAAGGGAATTCCCTCGTCTGTAATATGGGATTCCCCGACACTCCATTGTAATAAAAGTAGTCCGTTTTGGTGGGTGTTGCTTATGTTTCAAAGTTCATTGGGAAATTAATGTAAAAGCACGTGTCCAATTCAGCCAAACAGAATGCTGGAATTGCAATGAACACAATGAAAATTTAATTATTCCATTTAAATACTCTTTGTCATTATTACATCTGATGTTTTTGCTTTTTTGAGGATATTGGCAGGATGGAAAAACAGATTTCTTTACATTTAAATAAATTCCAAATAGAGACAGAGAAAGGTACTTCTATATTAATCATTAATAATTTCAGCCAGAGATATAATTATAAGTGTTCGTCGAAATAATAAAAGGGTCTCCATAACTTCATGACCTGGACACCGTTCCATAAGCAATCTTAGCGCTACGACTATCGTAAGCCAGTGTTAAAGTATGGGAGTTACGACCATCTTTAGCGTTAAGATTGCTTTGAGGAACGTGGCTCACCCTGGCACAGGTGAAAATGTCATAATTAACGATTATGGCTTAATTTGGAAGACCAACCTCATCTCACGTCTCTATTAGGATCAATACAACATCGTCTGGCTCTGTTCACTTTGGGATGAGTTGTGGGCGTGTGACATGAATTGCCCAACATCTTGAGGTATCTCGGGCTACAAAAACACACACCAGGGCCTCGTTCCTCAAAGCTATCTTAACGCTGAGGTGATCGTAAGTCCCATACTTTAACATAGGCTTGCGATCATCGCAGCGCTAAGATCGCTTTGAGGCAAGTAGCCCAGAAACATGCATCATCAAGAAGCTTCATGATCAGTAGATTTACATCTCTAATTGTTCAAGAACACATTTCAGTCTTGCAGGATATTAGCTACTCTGGCCCACGAAAAATCTATAGGTCAAGACATTTGAAAAGTACAGCGGAATGTTTATAGAATTCAAATGCTTTTAATTGAATAACACAGGCTGTAATCAATATGAAAAAACAGTCATTCGTGTACATGCAGTTAGCTCCTTGAAGTTAACATATTTAGGCGAATGTTTTTTTAGGGACTATTTCTGTTTGACTTGAGTCGTATGAGTGTTGGTTGAAGCAGCATTGATCAGTGTGGTCATTGGTGGACAGCATGAGCAATTCTACGAACCACCTCTCTGAAGTTCAATGTTTGTTTGTTTGTTTGTTGTTTAATACCACACTCAGCATACATGACAGCAGTCTGAAATATTCGAGCATGGACCAGACAATCCACTGACCGACATCAATTGGAATACGATGACATGCTTCAACCAAGTCACTGATCCCGTTAGTTACCTCTTACGACAAGCATATTCACCTTTTACCACAAGCATGGGTTGCTGAAGACCTGTTCTACCCCGGATCTTCACGGCTGTCATATTTTCTGCATTTATAGAGGAATAAACGTGAAACCTAGTGTACACACTCTGTAAATTCGTGTATCAAAATGTGCACATTAGTTCAAGGAGGTATAAACATAAAAACTAATCACTAGATTGTCTGGTCCAGACTCAATTATTTACAGACCGTCGTCAAATAGCTGGAATAATGCTGAGTGCGATGTTAAACAACAACCAAACAGAAATTATGAAGTCAATTCTTAATTACTCCTCTCTTGTACAAGAACACTGCAGACCATTTTTTTATGCCTTCATAAACACAAAAACATACTGAAGTCTTAATTGCAACCCTGTTGTACATCTATAACACTGCAGAGTCTGCCTATAACTGTGTCATTGCTGTAGAAACTGACACTCAATCACAACTGCAAAACTAGAAGCTTCCCAAGAGAAGTCATGTTTCCAAAATCAAGACCCTCACATGTCACAAGCAGGAGAGAACAATGGTACATGTCAGTTTATCAAGATTGAACCTTTCAGACAATACTTCATGAGCTCTCAACTCTTGCCACTTATTTTTCCCATGGTATCATCTTGACGGAGATGTGGACTTTTGTTAATAGCAACACGAAGAAAAAACATTCCTGTGTGGTTTCAGAGAATGGGGGTTAGAGGCTGGGGTGGAGGCTGCTGAAACAATGACTTCAAGTATTCTTTATTTATTGGCCGCACTCAGCAATATCCAAGCCATATGAAAGTATCATGAAATTATTAAATCATGTCTGGACCAGACAATCCAGTGATGAGTCATGAGCATTGATCCACACAACTGGGATACGATGAAATGCATCCACCAAGTCACCAAGCTTGACCACCCAGTCCCTCTTAGCTCAGGTTGCTGGGGACCTATACTCTTGCCCAGAATCCCAACAAGGTCAAGCAGTTCTGCTTATACTGATGAATATTGAGAGTAATGGCATCTTTGATTATTCAGTGTCATACCCCCATACTATTATGATACCTGTGAAGATCCGGGGAAATGAACCTTGGTTGTTGACGAGATAAGTCTACACCATAACCACCAGAGTTTCCCTCATACATAACTGAAACACCTGGCATATGTGAAGACCAACACACACATACCTGGAATCTATTAACAGACCAAAATTATGATGATCTATTACAACAGAAATGGTTGCAAAGACTGAGTGCCTAAATACAAGAATATGGTAGCAAGTAAAGTATTCAATGTCCTCCTGTAAATGGTTGCAAAAGACAGACTCACTGAATGGAAGAATATTGTAGCAAGTTTCGTGATCAATGTTTTTCAGTAAATGGTTGCAAAAGACAGACTGACTGAATACAAGTGTAGCGGCCATAAAATTTCCGAGTCCCGTGATGGGATTCGAACCACAGACCTTCTGATCAGAGGTCGGACGCCTTGTCCACATGACCAAAGAGGTTAATCCCATCAGCAAACTGACAAGGTAAGCATGTCATCTGTGGGATGACTCTATGCCCTGCTACACAAGTATATGGTAGCAAGAACAGTACTGTCAATGTACTCCAGAATCAGCCCATCAGGGCAGATGATTAAGATGACCACATATCTGAACATGACCAGGAACACCACTTTGGGAGCTGTTCTGACAACAAAAGCACCCATTACTAGATCTAACACAATGCACTCTAACCACTGTATGAGGGACCTGCACCATGTGTTTCATCATCAAGATGGTATAATAATGATATAGGGCTTCTACCACTTAGGTACCTACTTTTAACATTTGGCGCTGCCAAAAGAAACCGTTTAGGAATTATTCGTAATTGATTTTTTAATGTCAAGAACAAGCCTACATTTTAACTGAACAACAGTAGCACCTGCTAATGCACATGCCAACTCATTATGACCAGGACAGCCTCCGTGGTCTAGTGGTAGAGCATCCGCCCCGAGAGTGGAAGGTCGGGGTTTCGATCCCGGCCGTGTTATACCAAAAGATGTCAAAAGATGGTACTTGTTGTTACCCAGTCTGGCGCTCGGCATTAAGGGACTAAGCAAGGACTGGTCGGCTCGGAGTCAGTATACTGTGTCTGAGTTGGGTATTCATGTTAAACTGTGGCATGGTATCTCAGTGGGCTAGCACTATATAATCGGCATCAGTCCGGACTAGTACAAGCAGCCACACACACACACGCATGCACGTCGCCATATAAGTGCAATAATCTTGGATGTGACGTTAAACCCCATTTCGCCTCACCTCACCTCACCTCACCTCACCTCACCACACCTCACCATGATGACCACCATCATGGACGGCCACACAAACAACAGGTTTAGAACGATGGGATTTCTTTTGTATTCAGGGCAAAACTTGAACTGTTGTTAACTGAAGTTCTATAATGACATACTGTAAATCTTGAAATTAAATTTTGAATGACTTGTGTACTTGTTACTACTGCTGCTCACATTACCGTGATGTGGAAAAGGTAGTTTGTTTGTTTTTTAAGATGGTATTTCAATTATCCCGAGTGTGTTCCTATTTTATTTAATATTGTTTACATTAATTTCTTGGATCTCAAGTCAGTCAATCAGTGTAAAAATCTGTGATCGCCAAATAATTCAAATTTGTGCAATAATCTTTCAACAATAATTCAATTTGCACACATTTTACATCAGGTCTATGAGGAGAACCACAATGTGAAGTCATTGTAACCACATATCTACGTCTTTGCTGTAACCTTGATGCATCCATGGTTGCAAGTTAGTGGCTGATTGAAGGGTCCATATGACATCTGGATCCATATGACATATACAAAAACAAATTCTTTCATTATTGAAGTACGACCATCTATCCCGACTCCCCAACTGACTGATAATTCAAATTCAACATGTGAACACCACATCCATTATAAACTACTGAAGTTGGCAGTTCAAAATTTGCACAACAATCAACATATTTTTTACTTCCAACAGTAAATAATACAATAAAAACCTTAACAGCACCTGTCAAAGCAACAGTGGAATACTTTGATACAGGCCAGTGGACATTTCTGTAATCCCTCCATGAATTTTACATGACTGTATACAAATTCAGGCAATGATGGCGTCTGCCATTACGCAATCAAAGAGAAAATTACTGAATGCCCTCTTGTCTGCAGCATTACAATTGCTTTACAGACAGAGATCCAAATACAAAAAATTGACATGCTGCCATCAGGATCCACACGCTGTCGGCCCTGACTGAATTTTTAGGCCCTTGTTTAAAAAAAATGTAGCTAATTGTGACGAATAAATCGAGATGCAAATTTTAAACAACAGGCCTGACAGGAAGTCTAGAGGCCACGAGAATACACGCAGCTGCATATTTCTAGCACTGTTCACAGAACAATAGTGAAATTTATCTCTGTCAATCTATCTATGTTTTATTATTCTAAAGAGTGTGCTTGGAGTAGGGCTGGGACAGGTTGCATGGGTCCAGTTGGTACTCAGAGTAGGACCCGGGGACCCACAGCACTACCCGGACCCGTGTTAAGTCATGTCATATGTTTATGACAAAATTCACGATAACTACATGGTAACTACACTGCAAGTCACTAATGTTCACATCTCTTTCTGACTGTGAACACATTCCTCCTGACTTTTATATCTTTCAATAAAGATAAAGCTGCCGTCATCTTCAGTGTATGCATGACCAGATCGTTTTATATGTGTATTTGAATACTTTTTGACAGACATGCCTGACATATTGTACCCAAAACTTGAGCCTACAGTGGGTACCCAGGCAGGGTTGGGTAATAGGGGGTGGTACCCAGGTAGGGTCGGGTAATAGGGGTGGTACCCAGGTAGGGTCGGGTAATAGGGGGTGGTACCCAGGTAGGGTCGGGTAATAGGGGGTGGTACCCAGGTAGGGTCGGGTAATAGGGGGTGGTACCCAGGTAGGGTCGGGTAATAGGGGTGGTACCCAGGTAGGGTCGGGTAATAGGGGTGGTACCCAGGTAGGGTCGGGTAATAGGGGGTGGTACCCAGGTAGGGTCGGGTAATAGGGGTGGTACCCAGGTAGGGTCAGGTAATAGGGGTGGTACCCAGGTAGGGTCGGGTAATAGGGGGTGGTACCCAGGTAGGGTCAGGTAATAGGGGGTGGTACCCAGGTAGGGTCAGGTAATACTTACAACTAAAATTCTTTTCATTTATTGACAATGTACAACATTTAACATTATAAAAAACAAAAATACAGTTCAACCATAATCCCGATGGTACGATTACCAAAGAAACTGTTAGGAACAACAAAAACCACATACAGAAATCAGGGCTGCTGAAGGCGGATCGTACCGTATATCGCCGTCTATAAAGCGACCCCATGTATAAGGCTACCCCCCTGTACAAGCCTTCAAAATTCTAATTTATATACCCCGTCTATAATGTGAATCGGAATGAAGAACGTCACCAACGCAAACACAATCCCAACATTTGCAATAAAAACGTGTTTGTCTTCTGCAGAAAAAAAATTGCAACTTAGATCTATCCCATCAACGAATTCAGGGAAATTATCAGAGCAGATCATAAAAATTAAACTCGGCCAATACAAATTTAAAATTTGAGAAACATCACTAGACATGATAATGCAGATAATGCAGATTACAAGTTTTTAAATTTTCCTGACGTTTCTTTTAAATTCGTAACTGAATTTTTTATGCTGGGCGGGAAAATATGTAATGTAACAGACAGTTTTTAATACAGTTGCCATGTGAGTTTTATAATTACATCATTAAAATATTTTTCGGGAAAATGGAAAGTCATCATCTACATCTACAAACCCCTTCCATGCAGGTGTATTGTCTGTGTGAAATCCACGGGGAAACAGCGTATACACGAGCATGTAGATGAGCTTCTAATGTCAACATTAACAGTCTGTACGGAGGCTGGGAAGTCGGGCTAATGATGATGTAGACAACAAGGATGGAGTCACACAAAGATGAGAGCTAGTTAGAGATGAAAGCCTCGGAAATGAAGACCTACATAACTGATAACTAACGTACCTTCATCACCCTTTCGACTTTCTTCATCAACTTTCGTTTCATTTCCAAAATTAACAAACACATGTGTTGGTTTGTGAAGGAGAATGTCACCCAAACAAATTTTGTTTTAAACAAATTAGTTACTTTGATTTGTAAATATTTGATATTTCTTAAAAGTTGGTGAAATGTTGTCACAACAAAATTGAACTAATTGGGTTGTGTCATTAACCATACATTTCCAGTCTGAGATTTGATCCGTTAACATGGCAAATGTCTGTAAATGAGCTTGATGTGGGAGGAAAGCACAAAGTGAGACAGACATGCGCCACTCTGATGAGTGAGTGAGTGAGTTGGTTTTAACGCCGCTTTTAACAGTATTCCAGTTATATCATGGCGTGTCAGCTTAATGTGGGAGAAAAGCCCGAAGTGATGCAGGTCTCAGACGTTTACGACTTAGGTGAAACCCACGAGCACGGGTATGGTGCTTACAAAACTAGAAACATAATCGGGGCGAACCGGGATTCGAACCTACAATCATAGGTTTCTGGCATGCCCAAGGGACGCAACTCTGCACAGCGAATCAGGGCGCCTTCATGGAAATAAATCTCATAAAATGTCCAAACTTCAGACAAGGCTTGTACAGTGTATTACCATTCCCCGCAATATTAAAGAGGAGGTCATCCTGCATTCGTTTATAACTATCTCACTTGATCAAAAGAGTATATTATTGGAACCACTCAATCCTCATTTCAGGTCTTGAAATAATATGGGCAGTCAGGTAGTCTAGTGGTTAAAGTGTTCGCTCGTCATGCCGAAAGACCTGGGTTCGATTCCCGATGTGGGTACAATGTGTGCAACACATTTCTGGTGTCCCCCGCCATGATACTGTTTGAATATTGCTAAAAGCGGCCTAAAACCATACTCACTCACTCTCTCACTCTTGAAATAATGAATACCAGTACACACAATCAGGGTATGATAGTACACAATGGGCCAAAGAGTCTTTTCACATTCTTTTTGGCAAGCTCATAAGTTGTGAAAAGCATAAGACGGGTTTATGGATTTTGATAGAAAAAAATTTGGTTGGTAGTAGATAAAATAAAAATGAAAAAAAAAAAAAATATGCTTTGTACAGGGTTATTAATCATCTTAAAAGTTTATTTTTTGATCGGTATATGATAAAAATTGGCCTGGTTTGGGTCCTTAAAAAAATCATAAATCTAAAATTTACTTATTTTCACAGAACTATTACCGTATTTTCTTGAGTATAGTGCGCACCCATGTATAATGCGCACCCCCCCTCTAGCAGATTACATGATTAATTTACGTACTTCAGTATGGATTTGTTGACATGGTATTTCCGGTGTTACGTGCTCACGGTAATGTCTTTCCATGGGGTAAAAAACATCAAAACTCATTATTTCGTGTATAATGCACACACCCTTCTACACAGCTGTGTTTTTTGGAAAAAAAGTGTGCACTATACTTAGGAAAATACGGTATGCTCCTAATGCAATAATGTAAAATGATTCTGCTTTAGTCCTATAAATATCCCTTTGATTCTTTTTGTATTGTCATACTGATCATTACATCAGAGGTTTGAAAAAAACCACCTGTCATTCTCATTTAATATTTTTTCGGATTTTTTATTAAGGGGGTAAAATTGCTACAAAATGTAAGGCTACGGTAATATGGATCTATCCTGCCCCAGACAGAATTCCTGGGTCAAAATTAAAGCTTGAATTTTATTACTTTTACCTGTCACCTTACATTCAAGATACTGAGTCAAAGTTCCCAGGTGGGACTCCAGGCATAGGCCCCACCATTGGTACAACCTATTCTGGTCGTATGAGGGGTGGTCGGGTAGCCTAGTGGTTAGAGCGTTCGATCGTCACACCGAAGACCTAGGTTCGATTCCCGACATGGGTACAATGTGTGAAGCCCATTTCTGGTGTCCCCCGCCGTGATATTGCTGGAATATTGCTAAAAGCGGCATAAAACCACTCACTCACTCCCTCTGGTCGTATGAGGCAAGAGCATGGATCGGGCGTTCAGGCTTGGTGACTTGGTTGATTGTGTGTTTTACCTTGATGGCACGGTCATTGCTCATAATATCACTGACTGGGTTATCTGGACAAGACTTGATTATTTCCTAGCCACTGGCACCTAGCTGGCGTATAGCTGAGTGTAGTGTAAACAACAGAACTCACTAATAGCAGAACAGGAAGATCCAGGTCAATACAGACACTCTGTTGGAACATAATCTGATGAAACACGATCTGGAAAGTGAACATTTAACATTTCTATAGGTCAATGTGAGTATCAGCATCTGATATGGGAACATGAATAGGTATACCCCATAACACTGGAACATGGATACTCAATAACACACGATCTGTGAAGATCCGGGGTAGAATAGGTCTTCAGCAACCCATTCTTGACGCAAAAGGTGACTTTGTTTGTCTTAAGAGGTGACTAACAGTAACGGGTGGTCAGGATCGCTGACTTGGTTGATGCATGTCATCGTATCCCAATTACGTAGATCGATGCTCATGATGTCAATCACTGGATTGTCTGGCTCAGACTCATGTATTTATAGACAGCCATCACATAGCTGTAAATATTGCTGAGTGCGGCGTTAAACAACAAACAAACAAACAATCAATAATACCCTGGTACCGTAGCCAGAATAGGTTGTTTTTTTCTCATATAAAGCAGAGGTGAATCCTTCTTACATTTAGTGTTGTTGGAGGACATACTTTTGAACTTTCACCTCTTAGAGGGCAGAGGTCATCCCACTTCAATCGACAACTGGAATGCATAGGGATCCACAGTTCAGGGAACAAATGAACTGCATTTTTGCAGACACAGTAAGCTACGGTTGTAGCGAATTCAAAGGGACCACTAATTTTAATTTCTTATAACCATAGTTCGTTATACGCAAATGTCAAAGATATTTATTGCAATTAGTTTGCAATTCCATCAGTTTGTTATAAGCGTGTTCGTTACAAACATAGTTTACTGTACTAGCAGTTCATTATACGCATATGTCAAAGTCAAAGATATTTATTGCAAATAGTTTGCAATTCCATCAGTACGTTATAAGCGTGTTCGTTACAAACATAGTTTACTGTACTAGCAGTTCGTTATACGCATATGTCAAAGTCAAAGATATTTATTGCATGTAAGGCCTCCGGCCCAAATACAAGAGAGTTACAAATAAGTAGTTTTCCATATTTGGATATATACTCATGTTTAACGATTTGTTTCTGTTTCTGAATTGACTTTTTAACATATATGTCCAGTTTTAATGCGACAGCATAATCTTTTGAAGAAAGAAGAGAAATTAAAGCAGGTACAGGGTAATTTGACAGATAGCATTCTGGTATAAACTTTCTTCTTAGATAACAATAATAAGGACACACAAAAGTACATTGAATTTCATTTTCTATAGCTGAATGACATAATCGGCACAACCTCTACGACTTTTCAGAGGACGTTTTCCTTCCTTCATTTATCATTAGATCTAACAATCCAAGCCTAATTTGAATAAATGGTTCTTGATGTTAATATATACAACATACATACTGCAAATGGACAGGATCAAGAAATAGTTTGCTATTCCATCAGTTCGTTATAACTGTGTTCGTAACAAACGTAGTTTACTGTACTAGCATCTTGATAAGTGAGGTATGAAAATGAAAAATATAATATGAACTGTTTTTATCATATATTTATACTTTTCTTGCAACCCTAACATGGCAGGCGTCTGTCAGTCTGTTATACCTGCTGTCAGGGTATTTCAAGTTATCAAGTGTCATGAGGAGCAGCAAGACGCCATTGTTATGCATATCAGTCACATGTTTATTTGGTTCTTCAAGACCTTGTGTAACGCTCCATGGCTTCCTTTATTGAAGGATAAATCAGTTATCACTTGCTTATTTCCCTATCTCCCTCATCACATATACCGTATACGACGTAATAAGCGCCCAGCGACATTTGCTAAGATATTGGCTGGTGAAAAATCCCAATTAGCACCCCTTCCGATTGATCAATGTACACACGACTTATTTATTCCTGTATAATAATCGTGTGTTATGTGTACCCTTGATTATGGGCAATTAAATTCAGGAAAAATATATCTCTCGTACATAAACATTTCATGCCGTCAGCATAAACCATGAAATTTATCTTTCAACTCTCTTTTTTTCACCAAAATACTATTCTAATAAGAGTCCCCTATTTCTAATTTTGAGAGCGCCCTGGGCGCTTATTACGTCGAATACGGTATATATCTGACATCATCTGGCAGCTTTTGGTCAGACTTTGGAGACTTGTAAAGATACCTTGCCACATATGGAAATTAGCAAGAGATAATCACTACACCATCTGGCATTGTTACAACGGTGGTGCTAAATGGATATCGGCTAACACGATATACATCAGTATTAACTGGTACTGTGGCAGGTGGGATGATATACTGCAGTGTGAGGATATATTCAGGGAAATACCCACAATGTGAAACTACAAACAAATATTTTGGACAGAACTGCAATGTTTTGAGCACAGAGAAATGTTTAATCCCTTGTAAAACAATCTTTGCCTAGTTTTTTAACTCTTGAATTACAATGATGCAAGTTTTCTTATTCACATGGACCCCCTCAAAGATTCTGGATTGAATCAGTCTTCAGTAACCCATGCTTGTCATAAGAGGTGGGATCGGGAGGTCAGGCTGGTGCTGACTTGGTTGATGCATGTCATCGTATCCTAATTGAGTGGATCACTGCACACAAAGTCAATCACTGGATTGTCTGGTCCAGATTCAATTTTTTTACGGACCACCATCATACAGCTTGAATATGGCTGAGTTCAGTAAGTTAGCAAGCCTGACCACCTGATCGTTTTTGTCACCTCTTACGACAAGCATCATCACCTCTTACAACAAACATCGTCACCTCTTTCAACAAGCATTGTCGCCTCTTAAAACAAGCATAGTCACCTCTACGACATGTTTTGTCGCCTCTTACGACAGGCATAGTCACCTCTTACGACATGCATTGTCGCCTCTTACGACATGCATAGTCGCCCCTTCCAACAAGCATAGTCACCATTTAAGACAAGCAAGGTCACCTCTTAAGTGAGTGAGTGAGTATGGTTTTACGCCACTTTTAGCAATATTCCAGCAATATCATGGCGGGGGACACCAGAAATGGGCTTCACACATTGTACCCATGTTGGGAATCCAACCTAGGTCTTCGGCGTGACGAGCGAACGCTTTAACCACTAGGCTACCTGACCACCCCTCACCTCTTAAGACATGCATGTGTTGCTGAAGACAAATTCTAACCAGGATTTTCACAGTCTTCGATATTTGAACATGATATAGAAATACCATTCATCCATATGACAACAGCTTACTTTCTATTTGCTGTGTTCATTTTTTAGCAACTCAATAAAAACATGTGTCCCCTCCATTTCTAACATGTCATACACTTCTGTTGTACAGTGGTAATTAACAACCATTTTTTATACATAATACTATATCTTAGTATTTTGGCTACACCTCTTCATACTGGTGCGGCCAAAATACTAAGATACAGTATTATGTGTAAAACATGGATGTGATACAAAGATTGACTAAAACTATGTTGCTAAAGTCCCCCGATACATGACAGTTTGTGTTGCACAATGAACACAAATATAGACATCTATAAACACAACCTGAACACGAGAAGCTAAGTATCACTCTGAACTATGATAAAAGTTCAGTGAAATAGGAGTTCTGTGAAATAAGAGCGTAGTGAAATAAGACATCTGTGAAATAGAGGTGAAAATGGAGTTCTATGAAGTAATAGAACTGTGAAATTGGAGTTCTGTGAAGTAAGAGCTCTGTGAAGTAAGAGCTCTGAGAAATAAGAGCTCTGTGAAATAGGAGATCTGTGAAATAAGAGATCTGTGAAATAGGAGTTCTGTGAAATAAGAGTTCTGTGAAATAAGAGCTCTGTGAAATAGGAGATCTGTGAAATAGCAGTTCAGTGAAATAAGAGCTCTGTGAAATAGGAGATCTGTGAAATAGAAGTTATCTGAAATAAGAGTTCTGTGAAATAGGAGTTCGGACAAATAGGAGTTCAGTGAAATAAGAGCTCTGTGAAATAGAAGTTATCTGAAATAAGAGTTCTGTCAAATAGGAGTTCAGTGAAATAAGAGCTCTGTGAAATAGGAGTTCTGTGAAATAAGAGTTCTGTGAAATAAGAGCTCTGTGAAATAGGAGATCTGTGAAATAGAAGTTATCTGAAATAAGAGTTCTGTGAAATAGGAGTTCGGACAAATAGGAGTTCAGTGAAATAAGAGCTCTGTGAAATAGAAGTTATCTGAAATAAGAGTTCTGTCAAATAGGAGTTCAGTGAAATAAGAGCTCTGTGAAATAGGAGTTCTGTGAAATAAGAGTTCTGTGAAATAAGAGATCTATGAAATAGGAGCTCTGTGAAATAGAAGTTCTGTGAAATATGAGTTCTCTGAAATAAGAGTTCTGTGAAATAGGAGTTCTGTGAAATAGGAGTTCTGCGAAATAAGAGCTCTGTGAAATAAGAGCTCTGTGAAATAGTAGCTCTGTCAAATAAGAGCTCTGTGAAATAGGAGTTCTTTGAAATAGGAGCTCTGCGAAGTAAGATTACTGTGAAATAGGTGTTCTGCGAAATGGGAATTCTGTGAAACAAGAACTCTGTGAAATAAGAGAACTCTGAACACAGATACCTTTCTTCATATTTGCTTTGTTGTTCTAACACTATCAGGACTGAAGTTTCCTGTTTTGCCAGACTTTGATGAAAGGAATTTCTGGTTGGAGTAGGTCCCCTGTCCTTCATGCTTGTCATTTGAGACCCGTGAAGATCCGGGTTAGAATAGGTCTTGAGTAACCCATGCTTGCCATAAAAGCCAACTATGCTTGTCGTAAGAGGCAACTAACGTCATCAGGTGGTCAGGCTCGATTTCTTGGTTGATGCATGTCATGGCATCCCAATTGTGTGGATCAATGCTGAAGATGTCAATCACTGGATTGTCTGGTCCAGGCTCGATTATTTATGTATTATAATATCATTAGAGGTGGGGTAAAATGGGGTTTAATGTTACATTCAAGATTTTTGCACTTATATAGCTGTTTGCATGCATGTGTGTGTGGCTGCTTGTTGTAGACTTGTGTGTTTTTTAGAGCAAGCCCACTGAGATATTATCCTGCAGTTGGATACCTTATCTTTTTGACAAAAGAATCTAAGTTTGAATGTTGGGACAAGCCTCCTGTAATAGAGTTGTAATCTATGACAGACATTCTCACAAACAAAATCAGTCCAGACTTGATTATTTACAGACCGCCGTCATATAGCTGGAATATTGCTGAATGTAGCATTAAACAACAAGCAAACAAACAAAACAAAATGAGAACAGTTTACCAAAATATTGATAGGCTGAGTTGAATCATCCAATTAAGAAGAAAGTTAATTGGCAATATCACTTGATTTCAAAGCCCAAGAAAGATATATCGATGACAACTTGGTCTGAAGATATATAGAGAAGTCTCACAAACACATCTTGGACAGTTTGAAAGGTATACAGAATTCTTGATGGATAGATGCTTCAGGTTTTAAAGATATTCAGCAATCTCACCAATAACACTTTGGTTCAAAAGATATACATAGCCCTACACAAATATACTTTGGTTCAAAAGATATACATAGCCCTACACAAATATACTTTGGTTCAAAAGATATACAGCAGTCTCACAAATAGAACTTTGGTTTAAAAGATATAAAGAGCTCTACAAAAGTAGAACTTTGGTCTGTATAAGACATTGCACCTCAAACCAACGTTCTTGATACAAATATTATCTTGTGGAGGACACATCCCTATTTGAGTGAGTGAGTGAGTGAGTGAGTGAGTATGGTTTAACACCGCTTTTAGCAATATTCCAGCAATATCGCGGAGGGGGTCACCAGAAATGGGCTTCACACATTGTACCCATGTCGGGAATCGAACCCGGGTCTTCGGTGTGACGAGCGAACGCTTTAACCACTAGGCTACCAGACCGCCCCGTCCCTATTTGAAGCATCAGTGACCAAAACGATGTCTGAAGCATATGCCTATTTTACTTGTACCATATGTTACCATGTATTTCAGGTTAACATTTGACTTCACAAGTGAAGAAGGATAAGCTCACCTTTTCGCAAACTCTAGATATCATCGCTATTTGATAGTGAATCGTAAGTACATGCTCATAATATAGTTGGAATAGTAGTGAACACGCAGCCTTTAGCAGCGAATTCCTATAAACGTAGAAAGGGTTTTGTCGCTTTTATTCAACATCAATTTTCAGCGCCAGGAAAGTAATCCCCTATACCTTGATAAGTTAATCCCCAATCAACAATAAGATGTGATATACTGTCTAATTCATTCAGTTGCCTAGAAACATATTGATGATTTAATTTTAGCCTTGTCCAAGTTTTACCTAATCCTTTTCATGAGACTCTGGTCCTGCCTGGTTCTATATCAAGCTGGAATGAAGAAACTCAAGTGGCATCAAATCAAGGCCAAACTTGTGTGAGTGCTGGACCAGGTTTGACTGGATGCCAAATAGTGTGTCCACAATTAATAAATACGGATGCACATAATCCCACTGTCCATTTGGATGTGAAGGAGTTGGGTGCTGTATGATTGCTAAGCATTTGAAGCATGTACGTTAGATTTATCTTAAAAGTCTATCCAGATAAGATATTCAATCAAATTATTATTAGCAATCTAAATAAAACAACAGTTACCAAATAACAGATATCTTTTATACCATTTCATAGCTGTAACGTATTCTCCATTCTATCAAAATATGGACCTTCAATTGAAAATAAAATGTGTTTGACATTAGCATTTGGCCCAGATTGGTCAATCCCAACCAGGCCATTAAAACAATTTTCTCTGAATCATTGAAAGCAAAACCTTCCTTTTTTTCCTGCTTCCACTGCATCATATGACCTGTCTCTGAATTGCTTAATCATGCTACCGCTACAAACACTCACAGTGCCATCTCACATCACCACGCTATGCAACTTGCTTTTGCTCAGCAGCAACAGCAACAGCATCAACAACAGCAACAGCGCCAACAACAGCACCAGCAACAGCGCCAACAAAAGCAACAGCGCCAACAACAGCAACATATTGTACACACCATCATGGCAGTTTTTCACAAGGTTGTGCGTGAGTGAGTGAGTGAGTGAGTGGGTGGGTGGGTGGGTGAGTGAGTGAGTGAGTGAGTGAGTGGGTGGGTGGGTGGGTGAGTGAGTGGGTGGGTGAGTGAGTGAGTGAGTGAGTGAGTGAGTCCCAACTGGTTGTCACAAGGCAGTGTTGTGACAGAGCCACAAAAACTGAAATATGGACACCAAGCCCAAGATTAATTTCACTTGACTCCAGAAATCACTCAAGTTTAGATGTATTTTTCTTCACCTTCTCACATAAATAGGTCCTCCTTTTTAACCAAAACCCAGACCAATCTATCTTTTGTTTGACAGATAGGTTCAAGGACATTGAATTTTTTGGACAATTTTCTTTTTTATCTTAAAAGTCTTCTTTACAAAACAAACCTAAAATCAGCCCTGACATTTCCTCTTTTTTTGCCCTCCAATCCTAGGCATGTTGACAATCTGTACATTAACTAGCCTTAATTATAAAGGGCCATGTATCACTCTGTCGAGTTTATTGGGCACCCTGCAAAACGGTGTTATTAAACATTGCACCAAAGAAGAGTCAGTGAGTTGGGTTTAACTCTGCTTTTAACAGTATTCCAGTTATATCACGGCGTGTCAGCTTAATGTGGGAGGAAAGCCCGAAGTGTTGAAGGTCTTAGATGTTTACCACTTTGGTGAAGCCCACGAGCACGGGTATGGTGCTGACAAACCTAGAAACATAATCGCAGCGAACCGGGATTCGAACCCACATTCATAGGTTTTTGGTGTGCTCAAGGAACGCAACTCTGCACAGTGAATCGCAGCGCCTTGGATGACTGGGCCAACCATGCCCCCCAAAGAAGAGAAGAGAAGTCAAATTGTCTCAAGGAATAACATTTGTATTTGTATGCATTGTTAAGCGTCAAATATTTGATTTACAAACCACTTCTTTAGAAGCTTTTTCATAATGATAAAACATCAACTTTTATTACCCAAAGCTTCAATTCGGAAAATAGTACAATGTTTATATGGGTAAAACATTGCATAAAGTGGCCTAACAATGACAGTTGGGACAATACTCAGTGAATAGCCCGTGTACAGAGGTTCAGAAGCTCACCTTTATCCATTGACATGAGTGAGTGAGTGAGTATTTTTTACATTGCTTTTAGCAATATTCCAGCAATATCACGGCGGGGGACACACATAGTACCCATGTAAGGAATCAAACCCGTGTCTTCGTGGTGATGAGCAAATGCTTTAGCCACTAGGCTACCCGACCGCCCCTCCATTGACAAACACTTAAGGAATGAGGATGTGCTAATATTTTTACTTTTGTTTAATAGACTAATAATCAGATAAGCTTTTTTCTAATATATCTTAGATGGATAAATGGACAGACGATGGACAAAGACCCCACGAAAACCCTTATCAATGACATCAAGGTGAACAAAAACAAAACTTAACGCCATTGAGACAAAAAGTAAAATATTGCATGGTATTGTTTAAATGGGAGTGAATGAGCCTATACTTATTCCCTACTCAGCTCCAGCAGCCTCAGCTCTAGCAGCCTATTCACATCCCCTACTCAGCTCCAGTAGCCTATACTCATTCCACACACAGCTCCAGTAGCCTATACTTATTCCACACTCAGCTCCAGTAGCCTATACTTATTCCACACTCAGCTCCAGCAGACTATACTCATTCCACACACAGCTCCTGTAGCCTATACTCATTCCACACACAGCTCCAGTAGCCTATACTCATTCCACACACAGCTCCAGTAGCCTATACTCATTCCACACTCAGCTCCAGTAGCCTATACTCATTCCACACTCAGCTCCAGTAGCCTATACTCATTCCACACTCAGCTCCAGTAGCCTATACTCGTTCCACACTCAGCTCCAGTAGCCTATACTCATTCCACACTCAGCTCCAGTAGCCTATACTCATTCCCTCCTCAGCTCTAGCAGCCAATACTCATCCTATTCTCATCCAGATCTAGCCTTAAATTCTGTGACTTGCTGGTTCCTTAAGACTCAATCCTTTATAGAATAACATGTATTTCACTCGTACATAACTTTACATCGGGGACCATCTGTCAGTCTAGGTACAAAGCATGTTATTGACCTTCCAACCCCACTCCACCCCAATCATACACATTAATCTAGTAAATACACGAAACTCTTTAATCCAGTTAACAAATAATTATCCTCTGTATCCCTTAAGAAGTCCAAATACTTAACATGGTGTTGCCTGAATATTGCTATAATTGATTCAAATGGGATTCCCTGACTCCAGGACTCCTGACTCTGTCCATGAAACATGCACAACTCTTCATCTCTCATCCCCCAGGGCCCAAATACCTCATGGTCGATTGAGGTTCATCGAATTACAAACTGCAGTGACAAATGCTTTCACAATTATTAACTTTGCTGGCTATTTGTTGATGAAAAAACATGCAACTGATTGTAGTAAGAGTTGAAATAATGGCAAAATAAAACAGATACTGGAATTTGGGAGGTGTAGAGTGTCTCAGTGAGAGAGATGGAGGGAGAGAATTGGAGGGGCAGAGAGAGGGCAGAGGTAGGAAGGACAAGGGAGTGAGAGAGAGAGAGAGAGAGAGAGAGGAGACCAAGACAAATTAAACAGATATAGGGCAGAAAGTGAAAAGTGAAGGAGAAAGAGAGAAATAAAGAAATCGGGTTAGGGATGGAGAGAAAAATAAAGAAATCAGGTTAGGGATGGAGAGAGAAATAAAGAAATCAGGTTAGGGATGGAAAGAGAAATAAAGAAATCGGGTTAGGGATGGAAAGAGAAATAAAGAAATTGGGTTAGGGATGGAGAGAGAAATAAAGAAATCGGATTAGGGAAGGATAGAGAAATAAAGAAATCGGGTTAGGGATGGAAAGAGAAATAAAGAAATCGTGTTAGGGATGGAGAGAGAAATAAAAAAATCGGGTTAGGGATGGAGAGAGAAATAAAGAAATCGGGTTAGGGATGGAGAGAGAAATAAAGAAATCGGGTTAGGGATGGAAAGAGAAATAAAGAAATCGGGTTAGGGATGGAAAGAGAAATAAAGAAATTGGGTTAGGGATGGAGAGAGAAATAAAGAAATCGGATTAGGGATGGAAAGAGAAATAAAGAAATCGGGTTAGGGATGGAGAGAGAAATAAAGAAATCTGGTTAAGGATGTAGTGAGAAATAAAGAAATCGGGTTAGGGATGGAAAGAGAAAAAAAGAAATCGGGTTAGGGATGTAGTGAGAAATAAAGAAATCGGGTTAGGGATGGAAAGAGAAATAAAGAAATCAGATTAGGGATGGAGAGAGAAATAAAGAAATCGGGTTAGGGATGGTGAGAGAAATAAAGAAATCAGATTAGGGATGGAAAGAGAAATAAAAAAATCGGGTTAGGGATGTAGTGAGAAATAAAGAAATCGGGTTAGGGATGGAGAGAGAAATAAAGAAATCTGGTTAAGGATGTAGTGAGAAATAAAGAAATCGGGTTAGGGATGGAAAGAGAAAAAAAGAAATCGGGTTAGGGATGTAGTGAGAAATAAAGAAATCGGGTTAGGGATGGAAAGAGAAATAAAGAAATCAGATTAGGGATGGAGAGAGAAATAAAGAAATCGGGTTAGGGATGGAGAGAGAAATAAAGAAATCGGGTTAGGGATTGTGAGAGAAATAAAAAAATCGGGTTAGGGATGTAGTGAGAAATAAAGAAATCGGGTTAGGGATGGAGAGAAAAATAAAGAAATCGGGTTAGGGATGGAAAGAGAAATAAAGAAATCGGGTAAGGGATGGAGAGAGAAATAAAGAAATCGGGTTGGGGATGGAGAGAGAAATAAAGAAATCGGGTTAGGGATGGAGAGAGAAATAAAGAAATCGGGTAAGGGATGGAGAGAGAAATAAAGAAATCGGGTTAGGAATGGAGAGAGAAATAAAGAAATCGGGTTAGGGATGTAGAGAGAAATAAAGAAATCAGGTTAGGGATGGAGAGAGAAATAAAGAAATCGGGTTAGGGATGGAGAGAGAAATAAAGAAATCGGGTAAGGGATGGAGAGAGAAATAAAGAAATCGGGTTAGGGATGGAGAGAGAAATAAAGAAATCGGGTTGGGGATGGAGAGAGAAATAAAGAAATCGGGTTAGGGATGGAGAGAGGAAAGGAATGAAACATTATACTGAGGGACTGGAAATAATAGAGGGTAGGATTGAATATTTGATGCCCTCTGACATATTGACATTCATATTATTCAGCCATTATATTCCACACACGGGATGCAAGGACATTGTGAACAGGATCATCAAAATCAGTTCATGACACCCTTTGTGAATGGTTAATAAAATATCAGCAATTTATTGAATACTAACGGAGGGAGGTGTCATTATACACTATGAATAAATTATTACTCAGTAGAGAAGAGACAGTGAAGGATGGACATACCCACACAGACAGACAGGTGGAAAGAGAGCTATCAGTATTTACTGTAATGTTACAAACTGCTCTTGGTCGTCCTGTGAATCATGATGGTATATTTATTATGCTAACAATTCATTTTACATTTTGCGAAGCATCACCAATATCACATTCTAAAAGCATTTCGCCCAAAATAAAACTGATCCACAACACTCTAGTTTTACTATCACACTTTTCATATTCTATGGTATTCTTCAACATTCTATGGATGTTTTGCTGTACAATTATTTTTTGTTAAAAGCAAAACTGAATTAAATCTGAAAAGCTCAATGACATTGTGAGGGTGTGTTGGAATGTGGAAAGTCTGGACCAGACAATCCAGTTATTGACATCATCAGCATCAATCTATGCAATTGGAATATGACGACATGCATCAACTAAATCAGCAGGCCTGACCACCCGATCCAATTAGTTGCCTCTTATGACAAACATAGTCGCCTTTTACGGCAAGCATGGGTTGCTGTGGGCCTATTCTACCCCGGATCTTCATGGGTCAGGATACGATGACATGTATCAACCAAGTCAGCGAGCCTGACCACTCGATCCCGTTAGTTGCCCCTTACGGCATAGTCGTCTTGTATTATTGTTATGAAGTATGAAGAAGCTTACACTAGACAAATCTACAGGTAACCTGAACAAAACCTGCCCAAGAGGCAGAGCAAGGAGTTTAAACAAAGGGGATATTCTGTCAGACTACCCAAGCCACAAAGTGAGTTTGGAACAAAATGTCTGATTGGGAATAGCCTGACTGTAGCCTTGGCAAAATGTATTTAGATACACGTGTAAAATTATCTGGTCAAGCATACATTGAAGTTGACTGAAGTTTTATCTTTATTCAAACCTTTTCAGGTCAGAAGGAATGGGTGCATAGTCAGAAAGAAATATGAATATTATTGACATGTAGTGTAACCATAGAGTTCTAGATCATTTTTGTCATTAAACAATATATCATGTGACTAACCATGGGTCCGGGGAGTCCTGTGGGTACCCGGGTCCTTCGCAGTACCCACAGGATCTGTGTACCCAAATTACCCGTCCAAGCCCTGATACAAACATATCCTCTGCATGTCCAAACTGGGTTCAAATGTAATTTCCAACCATAATGCATTAGGGGCTGGTCAGGTGACCCTTTTGGAAACCATACCATGTGTTATAGATAATGGAAAGTTCGGGTAAACTTAAATTTGATAGTATCACTAAAATATATCAAAACCACAAAAATCATGTCCCTATTTTGATGTTATAAAAAAATTTAAATTTTTTGGTGATGTTAAACTGTCTATCGGTAAGCCCTAATACTTAAAAAAAATAATAACAGTATGGTATGTGTGGAAAGAGCAGACCCTGGGCAGTAATCTCCACAAAGACAACAAAACTCTGGGTTAAAAAATAGGACGAAGAGTCACAAAAAAAGAGAAAGAAAAAAAGTCACACATACGTTAAGCTGGCCAAAATGTGTAAGAAAAATTTCCCAATTTAAAAAAAACTTTTGTGATCGTTAGGGTACTGCTGCATACTACAAACTAGTGTTTTGACCTATTTCAAGGGATTCATCTGGGTATTTCCAATACGACCCTAATTGTCAAAAGCTATCAACAACAGCTGTCAGCTGTCCTATAATGATGACATAGGTCTTTGACAACAAGGTGCGTGTGTCCCCTGCAACCCTGCATTCCAACCACTGAACTATTTCAACAGCCCTAGGTGTTTGCTTTATCGAATAAGGATTCAAACATCAGGCGAGTTTCTGAATTGTATCTAATTCATCTGTCACCAGCACCCAGCTGCTGCTTACATTATATACAGCCACTGCTTTTATTTTTTGTCTGCATTAAGCAGCAAATACCATGGCAACACTGAGTATGACTGAGTACATATGTAACAAAATATGGAAGAAGAGAAAGTAGAAACATCTCCAACATCTGTTATCAACAATAATATTGACCCACCACAATTTGATATCGATCAAAGAATTCAACAAAGTACTAACAGGTAATTAATTCAAATTCCACAGCAAAACAATGTCATGATTTAGTCCATATCTTAACAAAATATGGAGTGAGACAAAGTAGAAACACCTCCACACTACACAGCTGTTGTCAACAATAACATTTACCCACCATAATTTCATATCGATCAAAGGATTCAATAAAGTTGCTGTAAACAAATGCAAATAATTCAAAAGAAAGCCGGTGACAACTTACGGAGGAGGAGGTGGAATAGTATCAAAGCTGTCCGACAACCCCACAACACCACTCTTGCGGTGCCGGCGCAGGTTGGGGTGGAGGTTGGGGTAGTTTCGCTCTTTCATGGATTGTAATTCGGCTGAGAATTTTCCTCTGCCCCGGTAGAACCACACATACGACATGGGTTGAGGTGGGAAGCCAGAGCTCGTCCACCAATAGGCGAAACAGGTGATGTCAGCTGTCCCCAAAGAAATACGAGTTCATGTGGTCTACAGAAACTTCACGCATCTTTCCTGGTACGTATGCCTATATACTGTAGCTCTGTGACACGAGAGAGCTGGCAGCTCTCTTCACACCTGTCACCGCCCCAGTATTGATGAATCCTTCTGCATTGCACTACGTAGTGTTGATCACATTTGAGAAGACACCGGTCGAGACCTGTTACAAGCCATGCTACCCCTGACTGCTGAAGCTCAGCAGCATGGACAGATTCCCGTGGCACTCAAGCAAAACACTACAATATCATGAATGATTCACACTACCAGGTTCCTTTGTCCGAAGGAGCCCGGATCAATGGACACTCTCTCATCAACATGGGCAGTGTTGGGCAATCGTGAATAAAGGTCAGAGGTTGGATGGTGATTGGTAGCTAACCTGTTCTGGGTGTTCTGTGATCGGAACATTGGGCCTAATGCACCTGGGAGTATCATTACACCAGTCTATGCTAATCACAGCTGATTGTGGTCAATACAACACTAGCGTGACAGACACATCTGCTTCGTGACAGTGTATAAGAGACGATCACGTCTCTTGTTTACGGAAACCATCTCGAATACACTGTTGTAATCAGTCTCTAACACTCTCTGTCGTCTTTCAACCGATCCATATCTGCTGTGTGGTAAGTAAATAATACATTCAATAATGATTTTCCTAGTAAGCAATGTCCTTGAAGCTGTAAAAGCTACTGACAAACATTGCAACTCCAGTTGAACTAGCACAGAAAGTGGCCAATCAGTTCATCCATCAATGACTAATGACAAGATTCACATCTCACATGAAACAACCACTGATCAATCCTTTTAGAACACACTCAGCTTAAGACTGCAGGAGTCTTGGGTATGATGAACTGGGGTCCCTCATTCCTCTCACCTGTGGTGACTGTCATCACCATGCTCTCAACTCAATAACCTTCGCAGATGTTGGTGAGCCATGCCAGATCATCAGTAGTGCACTCATCTGTGGGCAGAGCCAGAACTCGACCGTGCATCCCTCTCTCGATCACGCCTCTCTCGATCATGCCAGATATATCGCTATTCAATGGTACTGTATGTCTCTATGGTGCTCGGGGCAGTACACAATGCGAGCGGATTGGACATAGAAGCCAGGAAATCAGAGTGGGTAATGAGTTTTCATTCATTATCTCGGTGAAGGGAAAGGAAATTCATTACCGAATTAAAATGTTTTGGACTCCAGAGGGGAAATATATTTCAATGTCCATGTGAATCTAATTGCAAAAACGGTTCAACATTTACACAGTGATTATTACACATTAGCTCGCTGTGTTTATGTCGAGGTGATGTGGGTGTTATTTGTCAGGAAAAGTCCAAGGCCACACTTTTTAGATTTTATGCTTTACCGATTCCTCACTTGCAAATTAGCATGGGTCAGTCGATAACAAAACCAAAGTTGGTGCAGCTAAATAATTTTAGTTTTTTGTAACTGCAGATACTGTTCACAGTGCAGGGTGTTTATTATTTTTATTATTTTGTTTTGCATAAATATTGGGGCTGGTCGGTGTATTTGAAAAGTAAATACTAAGAGTGTCTTTATTTCACGATGTGTATTGTTTTGAAGTAACATGTATACTTTGTCCTTATAGGAGATGGAAGACACTGCATACAATACCTCTGATCAGTTATTACATAGCATACCATAGTATAATTTTGTATGACCTTCGTAGTTGTACGAGTATCTTCTTGTTTTTCTAATCTATCAATGATGGAGGGGTTGGGACAATAAAAAACAAATCTGCCACTGCAGTTATCTCATAATTTATTTTTTTTAAATTTATATATTTTTTTATTCAATTCAGTACATGATATTACAGATTTATACATGGAGTAGCACGTCACATGGTATACTTATTAGATGTAGGTTACAAACCTATACAGCAGACAGCAAATTTAAGTTGGCTACAGGTGTCCAACAATGTTTACAAATGGTGAAACAGGCAGGCTACAGTTAGTTATCTCTTAAATTGAACGACACCTTTATCGAGGTAAATACATATATTTATTACTGAAACATTCTGCACCTTACACTGAATTAACATACTTTTTACCCAAGCCAATGGACCCAAACAACATCAAGCAAAAGCTAATTAAGTGATTAGCTTCACCATTGTCTATTTAGCCAGACCCAAGTTATTTGGCCAGCATAAAACTCGGTACATCATAAAACTTAAAAACATGGCCCGAGGCATAATGACCAATCTGTTGCACATTGATTTTTCAACCTAAATATTACAATACATGATGGCAGAATAGTTGATATAACATTTTATAAAAGAGATAGTATCATATGTTGAATGTTATAACTTGGTTGACTTTGTTGTTTTTCAGGATTGAAAAAAAACCAATAAAATAATAAAAACATATAAATGATCTCTTAAAAAACTAATGTTGTTTTTCATTAATGACTAGTCAAGATTGATATCCGGCACCACTTGTCGATTTACTTGAGTTGTTTTTCTCACAGCTGCAATTTGTTAACAGAATCTATCGAGTCAGTCACCGTGGAAGCAAAAAGACAGTTCTTTGAATTCTAAATTTATTTAGCCTTTGAAAAGCAAACATTAAAAAAGTATTCCTGTCTGTCTCACACAACATACAACATGCCAGACCCATAATGTGGAAATGCTGCAAAATACCACAACCATAATTAAACTGTACTCCAATAAAGTTTTTTTATGAAAATGAGTTTTGATTTAATGCAACAATGAACAATATCTTGGTTGTAGGAAATACACTTTAAAGAAAAATAGTCTTGTATCATATGCCACATTCAGCAATAATACCATTGTCTTCATGATGACTGTCTGTAAATCTATAAAATCTGGACCAGACAAACCAGTGATTGATTTTTTAGCAAGGCCCCCACTATTGGGGTACAATGACATGCAATCAGTCAAGTCGCTAATCCATTTGGTCGCCTCATGCTGGGCAATTATTCTAACCTTGAATCCCGAGAGGCTACTTTGTCTCTGTCCCTTCATGCTGAAAGAATGTCAATGCGACATATATTGCAGAGTAATTCAATACTTAACATCCTATAACTGTAATTACAGCGCCATGTGTGGCATTGACATATTTTGTTTGTTTGTTTGTTGTTTAACTCAACACTCAGAAATAATCCATTTTTTTATGGTGGCCTGTAAATAATCCTGAAGAGACATGTGATTGAGATTGTGAACAATCATCAACATTATCATGGTACGATCATCGACAAGTCAACGAGCCAGATCACTCAAACCATTTGGTCATCTCTGACGACAACCATAAGATGATGAAGACCAATTCTACCACAGAATCACCATGGGGGTTGTCTTGGTGTCATTAGTGTATTCGTTATTAGCTGTGTTTGTTTGTTGTTTAACGGAGCACTCATCAATATTCTGGCTTTATGACGGCATCTGTAAATAATCATATCTGAACCAGACAATCCAGTGATTGACATCATGAGCATCGATCCACTCAATTGGAATACGAGGACATGCATTAACCAAGACAGTGAGCCTGACCACCCGATCCTGTTAGTCACCGTTTACGACAAGCATAGTCGCCTTTTACAGCAAGAATGGCTGTTATGATATATATATACTACTCAAAAGAAGTTAAAGAACACCTGATTCTTTCATATTACTAAGTTAATCTGTCATGTTCTTTAACTTTTATTTGAGCAGTATACATCATGACCTTTGAGTGAGTGAGTATGGTTTTACGCCGCTTTTAGCAATATTCCAGCAATATCACTGCGGGGGACACCAGAAATGGGCTTCACACATTGTACCCATGTCGGGAATCGAACCTGGGTCTTCCGCGTGACGAGCGAACGCTTTAACCACTAGGCTACCTGATCGCCCCCATGACCTTTGAACAAACTAGCAATGTCGTGTTTGGGTGATGATGATGATGTTGTAGATTTAACAAGCGCTTCCGGTGTTACCGTTTTCGCACTCGGTTTGGGGCACTGAATCAAATTAGGTCTGTCAATTACCCCTGACATGCTGCCATCACGATGACGTTACAAAACACACAAATTTCCATTTCCAGTAACTCAACCAAACAAAAACATTTTTATCACATCTGTAATCGGTGTAAAAAACTTCATTTTCACATTCGGAATCTATCAGATTTATTGCGATTGGGACTCTTTGTGATGTAAAAATTACCAGATAACTAACGACAAATAGGTTTGTTACTCAATATCTAACTCAATATTGACCAGCTCTGTGGATAGAGCATCTGATCCCTGCTGTGGGAATGAAACAAGAACTGACCTGCTCAGAGCCTGGGTATGCATGCACGCACGCACGCACGCACGCACGCACGCACGCATACATGCACGCAAACATGCACTGTGTAAGTGCAATAAAAAGAAAATGATGTTGATGCTAAATTGCATACTGTAAATCTTGAAATTAATGCGAGCGTGAATTAAATGCGAAAAAAGCGAGTGGTCTTTGCTTACTTTAATTAACTTTGCATTTATGTCTCCAAATGACCATCCAACAATAAGACGGCCTCACTGCACACTTTGGATAGCAGAAATACCAACTTGAATATAAACACAAACACGGTTTATTGAGCAGCAGTTGTAAAAGTACATAACAATATTAATGTCATTAAAAGAATAGGAATTACACAACGTGCATCTGGTGAGTTATCACTGCTGTGGTCAAAAGTTCTACCCACTAGTGACAAGCTTGTCCGCATACCAGTCAGTGAACTGTTATTGGTTCAATTATTTTATTGCCTTTGATCTTCCTTAATGCCAGTCAGCAGAGTAAACATATCAACTGTGTGTTGTTTTTAGGGAAACACTGTTTATTGTTTTTACGAAGTGCTTTACTCCGTGCTAATAAGCAGTGCTATTTGTTGTTTGATTGGATTAAGGTAAGGATATGTATCATTCCACTGGGGACGGGGGGGGGGGGGGGGGGAGTCACATTGATATTGAGTCGCATTTTTGGCTAGGGGTCAGCAGTCGTATTAATTTGGAGATGCATTACTTTCAAGAATTACAGTAGTTGGTTGGGTAAAAAAAATAACATATGTTGAAAAAATTAACATCAGTTTTATGCTTTTTAGGTCAAAGAATCAATATGTGAACCACTAAGCATCAGTAACAATTATAACACACAACCTCTCTTGTTTTACAATTTACTTTACGCAGCTGGAAGATGGGTCTATGCACACAATTCTACTTTTTTTAGTGAAATACATTTCCAACACAGCATGGGCATAAACAACAACTTTTCTCATCATTTTGTCTAAATTCCACATTTGCAAAAATGTACAGCAGATCCGTAAAGCAAGTAATGAAGAAAACACGAATGGATCCATTTGTATCTGAATCATATACAGACAGATGCAAAAGATGTCCTCCAAATATTCGTTAAAGACAGATATGGAAGTAGGTCTCATTTGAAGATTTCCTTGTCGTAAACTATTCAGACGCGCACCTAATCTGCAAATGAGGGCCATATTCCCCTTAATGCCGTTATTCCTATCTCACCCAGGAGATACGGAAATCGGGTAAATTGTATTAGTCTCCCGGGTTCCAATCCAACAAATCCTCAAAGTTGTTCAAGAGATGACAACTTAATTGTGAACACTCAGTCATTGCTTGTATTGGAATGTGAAGGTTGAACCAATTTGATGGCAGACTTTGAGATCAGTTGCCATGGCAATCAATAGTATTTGCTATTCCTTGAAAGTATAGCCAATGCTAATCACCTAATTAGTCGGTAGACAACCCAAAAAAAGTTTTATAATACACACACAAATTTGTTGTTTTTTTCGTGTAAAATAGCAGTTTGCAGGATAATAGCTTCTCCTCTAGATGCTTGCTTCAAACTGTGCACAGTCGAACCTGTCTAAAATGGAATAATCTGGATGGTCGTCAATTGCCAGACAAAATTAACTCTGTTTATCTATCCTCAAATATAATTTGTCCAATTCGGACTCCTGAAGTGACATTAACAAATTATGTAACCTCATAAATCATTGAAAATTCTAAATTAACTGTGATGAGGTGTTCACAGAATCCTTCTTGACACATCAAGGCATGTTAATCTGCTTGTAGTGTTAAGAAATATCTGCCGCACCCATACCACGGTACAACATCCTGATGGACCAATCAAACTGCCACACCCATACCACGGTACAACATCCTGATGGACCAATCAAACTGCCACACCCATACCACGGTACAACTACCTGATGGACCAATCAAACTGCCACAAACAGATGGACCAATCAAACTGCAACACCAAAATAACTGCCTCCCTGATAATGTTGCAGTGGTTAACTGCCTCCCTAATAATGCTGCAGTGTTTAACTACCCCCCTGATAATGATTCAGCGTTTAACTGCCTCCCCGATAATGCTGCAGCGTTTAACTGCCTCCCTGATAATGCTGCAGTGTTTAACTGCCCCCAAGATAATGCTGCAGTGTTTAAATGCCTCCTGATAATGCTGTAGTGTTTAAATGCCTCCAAGATAATGCTGCAGTGTTTAACTGCCTCCCTAATAATGCTGCAGTCTTTATCTGCCTCCCTGATAATGCTGCAGTGTTTAACTACCCCCCTGATAATGATTCAGCGTTTAACTGCCTCCCTGATAATGCTGCAGCGTTTAACTGCCTCCCTGATAATGCTGCAGCGTTTAACTGCCTCCCTGATAATGCTGCAGTGTTTAACTGCCCCCAAGATAATGCTGCAGTGTTTAACTGCCTCCTGATAATGCTGCAGTGTTTAACTGCCTCCCTGATAATGTTGCAGTGTTTATCTGCCCCCTGATAATGTTGCAGTGGTTAACTGCCTCCAAGATAATGCTACAGTGGTTAACTGCCTCCTGATAATGCTGTAGTGGTTAACTGCCTCCTGATAATGCTGCAGTGTTTAACTTCCTCCCTGATAATGCTGCAGTGGTTAACTGCCTCCTGATAATGGTGTAGTGTTTAACTGCCTCCTGATAATGCTGCAGTGTTTAACTGCCTCCCTGATAATGCTGCAGTGTTTAACTGCCCCCAAGATAATGCTGCAGTGTTTAACTGCCTCCTGATAATGCTGCAGTGTTTAACTGCCTCCCTGATAATGTTGCAGTGTTTATCTGCCCCCTGATAATGTTGCAGTGGTTAACTGCCTCCAAGATAATGCTACAGTGGTTAACTGCCTCCTGATAATGCTGTAGTGGTTAACTGCCTCCTGATAATGCTGCAGTGTTTAACTTCCTCCCTGATAATGCTGCAGTGGTTAACTGCCTCCTGATAATGGTGTAGTGTTTAACTGCCTCCCTGATAATGCTGTAGTGTTTAACTGCCTCCCTGATAATGTTGCAGTGTTTATCTGCCCCCTGATAATGTTGCAGTGGTTAACTGCCTCCAAGATAATGCTACAGAGGTTAACTGCCTCCCTGATAATGCTGCAGTGTTTAACTGCCTCCCTGATAATGCTGCAGTCTTTATCTGCCCCCTGATAATGCTGCAGTGTTTAACTTCCTCCCTGATAATGCTGCAGTGGTTAACTGCCTCCTGATAATGGTGTAGTGTTTAACTGCCTCCCTGATAATGTTGCAGTGTTTATCTGCCCCCTGATAATGCTGTAGTGTTTAACTGGCCCCCTGATAATGCTGCAGTGTTTAACTGCCTCCAAGATAATGCTACAGTGGTTAACTGCCTCCCTGATAATGCTGCAGTGTTTATCTGCCCCCTGATAATGCTGCAGTGTTTAACTGCCTCCAAGATAATGCTACAGTGGTTAACTGCCTCCCTGATAATGCTGCAGTGTTTAACTGCCTCCCTGATAATGCTGCAGTGTTTAACTGCCTCCCTGATAATGCTGCAGTGTTTAACTGCCTCCCTGATAATGTTGCAGTGTTTATCTGCCCCCTGATAATGCTGCAGTGTTTAACTGCCTCCCTGATAATGCTGCAGTCTTTATCTGCCCCCTGATAATGCTGCAGTGTTTAACTTCCTCCCTGATAATGCTGCAGTGGTTAACTTCCTCCCTGATAATGCTGCAGTGTTTAACTTCCTCCCTGATAATGCTGCAGTGGTTAACTGCCTCCTGATAATGGTGTAGTGTTTAACTGCCTCCCTGATAATGCTGTAGTGTTTAACTGCCTCCTGATAATGCTGCAGTGTTTAACTGCCTCCCTGATAATGCTGCAGTGTTTAACTGCCTCCCTAATAATGCTGCAGTCTTTATCTGCCCCCTGATAATGCTGCAGTGTTTAACTACCCCCCTGATAATGATTCAGCATTTAACTGCCTCCCTGATAATGCTGCAGTGTCAAACTGCCTCGGTAGTAAAGTGGGTAGAGCATCGGAGAGTGGAAAGTCAGTGTTTTGATCCCTTGGTAGCGTCATACCAAAAGATTTTAAAGATGGTACTTCTTGTAACCCTTCCAATCACTTAGCATAAAGGGGCTAAAACAAGGACTGGTCAGCTCAGAATCAGTGGGCAAGTACTATAAAACCAGAATAAGTCCTACAAGAACAATCGTCTGTAAACACACATGCATGCGACTGTGAGTGAAATAATCTTGAACGCAATGTTAAACCCCATTTCAACTCGACTCAGCTTTATTAATGAGTTTGTTTTTCAACTGATTAATTAAAGCACTGGGGATAGAGATGTTTAGATAATCAGTTCACTTCAAGACATTTTTCAGGAAAACTTAATCACTCTACATGTGCTGTGAAAAAAACAGACTTGACTGCTGAAAATTTCAAAACAAAAGAAATGGCCCAATCCCACTGTGTGACATAACAGAGTCATTAATTCCTGAATTTCATTAACACTGATAAAAAGATTCATACATTTTCACCAACGCATACATTTGTGTTTAATGCGTAAAAATATATCTTTCTGCTTCAGAAACTTAATATCATTACCTAGAAGCATAAAATCAAGAAACATTTTTTCTAATGATAATGACATTTCAAACTTTACCTCTTTTTGTCTAAAAAGCGACTCTGATACCATGCTAAATGTGTTTACTGACATTGTGGCCATAGAGAGTTACAAATAGAGCAGCAAGGCTCAGAAGCTCACCTTCATTTTTTTTAATATAACACCAGATCAGAAAGGTCAGAAAAGAGCAAAAGAAGAACAAAAGTTTCTACAGGAAAGACATACTGGCCAAATGTTTATTAACTTGCACATTAATATGTAACAAAATACAATGTATTAGATTCAAATTACCTCACACCATGACATTCTGTACATGTTTTTTGAAATGTGAATTACATTGAATATCACTGAGGTATTCTCTATACACTTACTGAGATGAATAAAAAAGACTAAGGCCAAAATTACATCCTAAAAATACTGAATCTTATGCCCCATTTAACATTCTTACAGCATATTAAATTTCAGGATACATTAATGGCTTAAATTGGTAATGGGCAAAATGACATATTCAAAATGGCTGCCATTGTGGCCTTTTCTAAAAGGAAATGAGATATCTGTGAGCAATTTCACACCATCTATGTACATCATTGTCATTTATAATCACATTGAATGTCATTAAAACATGATCTGTGAAAGAGAACATTGTCAGCACAAGCAATAGCTTTTGGTTTTGATTGGTACTTAAATATGGTTATAACATGATTCAATATGGTATTAAGATCAGTCAAGATTATTCAAACATTATTGGAGTCATCATTCCTTGCCTGAACTGTGTTGCCATGGTTGCTGTTGTGCTATTCTGCTTCTGAGAAGTAAAATGATCAAGTGTGACCTTCTCATTTGAGAATAAGCTTCAGATTTCAGAGGTTCTCCTACATTTAAAAACAATGAAGTTCACACCATGATATAGCTGGAATGTGGCCTTTAACAACATTCAAAAAAGGTGATCAGGTAATTTTAAAATATCACATTAACCTTTCATGGCCTAATTAATGATGGAATAGCTTTAAACTCAACCATTTCTTATCAACAGGACGAAGAATTATCTAACAAAATATAATCCGATATATCTACGATTGAGTCAGCAACATTTGGACAGACAACACGTTTCTTGTAAATGGCAGCTCAGGCATGTGGATAAAACAATTACAACACTTAGAAACTTATACCTACTTGTTCCAGACAAAACTTTCTAAAATGGGTGGTTTATGCAAACTACAAGAAATCTAACCCCACAGGAAAACTCTCCAGACAGTATGTCACTTTTGCGATAGTAATTGCTATTAATCTGTAAATTCAACAATGGGGTATGATTATATTTGGTCTCGGCTGTATCCAGCAGTGAGATGATCTGCTTCAAATTGAGAAACACATCTCAACAACACCTACACCCTGTGATTTTCTACATTACTTCAGGGCATTCTTCTGACCTGCTTGACCTGCTTGACCTGCATCCAGAGTAATGGCCTGGAGAGGTGCCAGTAGACTCGTAAGATAATGGTTGTTTTTTTTAGCTGGAAAATCACACTGTCTCAAGAAAAGCTCTGATAGTGTGCTTTAGTCTGCTGTTAGGATGTAAATTGGTTGAAGTGTCCTAATTGGAAGACACAGATTGTACACTCCTCATGAGCAGGTTTCATCAGGGGATGTAGCCATACATTGATATGCAATACAATTTTTTTCATAAAAATGCAGACCGCCTCCGTGGTCTTGTGGTACAGCGTCCGCTCGGAAAGCGAAACATCAGAGGTTCCATACCATACCAAAAAACGTTAAAAGATGGCATTTGTTGTTACCCTGTCTGCTGCTTGGCATTAAGAGGATAAAACAAGGACTGGTCGGCTCGGAGTCAGTATACTGAGTGGGGTGTTTAAACTGCGGCATGGTATCTCAGTGAGCTAGCATCATAAATTGACATCAATGCGGACTAGTACAAGCAGCCTCACACACTCACATGCACGTCGCTATATAAGTGCAATAATCTCAGACATGACGTCCCCATTTCACCTCACCTCATAAACATGCATGTTTTAATTTTCAGTTTCAGTAAGTTTTCAGTAACACTGTAAGGGAATATTGCAGGAATTCAAATTACTCTGTAGAATAAGGAGTGAGTGAGTGAGTTGGATTGGACAGTATTTGCATCATATGCCCAATGAGGGTAAAACGATCCCGTGTATTCGCTCATTAGTGATTCTCAATGCTGACTGATCAGTTGATGCCATTTGACGTCACCGAGCTTCACTGTTGAGAACAAGGGAAAAAGTGAGCGTGGCCCACTAATACCCCTGACCCGTCTAGTGTGTCAGTAGTTTCAAATTAAATTATGGATAGGGTTAGGGTTTGAAAAATTTATAAAAAAATGGAAAATTAATAAAACCAATTTTTTTTCTTTTGACTGCACCCCTCCCTATGACACAGATTATATGTACAAAGTTTGAGATGAATCCACAGAATAGTTTAAGAGAAATCACGCGGACAAAGTTTTCGGACGGATGGACGGACAGACCGATGGACGGTCGGAACGTTGGTATAACTATATACCCCAGACCTATAAGGTTGGGGGTAAAAAAATATGATGTCACATTACGGCCTCTGAACAATGGCCTACCCTCAGTGAAATTTATCTGAAAGGGTTGACATTTCACCCATCTTTCTTCTTTTGCTCTCTTTAAATGTCAAAGATTAATGTATAGAATAACCTACCGAGGTACTTGATACTGGGAATTAAGGATGATCTGTCTCTTGTAAATGAATGCTGTAAATAACTCACCAAGGGCTTGGTCTAACTGCATTTATCCACTCGGGACAGATAATCTGTAATTCCTCGTAGCTCATTGGTCATTTTCTAAATATCACAGGTGTCGTGTAGGAGGACTTAGGCCCACAGTGAATAAGGCCACTGATATCTTAACCAAGAATGAAAACATGAATCATGGATTCAAACCAAGGACTCAGGCCACCTAAAGGATTGCAAAACCTTAGACAATTTGGCCACCTGTGTCCCCTTTAGTCTATCATCAGATGCTAGAAAGAAGGATCAAGACAACCCAGAGATGAAATCATCCCTGCTCTTTGGACCCGTGCCAATTTCAAATGTCAGAGGGGTACACAAAGTACGTGATCTAGACTACCAGTTGTCAGTCTTTCATTTTTTGTGGAAGCCTCGTTGCTGAGTGGGTTAGATCCTGACTTCGTGTGCTGGCAATTAGGTGCCTCACTCTGAGAGTGTGGGTTCGATTCCTGGATGGGACTCAACCCCCAAAAGTACTAGAATCTGTACTTTACTGAGAAAGTGTTATCCCAAATATAACATTTGTTACATTTGAAAATTTTCTAAAAGGCATTGTGTGTTCATACTCATCGGGTTGACAGAGCAATCACCCATTGGGCAAATGCGCATCATCAATGGTGATGAACTTCACGCAGCATGAAGCACACCAGCTCTGCTATGGCTGGTATATTACCGAAACCCTTCCCACTGAGTGTACAATGCAGAGTGAGTGAGTGTGTCGCGTTTAAACGCCGCTTTTAACAGTATTCCAGTTACAACGTGACGTGTCACCCTAATGTGGGAGGAAAGCCCGAAGTGATGCAGGTCTCAGACGTTTACCACTTCGGTGAAACCCACGAGAACGGGTATAGTGCCGACAAACCTAGAAACATAATTGGGGCGAACCGTGATTCGAATCCACAATCATGGGTTTCTGGCGTGCAAGGACGCAACTCTGCACAGCGAATCGCAGCGCCTTAGACGACTAGGCCACCTGTGCCCCCACACTATGCAGAGACCCAAACCACACCACACCATCCCTCCACAGTTTGATATGCCTGATATGCTCCTGTAGTTTGTGGGTTTTGTGAGACATTTTATAACCATGATGAATCAGGGCAGACCAACAATTAAGTTCAAAACATGCTCTGGGCTAAAGAACATTACAAGGCAAGCAAAAGAGGTAAAAATATCCAGTTTGTTTGTTAGTATGATATTACCATCAGTAAAGAGTATTCAAACATTACGGGAGTAATCTTTCCTTGTCTTAACTGTGTTGCCATGGTTGCCGTTGACCTATTCTGCCTTATGAGAAGTAAAAAATGAAGCAAAAAGGTAGCCATGTAAAATGAGAATATGCTTCAGATTTCAGTTGTTCTCCTGGATTAAAAAACAATGACGTTCCAACAATGATATAGCTAGAATAATGTGGCTTTAAACAACATTCACTTACATATAAAGTAGAGCAGATTTTGTCGGACCTATAAAATTTGTTCTTATAAAATATTTGTAATTGACATCAACTTAAAAACTGATGCCTATAACATATAATATATATAAAATACTGTGGCTCTAAACAATATTCACTCACATAAAAAGTGGTGCAGATTTTGTCGGACCCAAAAAATTTGATCTAATAAAGTATTTGCAATTGACATCAAAACTGATGCCAATAACATATAATATATATATCAAATACTGTTGCTCAAAACAACATACACTCACATAAAAAGTAGAGCAGGTTTTGTCGGACCTATAAAATTTGTTCTAATAAAATATTTCCCATCAACTTAAAAACTGATGCCAATATATAAATCCAACCAAATGTCACAAAACATTCCCAACACCAGCAGGATTCATCACAAGATGCTGGTAATAATTCTCAGAAAAGACAAATAAATACAATTTCTGGTGGGACACAAATACAAGACACAGTAAACAAACAAATACAAAATGTAAACATCAGAGAATGACCTCCATACCTGCCCACACAGGCTCCATGAGGTGTAAAAGGCAAAAATAATCATGAGTGAGTGAGTGAGTATGGTTTTAAGCCGCTTTTAGCAATATTCCAGCAATATCACGGCGGGGGTCACCAGAAATGGGCTTCACACATTGTACCCATGTCGGGAATCGAACTCGGGTCTTCGCGAACGCTTTTAACCACTAGGCTACCTGACCGCCCCAAATAATCATGACACTTTTATGAATGGATCACTGAAAATCAGTGACACCAGGTGTTCGCAAAAAGGGTAAGCAAGTCCTGCTCTACAGGATGCATCTGTCACACCCACAAATCTCATTAAAAAAGTGTTTCAAGCTTACCGTATTCGACGTAATAAGCGCCCAGGGCGCTCTCAAAATTAGAAATGGGGGTCTCTGATTAGAATATAATTTTGGTGAAATTCTGGTGCGTATTATACACGACAGATATATTTTTCCAGAATTTAATTTCCCATAATTAAGGGTGCATATAACACATGAGTGCATATTATACACTCATAAATAGGTCTTGTGTACATTGATTAATCCGAAGGGTGCCAATTGGGATTGTTCACTAGCCAATATATTAGCAAATATCGCCGTAGGCGCTTATTACGTCGAATACGGTATCAATTACCCTAGGAAACACTTTCCAACACTACTTTTAGCTCTGACACAATCAATCACTGAGTATATACAATATACATGAAAACTCGTTTTAGGTCAGTGACAGCTGTCAAATACTTTTGAATAAATTGACATTAGCAAGTATTTCTGTCTTAAAGATTTTAGCCAAGAGGTGAATGGAGGAAGTCTACAAGATAATAGAACTTCAGTCCTGGACCATGACTGTGGAATATACATGTACATATTTTATGAAAACAAAACCTATATATATATATATATATACTAAGGCAAGTCTAGCCAGCTCTAGCAAGCTCTATTCCACATGAAATCAGCGTAAGAACAAATATTTGTTTTTTGTCGAAAGGAACTTGTTTTCCACAAGTACCACAGTGTACATGGACGTCAGTTTTGTAAAACCAACCAATTCCGAGACCTGTTTCCAGTGACATATTTACTTGTAACAATAACAGACCTCTCTTGTGTCTGTCCCTCTGTAAAATCACTTGAAGTGCAAACAGTCACAATGATATTTTCTTTCCGTATTGAATGCTGATAATAGTTTACTGCCTCTAAACGAATCAGTCAATAACACATTGATAAAACAAACCTCACATTCTGAAACATCCGCTCAATATGATGGCAGCTCCTGTGAGGTTTCTGGCAAATAATTCGATTCTTCAAACATTTTTTATTTATGATGTGTGAAAGGATTCTTATTCCATGTCAGAAAACCCTTCTTCAAATTACGTTCACAAACATTACGATTACAGCTATTGCCCTAAGTGAGGTAAATCTGTCCGCTGGCTATACTTGATGCATAATAACGCATCCGATATGCATATAAAATGAGTACAGTTGAATATAATTGACTTTGCAAGTCCTGTGGGATGACAATAAAAGTACCGTTGAATAATTACATTTATCCAAATTGTACATTGCATGTTCCATAAAAATGACAATTCTATTCCAGCAAGTAATGTATTTTGCTCAATTAAAATTTTATTATTCAAGTTATCAGTAAATTAACCTCATATCTGCAACCCCAACATTTATCAATTCTATTTTGTCAAAGACAATCTGTCTGAACAAGCTTTAATACCTATTACACACCTAGTTAAACCGGTTCTTGTTGTATAATTCTGATTTAAACTGAAATGACCCAGAGACTTCCCTAAATGCCACTGAGAGAAACCCAATCCAATCTCCATTTTCAACGTAAAAAATGTCACAATGAACTAAACTACAAAATTCAGTTGGCTCACACTAAAAACAATCCCTTTTCCGAGTCCGACTTTATAAACTGTTGGGCAAAAGAACGTATACACTTGAAAATTGGATTTGACAAATAAATGACAAATGTTATCAAATGTTACTAAGCTGCAAACAGTCTCCAAAACACTGCAAACTTAAGGTCCAAAACACAACTATGATACTTGCAGCAAATACATCAACATCGAATACCGTATTCGACATAATAAGCGCCCGCTCTAATAAGCGCCCACGGCGACATTTGCTAAGATATTGGCTAGTGAGCAATCCCAATTAGCACCCCTTCCGAATGATCAATGTACACAAGACTTATTTATTCACGTATAATACACACTCGTGTGTTATATGCACCCTTAATTATGGGCATTTAATTCTGGAAAAATATATCTGTCGTACATAAACATTTCAGGCTGTCAGCATAAACCACGAAATTTATCTTTCAACTCTGTTTTTCTCACCAAAATAACATTCTAATAAGAGACCCCTATTTCAAATTTTGAGAGCGCCCTGGGCGCTAATTACGTCGAATACGGTAACCATTTCTTGTCGGTTTAATTTTAGCACTATCAAACATGTTGCATACTTTCTTTTACCTGGAAGTTTTAAAAAGCCTGTCCTTAAAAAGGGAATTAATCACATATGAAACTCCAAGAACATAAACATTCTTAACACACATTCATACCACCATCCTGGCATCAATTATGTCTGGCCTTGCTTCTTAAGAAGCATTAGAAGTCAGAGAGGACATGCCCTTTGAGAACAATAAGTACCTATTCCTGGATTATGGCCTTGCTAATGGAATAAAAGTCCAATAACAACCAGGGCAAGTGACATACAGCAAATGATGGCGTTTCCGACAACTGCTCGAATGGGAGGGCCAATATTGACCACATGGACTGACCCGGATACAATGGATGGTGTTTTCATTGTCCAGTACTCTCATTACACTTCTAACAAGCTGTGCCGATGATCCTCATGACAAGCAATAGTTCCATCAGATTATCATTGACATTAAGTCCATATGTGTGATGATATTTAATGAATTAATGACTGAGTAGCTTGATTCACGAATTTATCTGCTTTTTCTCATATGATATGAACCAATAGTTCCATCAGATTATCATTGACATTAAGTCCATATGTGTGATGATATTTTATGAATTAATTACTGTGTAGCTTGATTAACAAATTTATCTGCTTTTTCTCATATGATATGAACCTACAGCCTGATAAACATTATTAAATCCATTATGCTTTCTGTCCAGTTAAACAAATACTTATGGTGCTCCATATGCTGTTATGATATTTAATGAATTAATTACTATGTAGCTTGATCATGAATATATCTGCTTTTTCTCATACTATATGAACCTACGACACTGATAAAGCTAATTAAATCCATTGATTCTTTCTGGTCCAATTAACAAATACCTAGATGTCCAATGTGGCAGTGTTTTTCCTTCTTGATTTATTTCATGTCCAGTTGGGACAATGCATGGATCAATTGGCAGTCGTTCAAATCATTCAAATTCAAATTTTTTCGTCTTACTTACTTACTAACTTATATTGGAGATTTTACGTGCGCTTTCCGACTGCAGCGTACTTCCCACACTGGCCCGGCCAGGCCATTTAATGTGTTTCCGAAAAGGGGAAAAAGTTGTTTGGCAATCCAGTAGGGGTGTTTTAGTGGTTGCTTATATAGAATTTTGGAAATTTTGTAATTTGGAAAAAATGCCAAGAGGGTTTGGGGGGCGAACTACGGGAGCTGAGTATGGAAGTTTGTGAGTTTGATTATGTGGTTTGGTTTTGGTAGTTTATTGGGGTTTTAAATGCGATTTATTAGTCCTGTTTTGATTAAGTATACGCCTAAGGCTTTGAATTTTTCTATTTTATTTTGTGGGTTTAGGATTGCTTCTAGAGTAAGAGCCTTATTTAGATTTAGGGTGGTTTGTAGTGTAGTTCGATGTGTTAGGTAGTGGGTGCAGTGTATGAATGCGTGTTCTGGGGTTTCTTGTTGTTTGCAATGTGGGCAGGTTCCTGTTTTGTGTTTTTTTATTATTTTGAGATGGTTATTTAGGTTGGTATGTCCTGTTTGGAGTTTAGTGATTACTCTGTCGATTTGTTTGGACGTATGTAGAATTTAGGGTTTGGTTAGGTTTTTTTTGAGAACCTTTTTGATTTGGCTATTTGAGTTTAGATATAAGTTATGCCATTTTTTGGTGATTTTTTGTTTGTTGAAACTTTTAATTTCTGATTTGGAGATGGGTTTTCGTCCTTTTACAATAGATCAACAAACTACTGGTTGCGGATAATAGCTTTAAATAACACAAAGATGATCTCCAGATAACAATGTCCAGAAAGCTGTTATAGTGTTTGATTCAGGACAGCCATTGTCCAAAAGAACATTTAATTCCATGGGCATATTACCCTGTAGCCATGACACGTATATGCCTAGAATCACTTAATTGCCATTAGACCTGTGAATATCTGGGTTAGAATTGGTCTTCACCAACCCATGCCAATAGAGGTGACAATGCTTGTCATAAGAGGTGACTAACGAGATCAGGTGGTCAGGCTTGCTCAGACTTGGTTGATGCATGTCATCGTATCCCAATTGCGTGGATCGATGCTGACAATGTAAATGACTGGAGTGTCTGGTCCAGACTCGATTATTTACACACTGCTGTCATATTGCTGGAATATTGCTGAGTTTGGTATTAAAGAACAACCAACCAACCAACCAACCAACCAACCAAACTACTTCTAACATGCTAGTCCCCATTCTTAATCCTCATCACCATTGTATTGTACATTTACTGTCAGCCACCCTGAAGAAGCAACCATGTTGTTAATAATTATGACTCAATCAGTGTCAGATGACCTTGGCTTAGTATAAGTTTTGTTTTGGAGACGCTAAGGGAAGGGTTCACCCAGAGCCTAGCTAGGGTTTGGTTAGGTGCCCCGGGTCATCAACACAACAACCACTACCACTTTGTGCTGACCTGGCACATAGTGCTTCTTGTATATATACATCTACCTGTACCTTGTGATGAGGACATGTAAACATCCAGTGACCGTCATCCTCATTGACTCGCAGCATTCGAGGGCTATAATTCTGAACCAGTTCTCAATGTTTCAATTTTGCTACAAATTGGAAATGAATAAAACTGACAGAAAATATACATACAAACTGAACATTTTTGTCTTACTCAAGCAAGAGAGCTACAAACTCGGAGGACAAGTGAAACATGGCTTACACTATTCCTTTGGGCTAGTCTTGAAAAAAAGAACTCTGAGGATGTAGACTGTGAACCACACAATGGAGCATAGTCCTTCTTTAACTTGACCTTTGTTATTTCTTGTAGCAATAGGGATACAATGTGTGATGTCCATCTCTGGTGTTCCCTGTCGTGATATTGCTGTAATATTGCTATTAGCAGAGTAAAACCATACTCACTCACTCACTCACTCTTGCAGCAATAAGCCACAAGATAACAGTTGTTCTTTGAATTTTCTGCATGAGTTTGGTTTAATACAGCTTAAAACAGTATTCCAGTTATACCACAGCATGGCAGCTCAATGTCAGAGGAAAGTCTGAAGTGATAGGTCTTTGACTTTGATGAAACCCACAAGCATGGGTATGGTGCTGACAAACCAAGAAACATAATTGGGGCAAATCTGGGATTCAAACCAACAATCAACGTTATGTGAATGCCAAGGGACACTACTCTGGACAGCACAAAGAATTTAGACGCCTGAGTCGCCATTGCTCCTCCTGACAAAATAGAAGCCATGACCATGTTACATGATTTGAAGCTCAGAAATGGTTCAAAATTTTCACTGCATACAGATAGTTTTCTTGAAAAGTATGTTTTTTCTTGATTCTAAATCTGATATTTGCCATTCAACTTGGCTAAATGGACACCATGTTAATAAAATATTATGTTAGATCCATTTTTATCCATCACACAAGCCATATGGCAAATTTCATGAAATCATCAATGACCAAGATTACATTTTCAGTATGGTTTCCATGGAGACCTAAACTAAACAAAGGACTGAGATGACATCAATAGACTTGAAAGATCCCACTGAAGGGTTGTCCAAGCAAAATATCAACTTCCTCCCTCTTGACGTCCCGAAAAGATGATAATACCAAGTTACACAAGAATGGTCAGGCAATTCCGTACAGAACAAAAGAGTAACACAGGGAGCTTATCAGACAGGCTCCACTGCAAACTGGTTCAGGGCAAATTGAGTCATTCCTTCTGCAACTATGATCAAATGGACCTTAACATCTTCACAGATATGGATGCCATGAAAATCAAAGCTTGGCTGGAAATGTTTCAAATAGTTAACGCACATAACAGAGCATATTGATGTGACCGTCCATGCAATGTTTTAGCAGGAAGTCAAATATACAAAGGGTTTGGGCAAGTCGCCAAGAGATTTGGAGCCAACATTTTGACATTGTGAGGAGGTTGAGGAACAAAAAATCTGGATTTGTTGTTGAGAAAATATCGATTTGTTGTCAGGATTTACAACAATAAAAAATAATTAATGACAGGAGGGGCATGGTGGCCCATTTGTCTAAGGCACAGCAACATCAATTGGCTATGCAGAGTTGCTCCCCTTGAGCATGCTGGAATCCTATGATCATGGATTTGAATCCCAGTTTGCCCTGAATATGTTTCTAGATTTGTCAGCACCATACCATGCTTGGTAAACGTCTGAGACCTATATACATTAGGTGTTCGTTCCACATTAGGCTGACACGCCACGATACATATGGAATACTGTCCAAAGTGGCATCAAACCCAACTCACTAACTCACTTTATGGGCATGATGGATGTTCACTGTGCACTTGAACCAAGGGGAGAAAACTGCTGGAGGAACGAATACTTGAAGATCAAGCACTTTATAATCCCATTATATTTGATAGCTTCACCCTGACGTAGATTTCTCAACAAACACTTAAGGTACAGATTTTTTATTGCTTTAGCTGTTGCACCTTTTCGTGAAACCATTAATGAGTGAGTGAGTGAGCATGGTTTTACACTGCTGTTAGCAATATTCCAGCAATATCACGACAGGGGACACCAGAAATGGGCTTCACACATTGTACCCATGTCAGGAATTGAATCCAGGTCTTCGGCGTGACGAGCAAATGCTTTAACGACTAGGCTACCCATGCCCCCGTGAAAAACCATTAAGATTCACATGTTGTATTATAGCATAATAGCATAAGTTGGAGACACATTGTTGTCAAATACGTAAGATTCACATTATTGCATTGAATGTCTTTAGCTAATGGCACCTTCTTGTCAATCCATTAAGACTCAAATTTTGTTCAATAGTTATAGCTGGGAACATTGAGGTTCTTTTCCAATTCTTTAACTCTAGCTGTAGACACCTTTTTCCAACCCTTCATATTCACAGTTTGTGTTTTATGCTATTGCTGTGGAAACCTTTCTGTCAAACTCAAGTGCCACGTTATGATTTATAGCTAACTGGAAACATATGTGTATCCAATGCTTAAACTGTGTGCATTGTAGAAAACAGCTGTGGAAACTGTTTTGGAAAAAGCTTAAAATTCAGTTTGTCTTAAAACTATAGCTTTAGACACTTTTTTCAAACCCTTAAGATGAAGATCATGTCTTACTTAGTAGATTCTTTCCTCCGATGACACTTACGATTCACATTGTGAGTTTTATAGCTAGCTAGCTAGCTAGAAAATTTACAAAATGCTAAGCTTCAATGGAAAATAAAAGTGTCTTGTAGAAAAATAAAATGGCTCAAAAATTAAATTAGATGTCAGAGTGTTGGGTTTTTTTCAACAATTAATTATACTCAATTCTCACAAGATAGTTCTTTCCGGTAGGGTCCTTTATCTCTGAATTCAGTAATATGCCTGTTTTAGTTTCCATGACAACATCAACAACGACATGTCTGGACTGGAATCAGTAATTAGCACAAGCAATACAAGGTTGTTAAATCTTTTGAACTGTCATGACTGTCATGTGGACACTAATTTGCAGCTGGAGAGCAAGCCACAGGTGGTCTTGATACTTATCTCCCATCTTTGGTCGTAACATCTCTCCAACAGGCTCTGTAGCTCACCTGTTATGTGTATTTTTTTAGTATTTTACATATTCAAGATTCAATATGTATTTGATTTGTATCAGATTCATAAATTCATATTTATATTTAAATGTTTTGAACATATTTGAAACCCCTGAAAGGTACAATGATGTTCAGGTTTGTAACCAGCAGTTTCCACAAGGAGTTAACTCAAGGTATCAATGACCACTTGATCACTATGGTGGGTCCAAACATTTGCAGGGGGCTGGGTTGTATTTTTAGAAATATATTTGTTCCAGAAAATTAATTTGTCTTCATATTTGACATACATGACACACACACACACACACGTACAGTTTGTTTTGTTTGATTTTTGTTAACGCCGTACTCTGCAGTATTCCAGCTATATGACAGCAGGATGTAAATAAATGAGTCTGGACCAGACAATCCAGTGATTGACATCATGAGCATCGATCCACACAACTGGGATACGATGACATACGATGAAAGATACACACACACACACACACACACACACACACACACACACACACACACAATATGACACAGTGTTTTTGGGGTCACTTGCTGAAAGTCATCAAACAAGGCCAGATATCAAGCTGTTGTAATCTGGAAACTTTGGCCCCTTCATTTTCATCGAGATTGTTTTTTTATTTTTTGTTGTTCGGTTGTTGTTTATTGCTACACTTATTCCAGTTACATGACAGCGGACTATAAATAATTGTGTCTAGGCCAGACAATCCAGTGATTGACATCTTCAGCATCAATCTAAGCAATTAGGGTACGATGACATGCATCAACCAAGTCAGCAAGCCTGACCACAAGATTCCTCTAACAACAAGCATATAGTTGCCCCTTATGACAAGCATGGGTTCCTAAAGACCAGTTCTTGTCAAGATCTTCATGGAGCAGTTATTTTGTGAATCTGCTGGGCATTTTCCATGTGTTTGTCATGTTAACTTGTCATGTTAACTTGTCATGTTTACTTGTCATGTTTACTTGTCATGTTAACTTGTCATGTTTACTTGTCATGTTAACTTGTCATGTTTACTTGTCATGTTAACTTGTCATGTTAACTTGTCATGTTTACTTGTCATGTTAACTTGTCATGTTTACTTGTCATGTTTACTTGTCATGTTAACTTGTCGTGTTTACTTGTCATGTTAACTTGTCATGTTTACTTGTCATGTTTACTTGTCATGTTTACTTGTCATGTTTACTTGCGCAAAGGTCCATGACAAGGAATTTCATTTAATAAACATGAGTGAGTGAGCGAGTGAGTATGGTTTTACGCCGCTTTTAGCAATATTCCAGCAATATCACGGCGGGGGACACCAGAAATGGGCTTCACACATTGTACCCATGTCGGAAATCGAACCCGGGTCTTCGGCGTGACTAGCCAACACTTTAACCACTAGGCTACCCGATGAACAAGTAAAAGAGCTTAAGGATTTTTACAAAGAATGCATGACCATGCACACCCATCAGCTAAGGTCTTATTGATTTGTCACTCATTGTAACCAGACAAAAGTCAAAGATGAAATTCAACAGTGAAACATAAACTTTAAAACTTCAGGCCTTCAGAAAGATATTCAGCTGTCATAAGAATTACAAGGCAATTGGACAAAGGCTTATTGTCTTTATTGAGGTATGGGAGTTACAATAGTCTTATGCTATTAACAAATGTTTTTATTTGTCTTTAACAGCCAAATGGTCAAATTCATTTGGCAAGAGACAAACTGTAAGTAGATTTCAAGAGTTATCTGCCCTTGGTCCTATACCAGGATACTGTGTCTCCATTGCCATATGATATTCTGGATCCATTCACTACCCCAGCCTCATTATAAGCCAGATTCAAATTAGGCGATGATTAAAATAGCCATCCAATTAGATTACACCCAGAGCCACCCAGAAGTACAGTGGGGAGTTGCAATAACTGATGAAAGATGAGATTGGGACTCAAGACAAAGTTGTGGCAGCTGATATGTGTCAAGAGCTTTTATCATTATAGAATGGTGACACAATACACCATAATCAATAATGACCCTTGGTCTTGTGAAAAAGTTCGAGTTCCAAACAATGTAAGTGACACCTGTTATGTTCTCGTTAGGAGCAATCGTCATGGCAACTAGTAAACAAAAGTTGGTGTAAATTGATGATCTGTTCTGTTGTGACGTAATGTGCATCTGTTTCCCTGTTCCTGATTAAGCAGGCCTTGGCAGCCATTAGCACATGGTCGGGGATGTGTAATCTCACTCTTCACTACTTGCCAATCAATGTAGTTGAGAAGATCGTCGACCATTTGTGCTTTATCACAACTGTCAGGTTTTTGAAAAACTCAACATCTTTCTCATCTGATGCCATCTGCTTGCTGATCATTCTCTATTATCCCGGGTATTTTACCACCATTCTATTGTGATATATACCCATTCTGTTCAGAAGAAAATACATCACTCTTATCACTGCCTTAGTTCAAAATTTTTCTCTCATATGAGCTTGAAATGAACCAATCAAAATGACCCTTCTGAAAAATATTTCACGAAATTGAGAATGTTTTATTTATATTACTTGAGTAGGGTTGGGGATGTGAAACTAAATAATTGGATTATGTCATTTGAGTCAGAGAAATACCCATCGTCCTGGGTGGGCCACTGACATCAGGAATCCACTACCGCAAGCTGGTTCTACTACACCAAATCAGAATCAGTCGTCCAACAAGTAGTTTTCATAGAGAGCCTCCTTCAGTGCAGATTGAATCCTCAGGACAGCTGTGATTGGATGATTTTGTGTAAGAGTTTGATGTTTTTAAACATACATCCATCCAGTAATTAAAACTGACCATGTTTTTTTTATTTAGAGCTGTCTTTTTCTACATGATGACTTATGCTGAATGTGACCACAGATATTATCAAGTGACATTTGGTGCGGAACTGGGGATGGTGTGTTTAACTTCCTGTACTCACAAAAAAGAGCTGGCTAAGCAAGTCATTTTTTTTGTATTTATTGCTGCGTTAGAGTTAAACTGTGCACACGTACAGGTAAAAGCTGTTGAATGCTTAGTTTTTCTTTAAAAATATATTACATTACTATAGAAGTCTATGGGAAAACATCTTCTTGTGGGTAACCAGCTGGTAACAAGGGTGGCTCAAGCTAGGGCTGGGAGAGTTATCTCCCTTCAGACACATCTTCCGCTTTTGTTAATGGATTTGTCACGATTATAGAAAATTAACATGCAACATCTGGTACAACAATAAGTTAAATTGATCTTGTCATCTAACTTAATGCTTATTATTATATCTAGTAATATTTAATGCATGAGTCAGTGGTGAGTCATGTATATGTTGTAATATTCATCATTGTTACTGATCATGGGTTCAATAAAAACATTGTCCTGACATTGTAGCTCACCTTGTTCTATACAATTTCATACACAAATGAAAATGAGCAGTTCAAATATATGTGTCAAAAACTTTATATTGGATCAAAACTGAATTTCTTTAGTAAACCTGTCAACACACACACACACACTCACGCGCGCGCACGCACGCACACACACACACACACGCACACACACACAAATGTAACGAATTGAGATTTTTATTATATTTATTTAACATTAAACTGTTTTATGAACACCTGGTATCATCACTACTTGACAGTGCTTCATAAACACACACTTATGAAAGAGCCGGAATCATATTAAGGACTCTGCTTTTAGCAGAGATTTCTCATATCGCAAGTCCGTAACTGGATCACATCAGCATAACATGATCTATGGAAGAATTCCATGGGGGATTAGAATACAGTCCATGTTATCAACTTGATGCCAGGTGTATTGATGGTATTCCCCATCTTCATCTATTATGCTGTCAAATATGATCAGGTTACTGTTGAAATTGATATTCTCTTCCCGTGCCGTGTTTGATTTCACGCCAGAGAGAAACATGCTAGATGGTATTTACTTCTGCTCAGTTTCAAATCAGTTCTGTTGAACCTGTTATAACTATCACTGTCAGGGAATGTAATTCTGTAACAGCACAATGTGGCAGTTGCTCTTATTTCTTTCACACTGCAACGATTTATCCAGACAAACTCCGAAGTTGATATTTGGCAACAGGTCTGCAGCAAATGACAGTAAATATTAAAAATTTGAATAAACTATGTCACAATACCACGGACCCTACAAAAACAAGAACAGTAACAAAATTCCATTTTGAACAATATCCTGATTTTTCCCTCTTTACCTGCTAAAGGCACTTACTGTATTCGGCGTAATAAGCGCCTAGGGTGCTCTCAAAATTTTAAATAGGGGGCTCTTATTAGAATATCATTTTGGGGAAAAAAACAGAGTTGAAAGATAAATTTTGTGGTTTATGCGGACAGCCTGAAATGTTTACATATGACAGATATATTTTTACAGAATTTAATTTCCCATAATTAAGGGTCCTAAAACACATGAGTGCGTATTATACACGGATAAATAAGTCTTGTGTACACTGATCAATAGGAAGGGGTGCTAATTGGGATTGTTCACTAGCCAACATATTAGCAAATATCGACGTGGACGCTTATTATGTTGAATACAGTAGTTTGGAATCCTGAATAAATCCCAGCACCGATAAATTTTTCTGGAATGTAATATAATGTAGTTCCAAGGGAAACTTGTCTTTCAGATACTGATTTTTAGTAGGTAAACTAATACTTTTGATAATGATGACAAACACATGAAATGAGTACCAGTATCCTTCAAGGAATGTTTGAAACACAACGTTTGTTTGTAAACACTGAATGTAATAAGAGTATAATTTTCATATTTATCCCTAAATGACACAAACAGATACCATTTTGGTCTGATCATGTTGAGAAGCCTTCCCATTATTTTGTAAGTTGTATTTATTGTCTATTGTGACCCGTGAAGATCCGGGGTAGAATAGGTCTTCAGCAACCCAAGCTTGCAATAAAAGGTGACTTTGCTTGTCGTAAGAGGCGACTAACGGGATCGGGTGGTCAGGCTCACTGATATGTCAATCACTGGTGTGTCTGGTCCAGACTCGATCGTTTACAGACCGCCGTCATATAGCTGGAATATCGCTGAGTGCGGTGTTAAACAACAAACAAATATTGTCCGTTTCACCTGCAAAATTACTTCAGAGGTGTGTACTCAACCATGCCAGAAGCTTACATATGATCGAAAAATTCACCTTGATAATTTTTCTAGGTTTGTAGCAACAATTCCCGTTCTCGTGAGTTTCACCAAAGTGGTGATATCCAAGACTTGCATCTTGTCAGCCTTGTGTCCCACATGATACTGACACCGTGATGTAACTGAATTATTCTTCAAAGTGGAGGTCCAGTCGCACTCTCTCACTCACTCACTCAGGGAGTCACTCACTCACTCTTCAAGTTGTTCTAAACCTGTACCTCAGTGTTGGCCATTCTGTGCATGAGTATGAACCAAGATGTCCAGATTGTAGGTCTCTTCCTCTACAAGTGAGAGAAGCACTCATAAAATATCTACCTGTGTCAGTTGTACCAGGGATATGCTGCATGAGGGTGCTGATAGCCTCACAATCCCCAACAATGTCCACTTCATTTCCTCAATTTATACCTTGAGAGTGAAAGAGAGAGGGGAAGAAGGAGAGGGAGAAGGAGAAGGAAAGTGAGAGCGAGGGAGAAAGAGAGAGAGAGGCAAGGGAGGAAGGAAAGGGAGAGAGAGGAGAAAGAGAGAGGAGAGAAGAAGGGAGAGAAAGAGAAAGGCAAGGGACGAAACGAAGGACAGGGAGAGAGAGGAAGGGGCGAGAGAGAGAGAGAGAGAGAGAGAGGGGCAAGGGAGGAAGGATTAAAGGAAGGAGAGGTAGAGGGAGAAAGAGAGAGGAGAGAGGTAGGGAGAGAGAGAGAGAGAGAGAGAGAGAGAGAGAGAGAGTGAGTCTACATGCCACTTTTAGCAGTATTTCAGCAACATCACATCTTGAGCAGGAACAATAGGTGGCAGTGATAATGGAGACATAATTATACATATATAATAGCGACAATGATGGCAACGAGGCAACACCATCGGGACTTCCAGATCCAGTAATCCAGCAGCAGTCAAATAACCACACACTGAGACCATCAGAGACATTAATAATTCATGCCGGTCATTTTCCATATTTCAGTGATATCCCATTCACTATACAACCTTTGAAGAGTCCCTTGAAACTTGAAGGATCAGCAAATGTCATCCTTCTGACACACAACAACACTAATTTCCATATGTGTGCTGTGTCACCGAGCTAATCTACCTGGTACTATCTGTTCCATGTCCATAATTCCACTGCAGTCCACAAACTGTCCCCGTCCTTTCACATCCAGTCTACACAATGTCTGTATAATTCCACTGCAGTCCACAAACTGTCCTCGTTCTTTCATATCCAGTCTACACAATGTCTATATAATTCCACTGCAGTCCACAAACTGTCCTCGTCCTTTCATATCCAATCTACACAATGTCTATATAATTCCACTGCAGTCCACAAACTGTCCTCGTTCTTTCATATCCAGTCTACACAATGTCTATATAATTCCACTGCAGTCCACAAACTGTCCCCGTCCTTTCACATCCAGTCTACACAATGTCTTTATAATTCCACTGCAGTCCACAAACTGTCCTCGTTCTTTCATATACAGTCTACACAATGTCTATATAATTCCACTGCAGTCCACAAACTGTCCCCGTCCTTTCACATCCAGTCTACACAATGTCTATATAATTCCACTGCAGTCCACAAACTGTCCTCGTCCTTTCACATCCAGTCTACACAATGTCTATATAATTCCACTGCAGTCCACAAACTGTCCTCGTCCTTTCATATCCAGTCTACACAATGTCTTTATAATTCCACTGCAGTCCACAAACTGTCCTCGTCCTTTCACATCCAGTCTACACAATGTCTATATAATTCCACTGCAGTCCACAAACTGTCCTCGTCATTTCACATCCAGTCTACACAATGTCTTTATAATTCCACTGCAGTCCACAAACTGTCCTCGTCCTTTCATATCCAATCTACACAATGTCTGTATAATTCCACTGCAGTCCACAAACTGTCCTCATCCTTTCACATCCAGTCTACACAATGTCTGTATAATTCCACTGCAGTCCACAAACTGTCCTCGTCCTTTCACATCCAGTCTACACAATGTCTATATAATTCCACTGCAGTCCACAAACTGTCCTCGTCCTTTCATATCCAGTCTACACAATGTCTATATAATTCCACTGCAGTCCACAAACTGTCCTCGTCCTTTCATATCCAATCTACACAATGTCTATAATTCCACTGCAGTCCACAAACTGTCCTTGTCCTTTCATATCCAGTCTACACAATGTCTATAATTCCACTGCAGTCCACAAACTGTTCTCGTCCTTTCATATCCAGTCTACACAATGTCTGTATGATTCCACTGCAGTCCTCAAACTGTTCTCGTCCTTTCATATCCAGTCTACACAATGTCTATATGATTCCACTGCAGTCCACAAACTGTCCTCGTCCTTTCATATCCTCTACACAATGTCTATATAATTCCACTGCAGTCCTCAAACTGTCCTTGTCCTTTCATATCCTCTACACAATGTCTATATAATTCCACTGCAGTCCACAAACTGTCCTCGTTCTTTCATATCCTCTACACAATGTCTGTATAGTTCCACTGCAGTCCACAAACTGTTCTCGTTCTTTCATATCCAATCTACACAATGTCTGTATAATTCCACTGCAGTCCACAAACTGTCCTCGTTCTTTCATATCCTCTACACAATGTCTGTATAGTTCCACTGCAGTCCACAAACTGTTCTCGTTCTTTCATATCCAATCTACACAATGTCTGTATAATTCCACTGCAGTCCACAAACTGTCCTCGTTCTTTCATATCCTCTACACAATGTCTGTATAGTTCCACTGCAGTCCACAAACTGTTCTCGTTCTTTCATATCCAATCTACACAATGTCTTTATAATTCCACTGCAGTCCACAAACTGTCCTCGTTCTTTCATATCCAGTCCACACAATGTCTATATAACTCCACTGCAGTCCACAAACTGTCCTCGTTCTTTCACATCCAGTCTACACAATGTCTATATAATTCCACTGCAGTCCACAAACTGTCCTTGTCCTTTCACATCCAGTCTACACAATGTCTATATAATTCCACTGCAGTCCACAAACTGTCCTCGTCCTTTCACATCCAGTCTACACAATGTCTATATAATTCCACTGCAGTCCACAAACTGTCCTTGTCCTTTCACATCCAGTCTACACAATGTCTGTATAATTCCACTGCAGTCCACAAACTGTCCTCGTTCTTTCATATCCAGTCTACACAATGTCTATATAATTCCACTGCAGTCCACAAACTGTCCTCGTTCTTTCATATCCAGTCTACACAATGTCTATATAATTCCACTGCAGTCCACAAACTGTTCTCGTCCTTTCATATCCAATCTACACAATGTCTATATAATTCTACTGCACTTCAGTCAATGTCTACATCATTTGATCTCTAAACAATACAATGTTCTTATAATTTAGCATCCATATACTTTACAATTTCAATACCATACATATCCATATACTTTACAATTTCAATATCATACATATCCAGAAGCCATACAATGTACATATCATTTCATATCCAGGGGCTGTTATATCCACTGCAATTCACTGAGATGGTCAAGCCTGAAAACTATGATTTTTTATTCGAATCCCAGTTCGCCCCAATTATGTTAAGGTTTGTCAGCACCATACCCATGCTTGTGGGTTTCACCAAAGTGGAAAACGTCTGAGACTAGTGCATTGCAACGGAAATACTGTTAAAAGTGTAGCGGCCATAAAATTTCCGAGTCCTGTGATGGGATTCGAACCACGGACCTTCTGATCTGAGGTCGGACGCCTTGTCCACATGACCAAAGACGCTGACCCCGTCAGCAAGCTGACAAGGTAAGGATGTCATCTTTGGGATGACTCCACGCCCTGCTACATACTCCCCCGTCAACAGAAGGCATGTCCCGGGCCGCATAGTAGGGTACTGAGGCTTATTTTGCTCAAATTTAATATGAACGTGCTCAGCCCCACCTTGGGCGCCAATGTTGCGGCCATAAAATTTCCTCCGAGTCCCTGCTACAAAAGCATGGTGTTAAACCAAACTCACATACTCACTCACTTACATTCATATTATAAAATGTCCATGTCATTTCATATCAACATACTATCCTTGTGATATGGGTTTTCGAGGCCCTACGAAGTATTTCTGATTACGTGTCTAATAACAATCCAAATACACCAAAATTAAGTCTTAACTTTGAGAACTTTAATTTCAGTTAACATTTGGATGGTGAAATATCCATGTCTTGTTAGTTTTATCGTGATAATGCCTCATCGAGCCAGATGAGTCGATCAGGCGTCATCTTGTTACCGTCACATGTTATAAGCCCCTTCATGACAGTCAAGTTTAAAATAGATGCACAATATGATGAGTCACATGACACGACAGACAGGAAGATTACAGACAGGAAGTTTACAAACAATATTATCGGTACATATGTTGGTTCTGACGCAAAATTATCATCAGGTCAAGTTTGATTTGGGGGCATGGGTGGCCCAGTCGTCTAAGGTGCCACGATTCGCTGTGCTGAGTTGCGTCCCTTGGGCACGCCAGAAACCTAGGATTGTGGGTTCGAATCCCAGTTTGCCCCGATTATGTTTCTAGGTTTGTCAGCACCATACCCGTGCTCGTGGGTTTCACTGAAGTGGTAAACGTCTTAGACCTGCCATCACTACGGGATTTCCTCCCACATTAAGGTGACACGCCGTGATATAACTGCAATACTGTTAAAAGCGGCGTTAAACCCAACTCACTCACTAACTCAAGTTTGATTAAACTGTGCATGAGTGAAAAAGTACATTTTGAGATATGTTTTCATTACTTATTGAATATCTTTCCTCGCGCAGCTTAATTTGTAACATAACTTCAGCGGCAAGTGGCGAACACTTTGATGTCTTTAGTGGGCTTTGAAGTGTCTACCTTGATTACATCATTAAGCGTGGCCATGTATTGTTTGGGGGCTCGAAAGAGGCAAGGCTTGAAAACATGTGGCTTTGGGATATACAATGTCTGTATCATTTCATATACATAGACAATACAATTTCCACATAATTCCACTATGTTTCTTGCAATATCCGTATCATTTCACATCACTGCATTGGTTACGCCGTTGTCACGCGGTATTTATTTAATGTAACGATCAACTAGTGACCCACACATCATATTGCTCCGTGTTTGATAACAATGACATGTCCATATCAGCAGCAAGCTTAATGTCTCAAAACCCTAATATCCAGGGCGCCGTTACTAAAGCCTATGTCAAGGTATGGGAGTTACAATCACCTTAGCGCTAAGATCGCTTTTTACAACGGCACCCAGATGCAGTTTTTGGCCCCAAAGAACTTTCAGTTAATGAGCTTTCAATGTTCAATATTTCAAATACACCTTTGAAGTTACTCCCTATGCAATCATGGCTTATTTATCTCAAAATAGTTTACTGTTTAATGTGTTTTTGTGTACCTTTGGATTATATATGTGGATGAAAGCGTTCCATTCCCTCGTCCGTCTTTGAAGGGCAAGAAACACCTTTGAGAGATTGAGAAGCTGTGTATTGATAAATCAATTCCCATTCTGACAACCACAATAGCACCAATGAAAATTCCTGGAGTACCATATTGATTTCCTGATACAGGGAATTAAGTATTAATATAAGTACACTGAGTTAATCCACACACATATTTCCTATGATATAACCTAATTTTAAGAATACATAATATTTTCCATTAACTAGACAATTCAGGCTCGTCGTTTCCGGATTAGAAGATAGGTCTCCAGCAACCCTATGCTTGTCACAAGAGCTGACAAAATGGAACAAGTGATCATGTTCAGTGTCTTGTCGGATTGCACAACATCGTATAAAAATTGCGTGGATCGCAGTTCATAATGTCAATCACTGGACTGTCTGGTCCAATTTTGCTTATCTGCGGACTGCTCACCTGAATTATCAAGAAATAATGATGGAAAATGAACAACGTGCCACGACATCAGCTCTCTTGACTTTACATCAGGTGAGCTAAAAACAAATTCCAAGTTCTTTTTCCAATTGTGTATTGAAATTTATTAGTGTACCAATATGTTCCACAAGTGCAATCGTTCTTGAGTAAATATTTGGTGTCGGAGTCAGCAATATCATTGCCGTGTACAGTATATCTTCCGATTTTGTCTCTACACAATAAAGAACAAATTATTCATGGCTCTCTAGCTGACAGTAACACACACTGTCAAACTCACTTCTGTACCTCCATGAGACATCAGTCCTTCAGGACAAAGACAAATGAGTTTCAAAGAGCAGCTCAATGTCGGAGATTCAAATTAACATTGAAGGATATTCTGTGTTCTAATTTGTTTCTTAATACTTTAACTTGGGAATCAAAGGATATCTATTACATTGGGAATAAATTGTAAGTTTGTTTGTTTCTTTGTTGTTTAACGCTGCTTTCAGCAATATTCCAGCTATATGACGGCGGTCTGTAAATAATCGAGTCTGGACCAGACAATTGAGTGATTGACATCGTGAACATTGATTCACGCATTTGGGATTGATGACATGCATCAACCAAGTCAGCGAACCTGACCACCACATCCCATTAAGTCACCTCTTACGACAAGCATAGTCCCCTTTACGGCAAGCATGGGTTGCTGAAGACCTATTCTACCCCGGATCTTCACAAGTGACTGCGCTTCTTTGAGTTATAATGTAAGATCTGCTATCAACACCCCAATGCTTTAACTCCAACAATAACAACAGCAGTACACTAGTACAGCAGCAACGACAGCACAGCAGCAGCACCATAAGCACCAGCCACAACAACTTCAACAGGAACAACAGCAGTACAGCAGCAACAACAGCACAGCAACGGCATCACCATCAGTACCAGCCACAACAACTCCAACAGTAACAACAGCAGTACAGCAGCACCATCAGCACCAGCCACAACAACTCCAACAGTAACAACAGCAGTACTGTCAGCAACAACAGCAGCACCATCAGCACCAACCACAACTCCAACAGTAACAACAGCAGTACAGCAGCACCATCAGCACCAACCACAACTCCAACAGTAACAACAGCAGTACTGTCAGCAACAACAGCAGCACCATCAGCACCAACCACAACTCCAACAGTAACAACAGCAGTACTGTCAGCAACAACAGCAGCACCATCAGCACCAACCACAACTCCAACAGTAACAACAGCAGTACAGCAGCACCATCAGTACCAGCCACAACAACTCCAACAGTAACAACAGCAGTACAGCAGCACCATCAGTACCAGCCACAACAACTCCAACAGTAACAACAGCAGTACAGCAGCAACGACAGCACAGCAACAGCAGCACAACACAACACGGCATTTTTTAAAACCCACATTAAGGAATCTCATCAGCTCAAGTATAACAGGCTTATTGGACACTTAATTTTCCGTGCCAGTTCAATACTGCTGTAGAAACCACAGTGAACCTAACCATACATTATGGATAGGAAGATGCATGACAAGAAAGCTTTAATGATGATGTATGTAAAAAAGAATGAAAGCAAAACAAAGATTCTGGTCCCATGGTATTAACTCTCCGTTGTGTCAAGGGCAGCAAGTACCTAAAATCACATAATCTGTGTGTATGTAAATTTGTGAGACGTGGGTGCTTCCGGTAGAGCAGGACATGCTTACCCTTTTCATGAACACCTGGTGTCATCACTGATATTCAGTGATCCATAAACACAATTGTCACTGCCATTTTGCCTTGTGCGCCCAGTGGATCTGATTCAGCGTATGATTGAGACTGCGAGTCGTGGATTCTACCAGTGAGGCAGGACATGCTTACCCTTTTCATGAACACCTGGTGTCACTCAGATATTCAGTGATCCATACACACAATTGTCACTGCCATTTTGCCTTGTGCGCCAAGTGGATCTGATTCAGCGTATGATTGAGACTGCTTGTTTTCTGGCATTGACATTTCGTCCTGGCTTAACTGCAGAAAGCACTGACAATGATGTTTCTACTGCTAATGCACAGTGTTGCTTCAGGCAACCTTTACGCAAACAAAGATGAACAGTCTCATTGTAAAACAAATTTGCTTCTACAGCCTGTGGCACAAACTGATCTTTGATAGAGAGATATCTTATCTCTACCTTGTTTATATTCCAGACTAATTGGATTTTTTGGCAGTATGCCAAGAGGCAAAATAAAAATCTTTTGTCAGACTACCGTATTTTAAATTTAAGTGTCCTATAAAAAATTGAAAAATAGCTAAAGAAAGATGTTGAAAAAAACAATTACCCTTTTAACTTGTTAAAAAAAACGTAAAACATGAAATAAATAATAAGACCCCGTTTGATAACTGTTACAGAAATAAGGTCATTGTGACTTGACCATCAAAAACATTATGAAATTACTCTGGGATTTGCCTGCATATGAGATCACTCATCGGACACGTCAAATACTACAGTAGACAAAATACATCATTATTCATGTTATATGTATGAGGTGCTCAGTCATGTCATGAAGTAGTCCAGACTAACAGGGTTTTCAACCATATGAGAGTTTTACAACTCACTGTGATTCACTGAATGTTGTTCAAATCCACAGTCAGCAATATCCAAGCCATATCACATTCCAGCTTGTAAATAATGAAGGAGGCATGGTTGATCATAATATCTTCCACACGACTAAATCTAAAGATTTTATTGTGTGATGAAAGAAATGGGAATTACTATATTCAGACGTAATAAGCACCAAGGGCGCTCTCAAAATTAGAAATAGGGGGCTCTTATTAGAATATTATTTTGGTGAGACAAAACAGAGTTGAAAGATAAATTTCTGGTTTATGCTGACACCCTGAAATGTTTATAAATGACAGATATTTATTTCCAGAATTTTATTGCCCATGATTAAAGGTGCATATAACACACAAGTGCATATTATACACGAATAAATAAGTCTTGTGTACATTGATCAATTGGAAGGGGTGCTAATTGTGATTAATAAATTAGCAAATAGCGCTTATTAGAGCAAGGCGCTTCTTATGTCGAATACGGTATGGCTATGATATAGTGAAGGTGAGGTATTTGAAGGACTTATAAATCGTCAATTCCAGATCAGCACTGATTATGTTTCTAGGTTTGTCAGTACCATGCCTCCGCTCATGGGTTTCACCAAAGTGGTCAACATTTGTTGTATTACTATTTAGAGATTAAAATAAAAAATGCAGCAAAGAGGGTTTGGGTGATCCTGGCACAGTCAGACTGGCTAGGCTCATCATCAGATCAGGGCCCTTGCCCCCTCTACACGCAGCCCAGACAGCGAATGGGACTTCTCCCAGGAAGCGCTGCCTAGTCAAACCCACCCAGGACTTTTCGGAGAATGTGAAGACTCCCAAACACTGCAGCCTTCTGCGTTACCCAGATTGTGAGAAGGGCTGTAGCAAACCCGTGTACTCTCCAAATGTCCTATATAGGTCAACAGATTTGGAGGTACCAAACCTAAGGCACCGAGAACAATGGGTAGTCGGACAACTTGGTACATGGGATGCTAGCGTGACATTTCGAAAGCAAGGTCTGCAGATTTGCCATGTTTTTCCTGAATCTTGTCAATCACATTAGTGTCAAAAGGGACAGAAAATTCAATAATTTATAATAAATGATTACATTGGATTTATCAAAAAGGACAGTATCAGGATTGTCTGAGGGTGTATACGGGCCTATTCCAAAGAATTTTGTCTTTATTATTTTCCATGACACCCTAGCCAAGACAGTAATATAAGGATTATTATTATTATTGTCAGGTCTTGATGTGAGGTATAAGATCTAATACTAATAGAATCACTGTTACCGTTGCCTTCTGAAGACACTGACAACTCAATGCCTTCATGCTGACAATACGTAAGTTGAAATCAGACACCTCACATTCTACCCCCACGCAGCAACCTGGCAGTACACAAGCAAGAAGTCAGCTTCAACCAAATACAACTTCTCATCTGTCACTACACATCACAGATTACATACAACTGCTACTGACAAATGTCAACAGTCATCACATATGATGCTAACATGCTGCTGAGTGCCTGCTATACAGAGGCTATCCCCTATCTGAAGGCTATTAACTTACTCACCCTTGACTCTCTATGGTTTGTGTGTGTGTGGGGGAGGACATCTCAGGCACCACGATTTGCTGCACAGAGTTGCGTCCCTTTGGCACACCAGAAACCTATGATTGTGGGTTCGAATCCTGATTCGCTCGATTATGTTTCTAGGTTTGTCAGCACCATACCCGTGCTCGTGGGTTTCACCGAAGTGGTAAACGTCTGAGACCTGCATCACTTCGGGCTTTCCTCCCACATTAAGCTGACACGCAGTGATATGACTTGGATACTGTTAAAAGCAGCGTTAAACCCAACTCACTCACTCACTTTATGAGGGAAGTATGGATTGAATGACGGCCACGTATTTCGTAGCTTAAATTGGTCTGTCTAACATATTTTCATACATATTTGGAGAAATCAGAAGTTTAAAATATGTGACCAACCATGAGATACTGATATGTGAAAATCACATTTTGACTTTTCATATTTTAAAACAGCACCATCAGATCACAAAAATACAATTCACAAGCTTCAATTCATATTTATTACAGAGATACGTGACATCACACATGGCGATCGTCAATGACGTAAGTTGACGTCAAACATCTTAATGACGTCATAGCACAATTGTATCCACCCATAAGGTTCCTTTTCCCCCCGGGGGGTCACATATTTTCCTTCAGCTGACATGTAAAATGTATATAAGAAATCATCCACAACATGCTGCAGTGTGTCTGCCATGTATAACTTAAACTCAGGTCAACTGTTTGATTGGCATTCTAGAAGTTGGCGAATAAATAAGTAAACATACAACTTTATGGACAACAACTCATTTACTGCATAAAGCAATGTTTAGATATAGCTTCCTACACTGTTATCAAGCTAGAGTCATAGTGGTGTAAGAATCTACATCGAAAGGTTGCTTTATGCAATAAACCAGAAGATGCTGTCCATAAATATAGAATACTAAACGAGCTCCCGTGTAATACCAATTTTATGAAACGAGTGAATAGTTGTGGTATCTGGCGAGCGAAAGCGAGTTAGATTCCACAACTATTCACAAGTTTCATAAAATTGGTTTTACACGGGAGCGAGTTTAGTATTTTATTTATTACTTGCCATTTATAACGTTTTTTTAATTATACTGTTGAGTATGAATAGGCTGACACCTACACGATCCACGGCATAGTCCAATTGAGTTTAACAGAATAATACTCCAAAAACGTCAAAAGTTGAAACGAATGAATTTAATACCATACAACGGTCCACCTTTAGAATTCAGGCGTCCATTCCACAAAATTATTGTAGGGCTAATCGCAACTCACATACTTTAACTTAGACTAACAACTGTCGTTGTGCTACAATACGATCGCCTTGTGGAACGGGCCTTGCACGTAAATTGTGGAGTTTTGTTGCAAGATCCATCGGCGAAACAATGCCATGTGACGTCAGCCTAGCAACAAGGTTGCTTGGGTCATCAATTGTGCATAGGCTCCTCTCAGTGATCTATCAACTCCATATTTGTCGTTGAATAAGCCAAGGGATGTTGAGAGCTTTCAATATTTGTTCGTGAAACGTGTTCCGAGAGTACATAAGCACGCGTTTTGGTATTACACAATGTGTAATACAGCTGTATGTTTATTAAACGGGTGATCTTTTCACGGGCAAGTAATAAAGTGTTTTATTTACTCCGACCATTATGTTTTATCTGTTATTACATTTTTCTGCTAAAGAGTGAGTGAGTAAAAATTTAACATCAGATCAGCAATGATCATATTTAGTAACAGTCAGAGGACAGAACACAACAGGCCATCAGCCTGAAGATCCGGGGTAGAACAGGTCTTCAGCAACCCATGCTTGCCGTCAAAGGCGACTATGCTTGTCATAAGAGGCGACTAACGGGATCGGGTGGTCAGGCTCGCTGACTTGGTTGGCGCATGTCATCGTATCCCAATTGCGTGCATCGATGCTCTTGATGTCAATTACTGGATTGTCTAATCCTGACTCGATTATTTACAGACCGCCATCATATTGCTGAGTGCAGCGTCAAACAACAAACAAACATCAGCCTCAAGTTGTGACTCTCTGTGAGAGGGAACATGTCTTCTTTCCGTACCATTGGTCTGTCTGACATATTCTCATAAAAAATTAGGGGGCAATAAATATTTACACATATTTTATTTCATCTGACATGTTTTATGTGCTAAAGAAATCAGCTGCAGCACATAACATGCTCAATTGAACATTGCTATTTTACCAAATCAATCACTTGTTTCTGATTGTGTACAGAATAATCTAGAGTTCTGTCCCTTGTCCTTGTTACACAGTCTTCGCTAAAATAATTCCTTCAATCTTCCAAGTAAATTAAAAACCAACATATCACACACTTATAGAGTTTGAAATTCAAATCTCCCTCTTTGCTTTCTTACATTTTGTAAGAAAATAACAAAATGATGGTCTACATTTCATAGGGCAGATTAAGAAATGTCTGAAATTACAAAGACAACTTGAAATATGTATATATACATTACAACCAGTTCCTGCAGAGCGTGCCAATATGTCATTTCATTTATAAAATGTTTTTAACTGACTGCACAGTGCAGAATTGGTGCAGCCAGCCTGCTGCAAGACGCCACTGCTTGAACACTAAGATGCTGATATCACGTCTAACATTACATCTGCAATAACCCTGCACATGTGGAGAACCAGTTGTGCATGTATGAGAGTACAGATCATGCAGTGAAGATGCATAATGTGATACACATCATGCAGGGGTGCATCCAGGGTTTTAAAAAAGGGGATTCCACTTGGCCATTTGTAACCACAGAGGGGAGGAGGACCACCCAGAAGTCTACCGCAAAAATCACAAACAAGACACACAAACATTATTAATTTTGATCCACAATCAACATGTTATCACGGTAGGTAATGTGCATACAAAATATCCTCAGATGTCAAAGAGGGGGTTGGCCATCCCAGAACACCCCCTCTGAATCCATCACTGTGATATGATAATATCATGTAAGTTGTGTGGGGTTTCATAATGCTCCATTGAATACCAATCAGCCCAAATGATACAAGAAGACATTGATTATAAATTATAGATTATTATTAAATATGTGCATAAATCACAAGAAGTATGTTACATACCTCGTTATGCCAATTAATCCGGTCTTTGAGTACAGCTGACATTATGATTGATTACTAAACTAAATGAATCACTCTATTCTTTAAATGATTCTATATTTTCCAAGGATGTGATTTTTTAATGATAATCTTTATACAGACAGCTTTTCATTTGACAGTAATGTTACATATGATATTTTCAAAACTGTAACCCATAAACTATTTCAAACGATTCCTGAATTGATGTAAGATGCCGTGCTTGTTTTTCACCAAACACTGCATCATGAGCATCATCTGTCAGGCATGATGTCACACAATCAACCTCATCACCAGGCCTGACCACACGCGCCATTCAGTTGCATCCCAGAAAAAGCACAGGTTGCTCGGAGCCTATTTTAACCACAAGTGTCAAAAGGGTTGTATTGTGGTTGGTTTGTTGTTTAACGCCGCACTCAGCAATATTCCAGCTATATGACAGCAGTCTGTAAATATTCGAGTCTGGACCAGACAATCCAGGGATTGACATCATGAGTATTGATCCACACAATTGGGATCGATGACATGCATCAACCAAGTCAGCGAGCCTGACCACCTGATCCCGTTAGTTGCCTTTTATGACAAGCATAGTCACCTTTTACGGCAAGCATGGGTTGCTGAAGACCTATTTTACCCCGGAATCTTCATGGGTCAGTTGCATTGTAGACAAGATGTGGCGCCATATATGTATAAGTTCCAGCGGAACTTTTACTACCAACATTTGTTCCTTTGGAGGTGCATATGGTGTCACGGTTTGGTTCCCATCACACTGACATTTGTTCCAGTCATACAGGAACTTTCACACACATATTTCCTACCTTGTGAAATGTCAAGTGTCTAAAAGTGGGATGCTTTATCTGTGAAAATTCCTATTTGACATTTCCGGTAACATTTTGAAAAAACCCTCAAATTCATTAAAACATTAAAACATCTCTGTTACCATGTTAAAAAAATGGTCTTATGGATCCTTCATCCCAACAGCCATAGTATTCACTGTCAATTGCCTTATTGTTAAGTTATTTGACATAAACAGTCATTTCATGGAAATCTACTGCAGCAGTACTTCCGAATTCAATTGCACTTTGGGCTCTGTATTATCCGTTCTGTCATAATAACATATTTCACATTTGCCTTTATCATTGATAAACTATCAGGATTTGTTTCATGCTTTCCTTTTTCATCATATTCTTTTGTTTTTCTTTTCGAGTATCTTTATTTTTATTGTGATTGTATGTCTTAGTTTCACTGTTTTTCATGTTGCACATCTGGGTACAATGTGTGAGGCCCATTTCTGGTGTCCCCCGCCATGATATTGCTGGAATATTGCTAAAAGCGGCGTAAAAGCATACTCACTCACTCATGTTGCACATCAACAATATACAGGAACATCGCTCATAAACACACCCAAACATTTGTTCCCATTAGTCGGAACTTTTCACTACAGGGTCGGAACATTTTCACTGCAGAACAAAAATATACTAACAGTATGATGTATGAAATTTAGTGGGCTTACAAGGTTTAATCAAGAAATGTTGAATGGCTTATGAGTTGTGCTCCGCAAAATGAAGCCTTCATTTTAACACAGGTCCATCTTATTAAAGCTTTATTACTGCAGAGTCTAAACAAATAAACAAACGACTTGAACAGTAGACAGAATATGTTTCGCACTTGTCTAAAGGGGTTTCACAAGGAAATAGGGGCGGTCAGGCAGCCTCAGTGGTTAAAGCGTTTGCTTGTCACGCCGAAAACCCGGGTTCGATTCCCAACATGGGTACAATGTGTGAAGCCCATTTCTTGTGTCCACCGCCGTGATATTCCGGGAATATTGCTTAAAGCGGCATAAAACCATACTCACTCACACACAAGGAAATAAAAGACAGTTTATGAGTTACACTAAAGAAACAATCCCTACATTCATTTGGAAATGCAAAAAGTCTCAAAATGTTCCTCGTCTGGGCGGGGAATAATTAAATAAAATTTCTTGATGAATATTGCAAGAGGCAAGAGGAGGATTAACAAAAATAACATTTGCTGGTATTGATTTGAGGTCAATTTCCACAACATGCAACTTCAAACAAAAGATTTGACAATATTAAGCAGAGTTTTCTGTTTTGTTCTTGGCAACAATACTCTAAATTGATGGCTTATCTAAAAGACTTCAAGGTTATCAGTGGAAAAGAAATTGTCAATCTCTTTGAGTCCAAGACATGTTCTAGACATGTTTCAAAAGTTTTAGTATCATTCAAGAGAAGTTAGAAATCCATAAAAGACACATGCCCAACAAACAACTGATGAAATGTCAAAGCTTATTTAGACACGCAACCTTAGTGAAGTAATACTGAGACAGCTATCAATTTACACAAAAGAATAAATGTTTGACAGCCATAACAAAATATAAATGCCTCGACATAATCAGATTAAATGTCATAAATTGCTGAGGGGATACGAAAACAGTTTTGAAAATGATCCCTTACAGCATTCAGTCTCATGATTCAACATATATTTTGGCACGAGAGAAATAAGTGGGAGTGTTGATGGTGATGTGAGCAAATAGGATGGGATTACAACAGCGAAGGAAACAGACAGTCAACATCACACGGCACACCCACAAGGGGAATCAAACCTAATAGCCTTCAGCCCTGTTTAGCAAGCACTGTGTCCTCTGACCCACCTTAGATCTTTCCATCCACTCAGTTAAAAACACTGTATTACTAAAACATTATGTCTGTCGGGGAGTAGGACTCTGTGATCCCTTGCATGTTAAAACTCTGAGATATTATCTTTGTTTGGATGTTATTTAATGCTGCAGTTAGCTACATTCTAGCTATAAGACCGTAACCAGTAAATAAGACTGGACCAGACAATCCAGTGATCAATATTGTGAGCACTGATCCACTGGGATATGAGGATACGGTATCAACCAAGTTACCTAGCTTGACCCCCAGATCCATTTAAGTTGGTCGCCTCATACGACCAGCATAGAGAACCTATCCTTACCTGGAACCCCCACAGGGTGAGAATGGTATATAGTTAAACAGGATGTATAAAAGGTTTGGCGAAGAATATTGTAAGCTTCTTTAATTATTGTTTTACCTGAAAGAGACAAATGAATTTGGGTTAAGACATCTTGCCATACGTTTTCTTATTGAGCTGACATAACAGAAAATAAAAGATAATAATAATAAATGTTTTTCAGAAGAGGAAATAATAATTTGTCATGATGTACACCAGTGATTGAAATGTCCTCGTGTGCCAGTGGGCATTCATTATGAAGTTCAGGCGTGCCCTTTTGAATTTACTAAAAAAATAGTTTCAGATACAATTTTTGCCGATCCTTGCATTAAAATCCTGTAAAGCTATATCATTGGGTGTGTCTTGACCGAATCACCGGTAGATTCCAAGAAAACGTGTGTACAGATGATTGCTGTGTCCGGCTTAGTTTACAAGAAAATACACAAGGTAATCTTAATCCCTGGACGTAAAATAATGCCTATCAGAACAAAAAATACAATTTAAACGGTAAATAAACATGTCTGGTGATTTTTTATCTCAAATTTCGAATTTGTACTGACACTTGGTATCACCCGTTCAGTCTCATCACCCGTTCATTTACCGGAATTCGCTGAAGGGGTAGATCTACGGTGAATTTTTTTTTCTGCGCTTGACATTCGAATTTATGTTTCCAAAATACTGAATTGCCAGAGTGGGGTGCGCATTATACAATTTCTGAATCCCCGGGTTCATATCGTGGATCACGCTGTTCACCAGGCATGTGCATATCCTCATTAATCATGTATGTGGCCACTTTGTTTGTGTGAAGGTACATTATCACTGGCTTTATGTACAGAACATCTTTCAAAGGTACTCTTTCTTTAAGAAAAAGCATTCAAAATGCATGCCCTTAAAGCACCTGGAACTTGTTATAACCATGCCATTGGCACTCAGAATTGTTTATTCATGGCAAACTGGGGGGCCATAGGCCCATAGTTCAATGTAGTAACAAGGTATGCATGTTTCTTCTAACTTACAATGCATGTTGTACGTAATGTAATGTAATATTTTGGAATAATGTGATATTTAAGGTTGACCTTCTTCCCGAGTCAAGAGAGTTAACTGACTTTAAAAGTCCAGTTTCCACCGTTGCCGAACTAGGCTGGAATTCATTGGCTCGATCGTAGCGCCACCAGTGGCTATTACCAGTTATGTCCCTTCTAAGCCTCTCCTATGGACCAATCAGATTCCACCTCCCGTATAACTTGCATTTGCTTCAAACAAAATGGCGTCACCAAGACAAGACGATCTGATCGATAATCAAGACCTATATTGTGATCAAACGGGTCTTACATCACGAAATGCATCAAATAACGTGAGCACCTTAATCAAAAACAAGAAAAGATTCGAAATATATGTTGACAACGAGTTAGCGGTGCACATGCTTTGCAAATCCTGCAATCGACCGAAATCTGCACGACAGTTTACGAACCGGATTTCGATTTCGTTGCGCGAATTTGATTGGACTATGCATAGACTCGTTAGTCCAGCCAAAATGTAACTATATAATACCAGCCTAGTTCGGCAAGGGTGGAAACTGGACTTTAACAATAATCAACTCTCTTGCTTCGGGAAGATGGAGGTTGGCATGAGTATGCAAAACAAATTGACATTTGGATAAGATGTCAGACCTCCAGATAAGCTATTGGTGGTGTGGGTATTTTACGCATTCATTTTAAAATCATTGGGTATCAGTAATTCTATCTCCGTATTCAAATTTTTCTGTTACCCACTAGTTTTTACACATGTGGGTATTTCAGTTAAATATTTAAAAACACTATTCATCTAGTCCCTGCAAACTGGTGTCGTGTGGGTTCGAGAGCTTTATAGGACTCAAAAATACCACGATACTTCCACAAGAAACTGTGATGGCAAATGATCATGATGTGACTGTCATCGTGGAGTTTGGCAAGGTTGACAGAATGCCCGTTTATAACTTCAAAATAAGTTGCTGATTTGCTAATCGAATACGCAGGGTTACTTCACAATATTTTGATGATACGCACAAGTTTTATTTTTGTAGTGTATCTGTAATGTTCGTTGCGTATTTGATACTCATGGATTATATTTTACTGCGTATTTCTGCATTTCTGATGCGTATTTCACGGAGATACGCAGCTTATCTGGAGCTCTGGATGTAGACATCTTTGGAATGTTTCTTAATTGAAGATAGGGGGGCACGGGTGGCCCAGTCGTCTAAGGCGCCGCGATTTGCTGTGCAGAGTTGCGTCCCTTGGACACGCCAGAAACCTTTGATTGTGGGTTCGAATCCCGGTTTGCCCTGATTATGTTTCTAGGTTTGTCAGCACCATACCCGTGCTCGTGGGTTTCACCGAAGTGGTAAACGTCTGAGACCTGCATCACTTCGGGCCTTCCTCCCACATTAAGCTGACACGCCATGATATGACTGGAATACTGTTAAAAGCGGCGTTAAACCCAACTCACTCACTCACTCACTAATTGAAGATAGAGTTTACGCACAAGCATAAAATGATACTCATTGTCTACAACATTAAGGTTACAAGATGTATAGATATTGTTGGACTTTTGAAATATACCTTTATAGATCTTTAAATCATAAAAAGGCATCACTCTAAGGCAAGGAATTTCTTATCTTGTACACTGAGTGAGTTTATTTTAAAACAGCTTTGAAACATTTTCCACTCACTGCCAGATAACCTATACTCAGTAGGTGAGGTGAAATGGGGTTTAACGTCATGTTCAAGATTATGGCACTTAGATAGCATCAGATCAGTTTTATAGTGCTAGCACACTGAAATACCTTGCTGCAGTTTAACATGAGTACCCCACTCAGACACAGTATATTGACTCCGAGCTGACCTGACCATTTATGCTGAGGGCCAGGCAGGGTAACAAAAAATACCATCTTTTAACGTCTTTTGGTATGACACGGCCGGGAATTGAACCCACGACCTTCCACTCTCTGGGCAGATGCTCTGTGCACTGAACCACGGAGGCAGTCTTATACCAAGTATTTTCGACTACTTGCCTGGACTTATTTACTTACCATTGCTTTATTGCCAGTCAAACTACACTGTAGAAACTCTCTAGGGAAAGTTCACAGTGACAAAAGTTGTAAACATTTATTATTTTTGTTAAGTCCAAGGTCACATTATATCTATATTGCAAAGACCAATGCTCATGACGTCAATCATTGGATTGGCTAGTCCAGATTCAATTATTTACAGACTGCCATCATTATAGTTGGAATATTGCTGAGCATGACGTTAAACAACAAACTAACAAAACATAACTTTGGTGGGGACAGACCGAGGAATCATAGGAATCTTGGATTCAAACCAAAGGCACTCAGATCCTGGCTCACTGGGGAGACAACTCTGTCCTACATACCTCATGACTAATGTACGGCAATTTCTGGATATTGTGACAATAATGGTATGTGGTTATATATACCCTGTGTGTGTTGCAATCATGTTATCAACTGGCTATAATTTCTTCATCAATGAGTGAGTGAATTTGGTTTTACGCCGCTTTTAGCAATATTCCAGCAATATTACAGCGGAGGACACCAGAGATGGGCTTTACACATTGTACCCATGTCGGGAATCGAACCCGGGTCTTCGGCGTGACGAGCGAACGCTGTGACCACTAGGCTACCCGACCACCCGAATGACATATGAAACAAACGGAGATTGAGATCCGCAGTGTTTGTCTGTCGCCATACTGCCAGGTCAGCTCAAACCAACAATGTGTTTATGTTTATGCTCACGAATCTCCAAAGTCAATGTTGATATACCAATACCATTTTGCTGTAAGGAGCTTGAATTGCAGAGACAACAGAGCTCACCAAAATGTCTGTCATATCTAATAAGCTAACATTGACCTTCAATCCATGTGAGCTTAAAGTAAAGAAGCTTTTAAGATAGTTTGTCCCTAGATGACTAAACTGTGTCCATTTACATTAGATCTCCTTTTGTCACACAATGCCCTCAACCTGACAGGAAATCGATGCATCTCCATCACTGGCTGATAACAGAATAATTACTGACCAGGATCTGATCCAGTAGAGATGATCAATCTGTCAAAACACATCCTCAGATCGTAAGTGTGTACAGGGAGTTAGTGTATGTCTGTCTGTTGTTCAACACCTCACTCAGCAATATTCCAGATATATGTGGGCGGTCTGTAAAACTCGAGTCTGGGCCAGACAATCTAGTGATTAACAACATCAGCATTGATCTACGCAATTGGGTTACAATGACATGCATCAACCAAGTCAGCAGCCTGACCACCCGATCCCGTTAGTCGCCTTTTACGACAAGCATAGTCGCCTATTATGGCAATCATTGGTTGCTAAAGACCTATTCTACCCCGGATCTTATGTAACATACGACTGAAATGCTGTTCAGGGCAGCTTTAGACGAAACTCACACTCTCATCCACCACAAAAAGCAGGGTTCATATTCCACGACATAAATGGAACTTCCCGATCCTGTGAGTCACCTCTTACGACAAGCATAGTCGCCTTTTACGAACCATGGGTTGCTGAAGACCTATTCTAACCGGATCTTCACGGGTCAGGGACATAGAGAGGGAGTTCGGGACTAATGACGTGAACAGATTTCAGTTATATGTCTGCACGTCAGCTTGCTGTAAAACAGAAGTCCAAAGTGGTGCAGGCCTGAAGATGTTTTCACTTTAGTTTTCCACCTGTGCCTTGGTTGGTTTGTCGTTTAAGGCCGCGCTCAGCAATATTACAGCTATATGACCGTGGTCTGTAAATAATCAAGTCTGGACCACGCAATCCAGTGATTAATGTCATGAGCATTGATCCACGCAACTGGGATCGATGACATGCATCAACAAAGTCAGCGAGCCTGACCACCTGATCCAGTTAGTTGCCTATTACGACAAGCATAGTCACCTTTTACGGCAAGCATGGGTTGCTGAAGTTCTATTCTACCCCGGATCTTCACAGGTCGACTAATGATTTGAACAGATTTCAGTTATATATCTGCACGTCAGCTTGTGGTGCAGTCCTGAAGATGTTTTCACTTTAGTTTTCCACCTGCGCCTTCGCATGACAAGTGAACACTTTAACCAGTAAGGGACCCCACCTCCTCATGTTCATGGGTTCTCTGTGCAAGATGAATAGTTTTTATGGTTGTATTGTGCTTAACTTAGAGAGTGCAGTGTTGTTTTACAATTCAATCAGCAGCATTCCAGCTCCTGTGTTTATCATGCCAGGTTTATCTAGCTCTGACTATTTACAGACCTCTCTGAGCCAGCTGGAATATGGCTGACGGCAGCGTAAAGCAACAAGCGAACTGATAACGTCAATCTGTTTACAGCACATGTTGCACTGCGTGTGTCTCACATGGGATGGATGATGTTGAGTTGGATCACATTCATCAACTATTGATTCTGATTCATTCATTATAGAATGCATTGTGCAACAGTCTCATCACACATTCATTGCCCTGGGGTAACAGTGGTTAATGATTGTCCTGTCAAAAATCTTTGTTTGATTCTACACATTGCTACAATGTGTGAAGCACATTTCTGGGGTGGCCTGGTGTGATATTGCTGGAATATTGCTAAAAGTGGCGAAAAACAACATCACTCACTCCCATTGTGAGGTGTTAGATTGTATTTTTAAATGTATTTAGATTTCGAGTGAGTTTTGGTTCAACTCATTTTGAACACAATTTCAGAAAATCATGGTGTGAAAACTTTGGTGAAAACTAGGAGTATCTGTAAGGTGCTTACAGACCAACAACATGATTAAGATGAATCTGGGATTCGAACCCACAGCCTCAGAATTCTCTTCACAGCAAACAGCTGCACATTTGACCACAAGGCATCAATGTCTCTTTTAGATTTTGAACGCCTCAAAATTTAATTCTAAATAAACAGAACTTCAAATCATCCTTTCTTTCATTGCAAATGAAATTTAACAGCTAAATGTAACCACGGAAACATATATTGGTTATCATATGAGAATCTGTTCAAACATCAGAATAAATGGTAATGCCGTGTCAAACAGTTCCGGTGCCGACAAAGCATTGGATCATAATCAGGGTGAATTAATGTTCCGAATTCCACAATCATTGGCTCCTTGCAAAGGGAAACACATTTGGATTGCGAAATGTGGCACCTAAGGCAACAACTTTAGCCATCCAAGGACCCACACATGTTAGAATTACTAGAGGCAATGAGTGAGCAGGCTCTTATGCTGCTTGCAGCCAATTCCAGCCATATCACTCGGAGGGGTGGTGGGTGGAGGACGCGAGGCACCAGAATCAGGCTTCACACACCAGACCAATGCGGGGAGTCAAACTCAGGATGAGCCAGTGCTTAACTACTAGGCTACCCAAACACCCACATGATCAATAGCTTCCCTGACACACCCTTGAAATATGACCATTAGCTACCATGAAACATCCGAGCGAGTAATATGACCATTACCTTCCTGACACACCCTAGAAATATGACCATTAGCTTCTCTGACATACCCTAGAAATATGACCATTAGCTACCCTGAAACACCCTAGAATTATATGACCATGAGCTACCCTGAAACACCCGAGAATCATATGACCATTAGCTACCCTGACACACCCTAGAAATATGACCATTAGCTTCTCTGACATACCCTAGAAATATGACCATTAGCTACCCTGACACACCCTAGAAATATGACCATTAGCTACCCTGACATACCCTAGAAATATGACCATTAGCTATCCTGCCACACCCTAGAAATATGACCATTAGCTTCTCTGACATACCCTAGAAATATGACCATTAGCTACCCTGAAACACCCTAGAATTATATGACCATGAGCTACCCTGAAACACCCGAGAATCATATGACCATTAGCTACCCTGACACACCCTAGAAATATGACCATTAGCTTCTCTGACATACCCTAGAAATATGACCATTAGCTACCCTGACACACCCTAGAAATATGACCATTAGCTACCCTGACATACCCTAGAAATATGACCATTAGCTATCCTGCCACACCCTAGAAATATGACCATTAGCTTCTCTGACATACCCTAGAAATATGACCATTAGCTACCCTGAAACACCCTAGAATCATATGACCATTAGCTACCCTGAAACACCCTAGAATTATATGACCATTAGCTACCCTGACACACCCTAGAAATATTACCATTAGCTACCCTGAAACACCCGAGAATCATATGACCATTAGCTACCCTGAAACACCCGAGAATCATATGACCATTAGCTACCCTGAAACACCCGAGAATCATATGACCATTAGCTACCCTGAAACACCCGAGAATCATATGATTATTAGCTACCCTGAAACACCCGAGAATCATATGACCATTAGCTACCCTGACACACCCTAGAAATATGACCATTAGCTTCTCTGACATACCCTAGAAATATGACCATTAGCTACCCTGACACACCCTAGAAATATGACCATTAGCTACCCTGACATACCCTAGAAATATGACCATTAGCTACCCTGCCACACCCTAGAAATATGACCATTAGCTTCTCTGACATACCCTAGAAATATGACCATTAGCTACCCTGCCACACCCTAGAATCATATGACCATTAGCTACCCAGAAACACCCTTGAATTATATGATCATTAGCTACCAAAAGACAAATGACCTGTCATGAAAGTGTCCCAGACTGGTCACAGAAAGGATGGCTAATCTATAAGTAGAGAACTAACTCATCATAGCCTGATAATCTGCACACTAATGTGGACATCAAAAACGCCAAATAACGATCTAGTGATGGATTGAAATTCAATATGTCTCACAAGTAAACGCTAAAAATATATAGCTTTCGTTAAGTCATGTCATTAGGTGACACACAGGAATTAATCAATAATTCTTAAACCATAGCAGAGTGAAGTCATTAAGCCGTACTTGAGTCTGAATAATGCTTGATTACCATAATGACCCTTATTTCAGTCCAATGTGGATAGGTCTGTGTCTACTAGAACACTCTTTGTCGAAAAAGAGAAGCCAAAAACAAATATGGTGATAATAAAAAAATAAAGAATGAATGTAGGAAGAAAATACATAAAACATATTAATAGAAGGATGGTGAGGTAGCCTAGTGGTGAAAGCGTTTGCCTGTCTCACCGTTAGCCAGGTTGAATTCCTCAAATGGGCACAATGTGTTAAGCCCATTTTCAGGTGTCCCCTGGCCCAGCCATTGCATTGCTGGAGTATTGCTACAAGCAATGTAAAACCCTGCTCACTCACTCACCCGTCCTTAAATCCTAAGACACGTACATAAAAAAGTACATAGATATATGCATATGTACATACACTTCCAGAAACCTACATTTGGGGAAGCGGGTGGGGCAGCCTAGTGGTTAAGCATTCGCTTGTCACGCCAATGGCCTGGGTTTGATTCCCCACATGGGTATAAAGTGTGAAGCCCATTTCTGGTGTCCCCTGCCGAGAAATTGCTGGAATATTGCTAAAAACGGCATAAAACCATACTCACTCACTCACAAAGCAGTATCAGCACAAAGACCATCTTGGCCCCGTGTTTTAACATTGACTTATTGCAATTGTAGCTCGAAGACTTTGGGGGACATGCCCAACAAACTGATCATAGCGCTTAACTACTGTCGTAAATGCCAGTTTGTAACATATTAACGTGCGACCGTCTTAGTGCTAAGATCACTTAGTGGCACCTGGCCCTGCAAGTAAAGAAGTAGGGCACACAATCTATAGTTAGTGAGTGAGTGAGTTTGGTTTTACCCCGCTTTTTGCAATATTCCAGCAATATCACAGCGTGGGACACCAGAAATGGGCTTCACACGTTGTACCCATGTCGGGATTCAAACCCGTGTCTTTGGCGTGACGAGCGAACGCTTTCCCCACTAGCTAGGCTACCCGACCGTCCTCACACACAATCTATAACATATATGAACATATGATGAAAGACAGTCTTAGCGCTAAGATCGGTTTGGGGAACTGGGCAATACAGTAAAGATGCAAGACACGCAAGGCAAAATAATTCTATTGATTGTTTGGATAATTCATTGGTAGCATGATCAATATCTAATGAAGCAATATATCAAGTCATGAATAATTGCAGTGTTTATTTGAATAGTTACACTAAACATCCGTTGTTATCCAAGCTTATCAAAGATTATGAAAGATTTAGCTGAATCCAGCTATATCCAAACTGCAGAACCATTCACCAGTCATCATTCTCCCTTTCGGGCACAAACCTTCCATTCCAAAAACGTCTCTAGCAGCGACACAAAATACAAACTGAATTCTGATAGCCATTGACACAGCCATCTGAGGATTCAGTCATGAAAGATCACTTGTATTGCATGACAATCTCATGAGAAGTGATCAAAAACTGAATCAGTGAAGTCTGATGGCCATGAAGATTATCAGGTCTGGTGCTTCAAGCATCAGGTCTCCTGGTGCTTCTAGCATCATTGTGTCTCCCATTTGGTACTGACTGATTAAACTATTGATTCAATGTTATTTGTTGTGTGCCGGAGGTATTACAATGAAATTATCAATATTGAAACTTGACGTCCATGAAAATTTGAAACACTGATATCAATATACAGAGCTCCAGATAACTCTTTGAGCAATTGAGTTTTTACTCTAGGGCTTCTATTTTAATTGGGTTATTACATTTTTCATTGGGTAACCAATATTTTTTCACTCATCTATTTATCACTCTATTGGTTTTTTCCCAAAACTAGTGAACATTTTAAAATTTTAAAAAATTGAAATAATATATATGTTCTGGATGATAACTGTTCTAATTATACGGACTTGACTCAGAAAATAAATAAGCTCGTAATTGTGTTTCGGAAATAAGCTTCTCTGTACTCCATGCTGAAACAGCTTCATTGGGTATTTACTCGTGCTGTTTTTATACATTTGAGTTTTTCATTTAATAAATGCGTTTCTGTATGCAAGTTAATTGAAACTAATTGGGTTTTGATTATTTGGGGAGGGGGGTGGGGGGTGGTATTTTATGCAAATAAGCTGCTTATCTGAAGCTCTGAATATAAAATGTCAACGCCAAAGAAAGATTAATCTCAATGGAAACAGATTCCATTGCACATAAAAGGCCAAACAGTGGTCAAAATTATGTAATTATGTGAATGGATCAGTCTATCTAACATGAATCTTTGGAGCTCCGATACTCTGACTGTATTGAAAGATGCTCACAATATTGACCACTGGTTTGCCTGAGTGAGTGAGTGAGTGAGTGAGTGAGTATTGAACACATACTGGCATTGTTTCAGCCCCATAACGACAATAACAAGTTATGGAATTAAACAGCAGGTTATTTCTATCAATACATCAAACTTGTACTTTTAACAAAAATATTAATAACTGTTAAAACACAAGTTACAGGTCACAGCAAGCAAAGCCAGGTCCTGGGCCCACTTACACAAAGCGATCTTAGCACTACGACTGTTGTAAGCCTATGTTAAGGTATGGGAGTTACGATCATCTTAGCGCTAAGATCGCTTTGTGCAAATGGGCCCTTGTCTGTCTCAAGCAGCACTGCAGGTTTTCATCATGAGTCATTCAGTAAGCCATGATATTACTGCCGACTTCAATGTGCAACATTCTCAACAAAAAGATGGCACAAGTGGTAGTATGTGAACAATCTCAGCCATAACATGTTGATCAAGTGACCTATAAAGCTGTATAGATGGCCCAGCATCAAAGCCAGTAATTGGCAAGGTGAGCTAGAAAACTCCGCTGGCATTTTGTGTTTTGGAGAGTCTTTCTCTATAGAGAAAGCCATTAGCTGCTGTCATAGTCAGCGACAGCAAGGACGCCTGCTCCATTCCTTGTAGATTTAATACGTTAGTTGCCTTACACCGAATACTTGATATGTAATGGAGGGATTGGCCATGTGGCTATCTTGTTATGCCTAATGCTCATCCTAATGTTTCAAATTTGGAATGTGGTATGGGATATTATCATGAAAAATATTTAAAGCTTTCAGATCCCACTTATCAGGTTCAACCAATCAAATTGCAGCAAACGTATACCCATCGTTTATAATCAAGTTATATCTCTTGTTGGCCTGGCAATATAACCATACTGATTTGAGCAATATTCAAGCGATCAGCAAGACACTGAGAAGTGGCTTCACAAGTTGAACCTATATCAGTCCCTGCTGTATTTCTAGATTCTGTGGGTGGAATATTTCAAGAAATGCCCACTCGGATTAGAAATGTACCTATCTTCCAGAAATTAACTTTTTTTGCATTACTGCTTTACTGAAAGTGCCTTATACGTTTACACCAGTTATCTCGAGATTCACCACAAAACTGGGACGTAAAAGAATATTAGACAGCTTTGATACAGGGTGATTAGACGTATAGTGTACAAGCTTAATGAACAGAGGTAACCCTGACTTGTAGTAGAATTTGGGAGGAATTAAAGATACAATTAATGTTAACTGCACTAACTATTGCTCTCCAACATGTCCAAGACATTGGATTTCCATACACTGTGCATGGTGATGACCGAGCACTTTTCAGGGGAAAATATTCCATCCTGTCTATGAGGTCACATTATCTCCGAACCATTCATAACTGTCACAGTCAGGGCGTCCAGATAATTTACCTTGATGAATCATTCCACTGACTACATGTGGCTATCGGCAGATGGACAAAAAGCACCCATGGTACCATCAGGTAAAGGTAATCGTGTCATTGTTTTGCATGCCACAACCCATGATATGGGGCTTATTTGTGGATGTGTGCAAATTTTCGAGGCAAAAATGTGTTCATAGACTGGTCGGAACTTCAGCTATTGCCTATTTAAAACATAATCAGTGTCATTGTCATGGATAACGCCAGTTAATATAACGTCCTGGAATCAGATACTGTCGCCCAAACCATGAAGGCGACCATAAAGGAATATATGAGATTGTCAACTTCAGACCATCTGAAACGAAAGTTCAACTCATGGAGAATATTCGGCTGAATAACAAACCAGTAAAGTAAACCAGTTACCTTGTCTTTCGTACGCCAGTCAGACATTGTGAGCTCAACCCTGTTCTACCACAGCAGAACATCCAACCATGTAAGAACATTCAGGCAGAATAGTAGCCTCTGCTATTTTCAAGTATGATTTTCAAAATGTCAATATTTTTTTTATTTTTTTTTTATTTGTTTAAAAATTCTCTATTTTTATTTTTGTTTCATCTAATGAATTCCTAAAAAAATCTATTTTTGATACCATAACAGATCAGTCTGATCATGATGCTCGACCTTCAGTCAAGATGAGCTAAATCAAATAATATCAAAGTGGCCATACTTGATTATTTACACATAATACAGCTGTAACATTTAATAGACTATCTCGTTGCTCACTCACCCGCTACACAAGTTTTGATAATATTGTTTGTTTGTTGCTAAATGCCATACTCAACAATAATCCAGTTATATGACCTCAGTCTGTAAATCCAGACCAAGCGATCCAGTGATTGACAATACGAGCATCTATTTATAGAATCAGCATACAATGACATGCATCAATCAAGTCAGCAAGCCTGACCACCCGATCCTGTTACTCGCCTCTTTCTGACAAGCATGGGGTGCTGACGACCAATTCTGAGCCAGGTCTTCAATAGGATATATACATCAACTTTTAACATGGCTCACGGAAAAAAAATAATTTTTACAGCATCTTAATTCTATTTCCAGCCTTACACGTGAGGTTCATGACCATGCAACTACAACATAATATCACATCCATTAAGATTCACCATTAATGTGTAATATAATCACAAGTATCCAAATCTACTTCGCTTTCATTGAAAAATTCAAATTTCAGAAATACTAAAGTCTTAACTCATCATAACAATTTCAAGAGTCATAAAGAAAATCAAGGGATTTAATGAAAAATTCATTTTCACAATAAATCCTGAGATTCTGTTGCAGATGGCTGTCATATTTTATTGATTTGTTCTCTGCTTGTTAACGTCAATCATATACATGTCAATGGTTCCAATCATATTCAGGCCTGCCTGGTCTAATATCTGGATCCATGCACTAACAGCTCTATATAACTGACTGAATCCATGCACTGTCTACTGGTAAACATAACAGTAGCTTGCCTCACTATGCTCGGTCAATAATTGTTGCATTTGTGAAAACAATCTACTCATGAATAAAAGTAGATCTTATCAACACGGCGCAGCATTACAAATATATGAGTTATCGATCTGGGATGAAATATTAACATGATGAGGCAATACTTTTAAAATTTACTGGTTTATGGATTTTTAGACACTAAAGGACATGAAACTTGGAAAACCAAATCTGAAAAACACAAAAAGGGTTGTGAAAAACAAATGTCAATACATGCTACATCTGGCTGCAGATAATGGTTTTCTTCCCATGGAGATTTCAGGGTAGAATAATCCTCAATAGAACATGCTTGTGTCCTGTAGAGATTCTAGGTCCCCAGTACAACATGCTTGTCTCCTGTAGAGATTCTAGGTCCCCAGTACAATATGCTTGTGTCCTGTAGAGATTCTAGGTCCCCAGTACAACATGCTTGTCTCCTGTAGAGATTCTAGGTCCCCAGTTTAACATGCTTGTCACCTGAAGAGATTCTAGGTCCCCAGTACAATATGCTTGTGTCCTGTAGAGATTCTAGGTCCCCAGTACAACATGCTTGTCTCCTGTAGAGATTCTAGGTCCCCAGTTTAACATGCTTGTCACCTGTAGAGATTTTAGGTCCCCAGTACAACATGCTTGTGTCCTGTAGAGATTCTAGGTCCCCAGTACAACATGCTTGTCTCCTGTAGAGATTCTAGGTCCCAAGTTTAACATGCTTGTCACCTGTAGAGATTTTAGGTCCCCAGTACAACATGCCTGTGTCCTGTAGAGATTCTAGGTCCCCAGTACAACATGCTTGCCTCCTGTAGTGATTCTATGTCCCCAATACAACAAGCTTGTCTCCTGTAGAGATTCTAGGTCCCGAGTACAACATGCTTGTCTCCTGTAGAGATTTTAGGTCCCCAGTACAACATGCTTGTCTCCTGTAGAGATTCTAGGTCCCCAGTACAACATGCTTGTCTCCTGTAGAGATTCTAGGTCCCCAGTACAACATGCTTGTCTCCTGTAGAGATTCTAGGTAGGCACTGTAGGTACCCAGAACTCAGTACCCTCATTCCATGTTTTCTGTGGACGAAATGGTCTTTTGGACCATCCCACTGTAACTATCAACTGGACTCTTGCTTGGGGATTGTCTAAATGGGCAATAATTCATCCTTACTGTACTTCCTTGCGAGCAAGTTTTTCTCAATTCAAATTCTTAATCTGTTGTTGATTCTCAACATATTTCACCACACTAAATTGCTCTTTTTACAGGGCAGAATTGCTGTAACGAGATTGCTAGTTGTTTTGGAAAGATTCATCAGGACTACAATGAAGCCAAATCCCAGACCTAATCCAAACTCTATTACCATATAAATTGAGCGCAGAACCAATCCAGCGGCAATTCCATTAGTCTCTCCTTCCTGGCATTATCCCGCTGGCCTTCAGTGGACTTCAGCATCTTGGTTACCTCTCGGGGTCACAAGTGACTGCGGTTACCGTAGCCCCTCATCAGTTTGTAACCCCTCATCAGTTTGAAGCCCTCGTCAATAGGTGGCCCCTCGTCCATTGATAGCCATCTTCCATTGGTGGCCCTTGTCCAGTGATAGCCCTCATCCATTGGTGGCCCCTCATCCATTGATAGCCTTCATCCATTGGTGGCCCCTCATCCGTTGGTTTGCCCCTCATCCATTGGTGGCCCCCTCATCCATTGGTGGCCCTTCATCCATTGGTGCCCCTCATCCATTGGTGGCCCCTCATCCATTGGTGGCCCTCATCCATTGGTGGCCCTTCATCCATTGGTGGCCCTTCATCCATTGGTGGCCCCTCATCCATTGGTGGCCCTCATCCATTGGTGGCCCTTCATCCATTGGTGGCCCCCTCAACCATTGGTGGCCCTTCATCCATTGATGGCCCTTCATCCATTGGTGGCCCTCATCCATTGTGGCCCCACATCCATTGATGGCCCTTCATCCAATGGTGTCCCTTCATATATTGGTAGCCCTCATCCATTGGTTGCCCTTCATCCATTGGTGGCCCTCATCCATTGTGGCCCTTCATCCATTGATAGCCTTCATCCATTGGTGGCCCTTCATCCATTGGTGCCCCTCATCCATTGGTGGCCCTTCATCTATTGGTGCCCCTTCATCCATTGGTGGCCCTTCATCCATTGGTGGCCCTTCATCCATTGGTGACCCTCATCTGTTGGTGGCCCTTCATCCATTGGTGACCCTTCATCCATTGGTGCCCCTCATCCATTGGTGGCCCTTCATCCATTGGTGGCCCTTCATCCATTGGTGGCCCTCATCCATTTGTGGCCCCACATCCATTGTGGCCCCACATCCATTGGTGGCCCTCATCCATTGTGGCCCCACATCCATTGGTGGCCCCTTGTCCATTGGTGCCCCTCATCCTTTGGTGGCCCCTTGTCCAGTGATAACCTTCATCTATTGGTGGCAGTTCAGCTATTGTTAGCCCTCATCCATTGGTGGCCCCTCATCACTTGGTAGGCATAAAAAAACTGATTGAAACAGCCGATTTGACGGCTGCATCGCCGCAGAAGCAAATATTTTTAGAAAAGCACTTCTTTTACAATCGTTGTCGGTAGGCATATTTAAATACTTATATGTACAATCATATGCCACAAAATGAATAGTTGCGGTTACTATGATATTTAAAGGATGTATGGCAATACATTTAGTGCAGGAAACATATTTAAAGGTTTGACTACAACAGAGAGTTTGCTATTTAGCGTTTTTTATATATGACTGTGATGTCAACTCAACCCATGCCGCTTCACTCAGTATATTTGCTAACACCAAAGAGTTTGGGTTTTAATTAGTCATGGTAGAATGGAGATACATAAACATACTGTGTTTTCAATGAAGGGCTAGGTTACCTGGAGGTTTAACCACACTAAATTAAACATTTGAGACCTCACGCTGTGTTTTCAGGTCCAAATTCAATTTAACATGGTTAAATCACCAAGTAACCCAGCTCTATATTGAAAACACAGTATGTTCATCTCCTATGTCATCTCCACAGTTCTGCACCAAGTAAGTGAGTGAGTGAGTGAGTGAGTTGGGTTTAACGTCGCTTTTAACAGTATTCCAGTTATATCACAGTGTGTCAGCTTAATGTGGGAGGAAAGCCCGAAGTGATGCAGGTCTCAGACGTTTACCACTTCAATGAAACCCACGAGCATGGGTATGGTGCTGACAAACCTACAATCATAATCGGGGCGAACCAGGATTCGAACCCACAATCATAGGTTCTGGTGTGCCAAAGGGATGGAAATCTGCACAGTGAATCACGGCGCCTTAGACAACTAGGCCACCCATTCCCCCAGCACCAAGTGAATGTTCAGCAGCATGAGATTAGACCAGTAGGTCAACAATGTCAGGTTTGATAACATCTGAACAGCTCCTTCCAGCCATTGAGACTGACTTAGTCCACTGACCAAATAACAAATAGATTTGTAACCACTGGTTGCCACGGAGTCTAGCTGTGTAAGGGAGGGCTGGAGATGCTACCATGCAGACTGATTGAAATACAGGAGTCGCAACTCGTTGGAGGCATGTGGAATAGATGATTTCAGATCTCGTTCTGGGGATTCTAGGCCGGAATAGGTCACCAGTGCTTCATACTCTCTCCCCATGAGGATTCTGGGATAGACTAGGCTATCATCATCCTATGCTTGTTTCCATAGATATTAAGGTGCAGAATATGTCGACAGGAAATCCAAATTCCTCCCTTGTTTTTTGTAGGAACTAGTATTAACTGATGGAATAATATTGCATCAAATATGACTCATTAAAAATCATATAAGGAGAGGTTGGAGTGGAAATTGCACCAAATACACAGGATTCCTACATAATGGGAAATCCTGAACTAATTTAATACTACTGGGCAAACAACTTAAACCAGAGTCTAAAATATATCACAGCTAATAAGGTGAAAGGACTGAATGTGACCACATACATACACGTGGTCTACATTCAAACCCAATTTATATTTGTTTGTTTGTTTGTTTATTTGACGCTGCACTCAGCAATATTCCGGTTATATAATGGTAGTCTGTAAATAATCACAAGCACAGTCGCCTCTTAAGGCAAGCATGGGTTGCTGAAGACCTATTCTAACTCAGATCTTCACGATTCCAATGTTTATGACTGAGTGGCTGAAAGAGAAAACAGACTGTGTCAGTAACCATTTCCAACTACAAAACCATCAGACCCAAATTATGGTCTTGAAAACCAATTTTCTCATGGTTCCATCAAAACAAGAATTGTTGAAGAATTAAAAAACATCCATGCGGAGTCGCATATAATTGCAGTGAGTGTGTGTAGTCTAAGCCCCACCGTTGACTTGCAGAGTTGCATCCCTTGCTGTTGCAGGATCTGATTTGGGTTCATTGTCCAGATTTATTCTATTTATGATCCTTGGTCTGACAGCACTGTATCCATGGTGAGTACAACTTGACCAGCTTTCCTTCCACATTGAGCTGACACACAATCATATGTATTCCAATGATCATATTCTTAGTTATCAAACTGCTTCCATGGTCTACTGGATAGAGCATCTGCCAGATGGAAGACTCGGTGGCTGGGTGGGTTAGATCGCTGACTTTGTGTGCTGGCAATAAGGTGCCTCACTCTGGCAGTGTGGGTTCAAATCCCGGACGGAACTCAACCCAAAAAAGTATGAGAATCTGTACTTTACCACTTTCTAAATGGCATTGTGTGTTTATTTATATGTATTTTGTCTTTCAAATACAGCCAAGTGCAAACCTTTTAGGTGGAAAAACATCTCATGTAGTGACTTTCCATTGGTCCCGCAATGTTCACTGTATAATTATCATACATTTTATAGCTGACTGACTGACTGATATAGAAGATTTAACCTGCGCTTTCCGACTGCAGCGTATTTCGCACACAGGTTTTTATAGCTGATAAGTAGAACCCTTTAAGTAGAAAACCTGCAGACAAAATACATTTCATTGGTCCCCCGAGACACATTACATAGTAAATTGACTTGATAAGTAGAATAGCAGTCAGTGTGGTGGTAAATGCACTATTGACAAATTACCAGATAATTGGAAGTGCTAATCTCCACTCAACACTAGTTGCCCTGTCAATATCTAATCCACAATGAGATGACATTGAGTTCATCATGCTAATGAGCTGTAAACATTACAGATAAACATTAAAGGGGCATTCAAGGCAAGAAGTAGGCATCCCCATAGGCACCAACTGTGCTCCCCTTTCTGTGTTTCTGCTCTGTTTCTTTATGCATATGAATCGGAATTGGCAAAGTCAAAACATGGTATTTTGGTCAAGAGGTTTAACTTAAGCTTCAGGTATATGGATGATCTGATATCGTTCAATAACAATGAAATAGCCAATTCCCTTCATTAAAACCTAGTTGCACACTGGTCCCATAAATTTATCCATGTTGAATAGGGGTGACTATTGGTCTGGAAATCACTATTGCGATAACTATTGATATTACAAGCAACTATTGCGATAAATATTGATAGTTTTCAGTGTATCATTTTTTATGGCTTTTGGAGTTGAATTAAACCTTGGAACTGACGTTTCCTTTGAATATGATAAACATAAAAAAATTAAAAGTAAAGTTTGAGATATAACTGATTTATTTTTTCTTTACCCTAATAATTTAAGATAAAGAAACTTCCACACTACCATGTGTAAATTACTACCACTCCTGATCAAAAGAAAAACAGATTTGAACAGCATTGCATGTATTTTATTGAAACTGTAAAACAATCAAAACTATCAATAGTCCTAATTGAAATCAATACTATTGATCGGAAACTGATTTATAATCGATTTATTGACTTTAAGTGCTTACCAATAGCGATATATCGATATTTCGATTTATCATGACACCCCTAATGTTGAAACATGCACATGGACTCTTGATTACTTCAAGCCCTTAAATGCAAGACAAATTATACACGAAAGGGGTAATTGACTTAGTATGGTAAATTAGTTTAGACATATTGATGTGTTCAAAGATCAATGTTGCATTGGCATCTTAGGGTGAGAAACAAATTTGAATTTTTTAACATGCACTTGGTGCACGGAGACATAACTATTAGGTAATTAATTAAATAATACCTTGCACTGGTGCATGTTTTATATAGCTAAATGAAGCCTTGATTTAATAAAGTATTTTTAGTGCATGTGAACTTGAGTATAATGCGCACCCCTCATGGGTACAAGTTTGGGGGAAATTGCTCTCTCACATACTATGTGCACGTGCAGTCAAGACGACTTGGTAATAATTGCTACAGGCTTGGTCAAGGTAGATGCTTACTTTACAACAAAAGATTCCTAGCCATAATAGATTACAATTGCATTGCCTGTTCGCAGGCAATTCCTTTTACACCAAATTTAAAATTAACTCATGTAATTATATTGAAATGAATAGTAAGCTGTGCATGCATTATGCTCCTGTGATCTACTGGGGATTGTTACCCAACATAACAACTAAACACAATTTAAATGCCATAATCAGATTAATTTAACCAGAAACTAACATTTTACCATGGATATTATATTCCCCAAAAAAATATACTAAGTGTACATTCAATTCATTTCAAATTTTAATTTGTGAAAACCATTGTAGGGTACAGCCACATGAGGGTACAGTCACATGATGATACAGTCACATGATGATACAGTCACATGAGGGTACAGTCAGATGAGGGTACAGTCAAATGAGGGTACAGTCACATGAGGGTACAGCCACACGAGGGTACAGACACACGAGGGTACAGTCACATGAGGGTACAAACACATGAGGGTACAGTCACATAAGGGTACAGTCACATGAGGGTACAGTCACATGAGGGTACAGCCACACGAGGGTACAGTCACATGTGGGTACAGACACATGAGGGTACAGTCACATGAGGGTACAAACACATGAGGGTACAATCACATAAGGGTACAGTCACATGAGGGTACAGTCACATGATGATACAGTCACATGATGATACAGTCACATGAGGGTACAGTCAGATGAGGGTACAGTCACATGAGGGTACAGTCACATGAGGGTACAGCCACACGAGGGTACAGTCACATGAGGGTACAGACACATGAGGGTAGAGTCACATGAGGGTACAAACACATGAGGGTACAGTCACATAAGGGTACAGTCACATGAGGGTACAGCCACATGAGGGTACAGACACATGAGGGTACAGCCACATGAGGGTACAGCCACATGAGGCTACAGTCACATGAGGGTACAGTCACATGAGGGTACAGCCACACGAGGGTACGGCCACATGAGGGTACAGTGACATGAGGGTACAGCCACATGAGGATACAGTCACATGAGGGAACAGTCACACGAGGGTACAGTTAGATGAGGGTAGTCACATGAGAGTACAGTGACATGAGGGTACAGTGACATGAGGGTACGGCCACATGAGGGTACAGTGAAATGAGGGTACAGTCACATGAAGGTATAGCCACATGAGGGTACAGTCACATGAGGGTACAGCCACATGAGGGTACAGCCACATGATAGTACAGTCACATGAGGGTACAGTCACATGAGGTTACAGTCACATGAGGGTACAGTCACATGAGGGTACAGCCACATGAGGGTACAGCCACACTAGGGTACAGTGACATGAGGGTACAGCCACATGAGGGTACAGACACACGAGGGTACAGACACATGAGGGTACAGTCAGACGAGGGTACACTCACATGAGGGTACAGCCACATGAGGGTACAGCCACAATAGGGTACAGTGACATGAGGGTACAGCCACATGAGGGTACAGACACACGAGGGTACAGACACATGAGGGTACAGTCACACGAGGGTACAGTCACATGAAGGTACAGCCACATGAGGGTACAGCCACACTAGGGTACAGTGACATGAGGGTACAGCCACATGAGGGTACAGACACACGAGGGTACAGACACATGAGGGTACAGTCAGACGAGGGTACACTCACATGAGGGTACAGCAACATGAGGGTACAGACACACGAGGGTACAGTCACACGAGGGTACAGACACATGAGGGTACAGTCACATGAGGGTACAGACACACGAGGGTACAGACACACGAGGGTACAGTCACACGAGGGTACAGACACATGAGGGTACAGACACATGAGGGTACAGACACACGAGGGTACAGACACACGAGGGTACAGACACATGAGGGTACAGACACATGAGGGTACAGCCACATGAGGGTACAGACACATGAGGGTACAGACACACGAGGGTACAGTCACACGAGGGTACAGACACATGAGGGTACAGTCACATGAGGGTACAGACACACGAGGGTACAGACACACGAGGGTACAGTCACACGAGGGTACAGACACACGAGGGTACAGACACACGAGGGTACAGTCACACGAGGGTACAGACACATGAGGGTACAGACACACGAGGGTACAGTCACATGAGGGTACAGACACACGAGGGTACAGACACACGAGGGTACAGACACACGAGGGTACAGACACACGAGGGTACAGTCACATGAGGGTACAGACACACGAGGGTACAGCCACATGAGGGTACAGTCACACGAGGGTACAGACACACGAGGGTACAGACACACGAGGGTACAGACACACGAGGGTACAGACACACGAGGGTACAGCCACATGAGGGTACAGACACACGAGGGTACAGTCACATGAGGGTACAGACACACGAGGGTACAGACACACGAGGGTACAGACACACGAGGGTACAGACACACGAGGGTACAGTCACATGAGGGTACAGACACACGAGGGTACAGCCACATGAGGGTACAGTCACACGAGGGTACAGACACACGAGGGTACAGACACACGAGGGTACAGACACACGAGGGTACAGACACACGAGGGTACAGCCACATGAGGGTACAGACACACGAGGGTACAGTCACACGAGGGTACAGACACACGAGGGTACAGACACACGAGGGTACAGTCACACGAGGGTACAGTCACACGAGGGTACAGACACACGAGGGTACAGACACACGAGGGTACAGACACACGAGGGTACAGACACATGAGGGTACAGTCACACGAGGGTACAGACACACGAGGGTACAGACACACGAGGGTACAGACACACGAGGGTACAGTCACATGAGGGTACAGTCACACGAGGGTACAGTCACACGAGGGTACAGTCACACGAGGGTACAGTCACATGAGGGTACAGACACACGAGGGTACAGTCAGACGAGGGTACAGTCACACGAGGGTACAGACACATGAGGGTACAGTCACACGAGGGTACAGTCACATGAGGGTACAGACACATGAGGGTACAGACACACGAGGGTACAGACACACGAGGGTACAGACACACGAGGGTACAGACACACGAGGGTACAGACACACGAGGGTACAGACACATGAGGGTACAGACACACGAGGGTACAGACACACGAGGGTACAGACACACGAGGGTACAGACACACGAGGGTACAGCCTCATGACATGACAAGTTGGCTGATACCAATCAATGCCTCTCAGGTAAACTGTGATCCATCACCCCCCCTCACCCCCAACACTGCAATCCACTCAAGTGCTTACTGATATTGTAACATTATAAACATTAATATTTCCCCGTGTGACGAGTATGACAAAACATCTACCTGCTCATAAAGGTAAAAAAAGAGTGCAATGCAATACCATCAATGTTTTTACTTCCTCTCCTGTGTACTTGTTGCTAGGCAACCATGGTCATTTGTCCACAGTGTGTTATCAGACTGAATGTTTGATCGGTCCTTCACTACAGGAAACTGTGCAAGCTCAAAAACCACTGTGTAACCAAATATAACAACTGAGTCAAGCTTTAGGAAAGAGATATGCAAGCATATATTATGATATGAGACCTGGGACTTCAACTCGAATTTTTTATCACATGATAATTTTTGTCAAATGAAATATTTTTCTTTTGGCAGATAATGAAAACTATTTATTCTCTGGCATTGACGTTTTATATCCTGTTAAAATTCAGGCTTTGAAATGCCCTGTATCGGAGCGTCAATGGAACAGTTAATAGAACTTCCTGGTGCCTGGTGAGCACACTTAGAAATCATTTCATTTCAAATAGAAATACCTTTGACTATGTTTCTGCCATGCAGCCAGCAGTAATAATGCATTTCCCACAAGACAACCATATGGTTAAGGAACACACTTAATGTTCAAATAAACATCTTAATGAGTGCCCTGTGGCACACCTGAACATCTTGATGAGTGCCCTGTTGCACACCTAAACATCTTAATGAGAGCCCTGTGGCACACCTGAACATCTTAATGAGAGCCCTGTGGCACACCTAAACATCTTAATGAGTGCCCTGTGGCACACCTGGACATCTTAATGAGAGCCCTGTGGCACACCTGAACATCTTAATGAGTGCCCTGTGGCACACCTGGACATCTTAATGAGAGCCCTGTGGCACACCTGAACATCTTACTGAGTGCCCCATGGCACACCTGAACATCTTAATGAGTGCCCTGTGGCACACCTGGACATCTTAATGAGTGCCCTGTGGCACACCTGGACATCTTAATGAGAGCCCTGTGGCACACCTAAACATCTTAATGAGTGCCCTCTGTGGCACACCTGAACATCTTAATGAGTGCCCTGTGGCACACCTGAACATTTTAATGAATGCCCTGTGGCACATCTGAACATCTTAATGAGTGCCCTGTGGCACACCTGAACATCTTAATGAGTGCCCTGTGGCACACCTAAACATTTTAATGAATGCCCTGTGGCACACCTGAACATCTTAATGAGTGCCCTGTGGCACACCTAAACATCTTAATGAGTGCCCTGTGGCACACCTGAACATTTTAATGAATGCCCTGTGGCACACCTGAACATCTTAATGAGTGCCCTGTCACACACCTGGACATCTTAATGAGTGCCCTGTGGCACACCTGAACATCTTAATGAGTGCCCTCTGTGGCACACCTGGACATCTTAATGAGTGACCAGTGTCACACCTGAATATCTTAATGAGTGCCCTGTCACACACCTGAACATCTTAATGAGTGCCCTGTCACACACCTGGACATCTTAATGAGTGCCCTGTCACACACCTGAACATCTTGATGAGTGCCCTGTCACACACCTGGACATCTTAATGAGTGCCCTGTCACACACCTGAACATCTTAATGAGTGCCCTGTCACACACCTGGACATCTTAATGAGTGCCCTGTCACACACCTGAACACCTTAATGAGTGCCCCGTGGCACACCTGAACATCTTAATGAGTGTCCTGTAGCACACCTGGACATCTTAATGAGTGCCCTGTGGCACACCTGGACATCTTAATGAGTGCCCTATCACACACCTGAACATCTTAATGAGTGCTCTGTGGCACACCTGAACATTTTAATGAGTGCCCCGTGGCACACCTGAACATCTTAATGAGTGTCCTGTAGCACACCTGGACATCTTAATGAGTGCCCCGTGGCACACCTGAACATCTTAATGAGTGTCCTGTAGCACACCTGGACATCTTAATGAGTGCCCTGTGGCACACCTGGACATCTTAATGAGTGCCCTGTGGCACACCTGAACGAACATCTTAATGAGAGCCCTGTGGCACACCTGGACATCTTAATGAGTGCCCTGTGGCACACCTGAACATCTTGATGAGTGCCCTGTCACACACCTGAACATCTTAATGAGTGCCCTGTGGCACACCTGGACATCTTAATGAGTGCCCTGTGGCACACCTGAACGAACATCTTAATGAGAGCCCTGTGGCACACCTGGACATCTTAATGAGTGCCCTGTGGCACACCTGAACATCTTGATGAGTGCCCTGTCACACACCTGAACATCTTAATGTGTGCCCTGTCACACACCTAAACATCTTAATGAGTGCTCTGTGGCACACCTGGACATCTTAATGAGTGCTCTGTGGCACACCTGAACATTTTAATGAGTGCCCTGTCACACACCTAAACATCTTAATGAGTGCCCTGTGGCACACCTGAACATCTTAATGAGTGTCCTGTGGCACACCTGGACATCTTAATGAGTGCCCTGTCACACACCTGGACATCTTAATGAGTGCCCTGTAACACACCTGGACATCTCAATGAGTGCCCTGTGGCACACCTTAACATCTTAATGAGTGACCTTTGGTACAAATGAAAACAAACACATTCCCATCCCTACATTTGTGGACTAGATTCTGATGCAACCTGACATCTTAATAATTTCTTAAATCATATCACATCTCCAGTACAATCTTCCTGACATAAGTGTCCTTCAATAATGTGGAAAAACTAGTTTTGCTATTGTTTACGAAGTAGCTCACAAGAAAATCCTCAAGCAAATTGACATCTGAGGATTCTTCAATCTGAAGGGATCTCCATCAGTGTAGAGTTTCCACGTAAGACTATGATTTCGATGACTGCATACAAGAAACTATTTGTTCAAAAGCTCTTCTTTGTCTTTTCTTATTGGAAGGCAATGTCAATACAATATATATTGTCAATGCAAGAGAATACCCAGTCTAGATTATCAGTGTTAAAGATAAAAGTGAGTGAATATTGTTTTACGCCGCTTTTAGCAAAATTCCAGCAATATCGGGGGACACAAAAAATGGGGTTCACACATTGTACCCATGTCGGGAATCGAACCCGGGTCTTTGGTGTGACGAGCAAACGCTTTAACCACTAGCCTACCCCACCGCCCTCTAGATAAAAGAATGATTAAGTCAATAGCAAACAGTAAAAGAGTATGTGATTACAAGAGCGTTGTAAAATTCAGAATTGTTACAGAGCTTCACTTCAGATGATACTCTGTAGAAATGGCTTGGGTTTTAAATTACACTTACAGGCATAGAGGCCCAGCTATCTGACACACCATCATTCACTGAGCAGAGTTGTGTCCTTATTAGGCATGGCTGAAGATCGTGAGTTCAATTTACATCAAAAATGTTTCCTACGTTTGTCAGCACAAACCCTGTGCTTGAGGGATTCATAAAAATGTCAGGTTCACACCACAAAATAAACTGTTTGTTTGTTTTTTAACGCTGCACTCCGCATTAAACTGATACTCCATGATAAACCATATTTGACGTAATAAGCGCCTAGGGCGTTCTCAAAATTAGAAATAGGGGGCTCTTATTAGAATATTATTTTGGTGAAAAAAACAGAGTTGAAAGATAAATTTCGAGATTTATGCTGACAGCCTGAAATGTTTATGTACAACAGATATATTTTTCTAGAATTTAATTGCCCATAATTAAGGGTGCATATAACACACGAGTGTGTATTATACATGAATAAATAAGTCTTGTGTACATTGATCAATCGGAAGGGGTTCTAATTGGGATTGTTCACTAGCCAATATATTAGCAAATGTCGCCGTGGGCGCTTATTAGAGCAGGGCGCTTATTATGTCGAATACGGTAACTGATACACTCTTCAAAACAGCATTAAACTCACTCACTCACTCACTCACTCACTCCAGGAACTAAATCTACATCTCTTAAAACATCAAGACTGAAAACACAGGGTTTTTTTAAGAGTTAAAACATGAACCTGCATGTGCATTAACTGTTTGGAAAATGAATCTATCATACTTGGAACAGTCGTCCTGCTGAAAGGTGTCGTAATACTTTAAGATAATCAATCGCCCATTTCCAATATTCCAGGGCTACAGTGACAACACATGCACGCACGGCAGTCGAGAGTCAACATTAGCTGGCCTTGACAAACAGGCTGCCAGAGTCTCTCTTATAAACAGCAGAGCATGTATTTCATAAAACATTCCCCCGATTCAACTCTCATCATCTTCTCAGCCTGAAAGGGGCGGTCGGGTAGCCTAGAGGTTAAAGCATTTGTTCATCACGCCAAAGACCCGGGTTCAATACCCAACATGGGTACAGTGTGTGAAGTTGTTTGATCAGGGTTACAACAATAAAGTTTCTAAATGTTTAATTGTAGACATGAGGAGAACATGTCCAAATTTGACGCATTATGACAAAAATGATATCCCTATTTTTACTTGAACCATATAGTTGTTCCCATGATATTTCAGGTGAACAATTGACCTGCCTTTGATTGTGTTTGTGATGGGTGCCTTTTCATGAACACCTGGTACGATCACTATTTGATAGTGATTCATAAACACATGCTTATGATAGAGCTGGGATTGATGAATGGACACTGCCTTTAGCAGAGATTTCTTATAATTATGGAAATGATTTTTGAAACTTGCATTTATCCAACACTTTAATGGGGCTGTCGGGTAGCCTAGTGGTTAAAGCGTTTGTTCATCACGCCAAAGACCCGGGTTCGATTCCCAACATGGGTACAGTGTATGAAGCCCATTTCTGGTGTCCCCCAAATGATATTGCTAGAGTATTTCCAAAAGCAGCGTAAAACCACTCTCTCTCAGTCTGAAATTAAGAGACTTGAGGGTTCCTTAATACTTGAGTGTTCCCTTGTAGAATTATTTATATTTATCCTCATACGCTTTATTTCAGGACTATCGGTTAGTCCAGCTGCAAGCTTTTAAAATAAAAAATATGTTTTCATGCACTTGTGCAAACATTTTCAACAGGTTCTCATAAGTGGAAGTACCTAGGTCTATCTATCTGTCCATGGGACTCGGTGACAATCCTGGGCTGGCAACAAGTGGCACACTTCTCTTAATTTCTAGGCCCAAAATTCAGCTTGATAAGTCTAAAATAAAATAAATTAATTTCAATTTCAAATATTTGTTTGCATTTCTCTCCCATTTCATCATGGTTCATAGTGTTTGCTTTTTTAAAATATAAAAATATATTTCAAAAGGTTTTAAGTTTTAATCCACTGCTTTCGATTTCCAATTGTGTTATATATTTCAAATTTTTTAAGTTGTTTAAAAACGTCTGGCCCTACAAATGTTTACGGGGGTCCAAGTAGGACCACCGTACGAGCTGTTGTTTAGGATGCCTAATGCTCAGTATGTATTGAGATTTCCTTCAATGAGTATTAACTTAGAGACTATAAATCTGATGTGAATTCTACACTTGTATTATTTTCAAAGATTCGTATCCCATGGCAGTGTATCCAAAGACACATTATGACAAAAATGATATCTGATGCAATTCCCTAACTTGACGTGTACCTGATGTTCCTGTGTACCTGATGTTCCTGTGTACCTGATGTTCCCGTGTACCTGATGTTCCTGTGTTTTTTCAGGTGAACAGTTGACATTCCTTTGCATGTGTTTGTGATGGGTGCCACCGGTGGGGCAGGATACGCTCATCTTATCGCAAACGCCTGGTATCATCACTATTTGATAGTGATTACTAACACATTCTCATAATACAGCCAGAATCATACAATTGACTCTGCTTTTAGCAGAGAATTCTTGCAGGGACATGTTACCCCGATCCAAACACTTGCAGAATCTATATACTTCTTCACAGTAATTTCAGAATTAGCTTTCAAGTGCCATTGATTTTTTTTACCAACCAGGGTTAATCATGGAGATTCCTTTGTCCAGAGGCCAATACCTAACCAAGCAGTTGTGACAATAACTTTTTCAGAACTGAGATGTATATAGAAATCAGACACTTCCAAATTGATTTTTTTCAAACCACTGGTTGCTGGCTACTTAACGTCGCCAGTATTTCACAGGCTTTCACACACTCATAAGACTCCTCCATCATCCAGAATACATACAGTCGATATGTGGTGAAATTATTTTTTGTCAAAACATCCAATCACAGCCTGCTTCAAGAGGGATGCCGGTGATAAACTGACTTGTGGGGGCATGGCTGGCCATCATCATAGGCGCAACAATTCATTGTACAGAGTTGCAGCCCTTGGTGAAGCCAGGAACCTGTGATCATGGATTCAATCTCAGTTTGCCCTGATTATGTTTCTAGGCTTGTCAGCACCATAGTGACGGTTATATCAAATTTGTAAGCCCATACTTGCATCACTTCAGGCTTTCTCCCACACCAATCTGACATGCAATGAAAAAAATTAAATATTGTTCTGAAATGTCCTCGCTCACTCTGACTGATGAATACTGAGGTAACATCAGCTGAAAACAAGATGTTAAATCTGCAGCAATGAAAGTTGATATGCAACCTAATTTAAAGCATTAAGGGTGGCCCAAAGTTCCACATGTTCAAGGTCAAGGGTAAGCCATTATGGTGCTTCAACTTTGTCCAAACATCATGATGCTGAAATACTTGGTATTGACTCACCACATGGGTACAATGTGTGAAGCCCATTCTTGTGCCACTTGACATGATGTTTGCCAGACTTAATTGCAATGATTGGTGCACTCGCTGTTATAAGAAGAAGAAGAAGAAACCTCTATGGTGCAGTACTTGTTACACAATGCATGCTCGAAGTGCACAATCACAGAGAAAGAGTTACCGTATTCGACGTAATAAGCGCCCCACTCTAATAAGCGCCCACGGCGATATTTGCTAATATATTGGCTAGTGAACAATCCCAATCAGCACCCCTTCCGAATGATCAATGTACACAACACTCGTGTGTTATATCACCCTTAATTATGGGCAATTAAATTCTTGAAAAATATATCTGTCGTATGTAAACATTTCAGGCTGTTCGCATAAACCATGAAATTTACGATCTTTCAATAATATTCTTATAAACGCCCCCTATTTCTAATTTTGAGAGCGCTTATTACCTTGAATATGGTAATCTTTAAAGCTACTCAGGAACATGAACAGATGAGTTCTCAGGGGAGATTCGAAGAGTGAGAAGCTCAAAGGCTGTCTTACTTGTAGAGAGAGATTATTCTAGTCTGTGGTGGGGGCTGTATCGATACACTTTGTCGCGATAAGATATACATATCTTGATAGTAAGGCTGTGATACATTAAACAATATGGTAGAAGCCATACATTTGTCATACTGGGAGTAATATTCTATAAAATGAAAAGAAATTCAACCCAAACATCCTTAGTTTTCAGATCATTAAATAAACAGTGCCGCCAGAAAACAAGTATTATACCCTTTTATATGTCGCCAATTATCTTCTTGTGTCGATACATCATCCATCAATATGATACTTGTGTCATTCTTCAATCACATGTTCATCAATTCCCATGTGTTCATCTATTCTGCAGGCGCGGTCAGGTAGCCTAGTGGTTAAAGCGTTCGCTCGTCACGCCAAACACCCGGGTTTGATTCCCGACATGGGTACAATGTGTGAAGCCCATTTCTGGTGTACCCCGCCGTGATATTGCTGGAATATTGCTAAAAGCGGCGTAAAACCATATTCACTCACCTGCTCATCTATTCTGCAGAAGTAAATTTATAAATCGCTTCATTTAACACAATAAAAATCATCACAAGGTATTTTACTTAAAATCAATGATTCTGTGTATGCTGTTATGACACATGTGACAAGGAACTTATCTTAATCAGGCACTTGGCACTCCATTACATGGAATGTCATACCAGAAAAGTCCAATATGCCCAAGAGCAACATTCATTCAGCCCAAGCCTTTGCAGTGATTGAAGCTAACATTTGTATTCAACTAGTCCTTATAATGATAACATAACAGCAAAAATCTTAAAAAATGGAAAATTTCTTCTTGTCCTTATGTACTAGACAAGGACTAAGTACCTTAAGTACTGGCATTTTGGCACGGACTACAGGACTAGTGCCAAGTTCTATTGATGCTTTGGTGTCTACAGTTTACAAGTTCTATGAAGATTTCAAAGAGCGTTATGCAACTCTTGATCAAAAGTTGTTTGATCAGGGTTACAACAATAAAATTTTCAAATGTTTAATTGTAGACAAGAGGAGAACATGTCCAAATTTGACGCATTATGCCAAAAATGATATCCCTATTTTTACTTCGAACTATATAGTTGTTCCCATGATTTTTCAGGTGAACAATTGACCTGCCTTTGATTGTGTTTGTGATGGGTGCCTTTTCATCAACACCTGGTATGATCACTATTTGTTAGTGGTTCATAAACACATGCTTATGATAGAGCTGGGATTGATGAATGGACACGGCCTTTAGCAGAGATTTCTTATAATTATGGAAATGATTTTTGAAACTTTCATTTATCCAACATTTTGATATTAGTCCAAGTCAGAGTCTGTTTCTAAAAATACCACAATGAAATGATTTATAAAATGGCAAAATATAATCATTCCTGACAAATGTGAATAGAGCTAAGAATAGTTCCCTTATTTTCCACATGGAACCACTCGTTATCACTGCAGTCTACAGAATGCCTCTTCGTTTTCTTCATCACTGATTCTGTCTGTGGCACAGCACCAAGTGTACACACACAAACGCACGCAACGTGCATCAATAGAGTTCCTAGAACCCTGGAGCACTGCCAACCAAAATATTCACTTGTTCTCTAAACATTCCATCGCCAAACTAATAACGTAAATTTCATTGTGTTTATTTCTTGTAGAGCGGTACTTAATATCCTGCAGTAATAAAACCATCATCAGAATTCTATATGCCTGTGTAATGTGGAAGGTTTTGTGCAGTTACGAAATATCCTCTGTCAGAAAAAAAACAAGGAATTTCCAAGCGCATACGAAGGGCTGTTATACTGGTTTCCCAGTCTCATTTACCTCAGGCCAGTGAGCTAATAACACGAACACATGCATCCTAACAAAAGCAGACTGCACTTCTGTAACTAATAAGTCTTTTGGTCCAAACTGAGTGCGTCTAAAGTTAATGAACAACAGCCCTATGTCTTAAGTACTTTTCCAAATAATCAACTCAATAATTCCCAACCCATCTTCAGCAACACCATGGTAACTGAAGTTAGATTTGTAGTATTTGGAATGGTTGGAATGAGTCTGAAAATATCTATAGGTTAAGGATTTGGGAAAATACATGTTATTAATTTGAGGCCATGCATTATTTCTCCACAAAGGCTTGATTAATAAATACAATACTAAACACAGTTTGACATGAGTTTTCTTCCGATTCAAGACAGCTGTGTAGGGACATACAATTTTAATTTACAATAAATTCAAATAACTCATTTAATCTATCATATCATCAGTTATGATCCCTTGTTGATAACATACCTTTAGACTGATGCTTAGTCTGAAAATATATAACCTACTATAAACAAACAATTTCAATTAGGTCTTAAAGGAGCCCCTTGAGATGGCAGATCTAGACTTGATTCATTCAGACAATAGCATTACAGTAGGGCTGGTCAAAGAGAACAAATATGGTTCACTCTCCAATAACAGCTGTCCATGTGCATCAGTTCTCTCTTAATTGTATAACCACAATCTTGTCAATACTGGCTTCACTAATAAGCATCTATAATTACAATTTGCTTCATTATTTCTCTCTCTCTCTCTCTCTCTCTCTCTCTCTCTCCATTTGATAAACACTCAGTATTTCTCCTTAACAAATACATAGAACTCTCACTTCATCAAACCCATCATGTAACACTTGTATATGGGCACTAAGAGAACAATTCAGCACTACAGTATAACATAAGGCCTGTGGAATTACTCCTATAACTTAAACGAATGGTAACTAACACAGGTCTTCAATAGTGAAATAGGCTTCATAGATATAATAGGTTGTATTCTATCGTCCCCATATCGATAATTGCTGTAACACCATGCGTAGATTTATCTATCAGTTGGCGATAGCTCGGTAATGTTCTAGACACAGATCGATATGCGGTTAAAGCATTGGCATGGTGAACCCAGGCGCCGCTCCATTCATCCCGACACATATTGATCAACGTGGATCTAAACACGCGTTACTCTATATATTTTCACAATAATTTCCCAACCAAAAGCCGTTCGTTACTGAATACAAGCAAACTTTCAAGTTGTCTGGTGTATGGTGGCAAACAATTAATGGTGGCAACATGAATGTGAATTGTGATGTAAACAAACAATAATCAATGGCAGTAAGGGGACGCGTCAAACGGTAACTACACCTCCCCTTCTTACCTTTCGTCTTCTCCCGCTCCCCCCTCCCCCCAGATGAGGTCACGGAATCGGTACCGCGGGGGTAGAGGAGGCACGGCTGTGAAAATTTGTTCGTCCTGTGCCATTTCGTTACTGTATCATGGCAGACGACTGTCATCCATTCAAAGCTGACGGTTTTGCTGCTCACACAGAAATGACCTGCAGCAATTGGGTCACGTCAGCTGGTACACTCCACAACACGCGGAAATGTTTTGAGGAATCCTGCATATGCCTCACTTGCAGACAAACATGAATGCACGGCTTAGCTCGGACAGCACCAACGTAACTCTGCGCGCAGTTGGGAACGAAGTAGCTGTTTGACTAAAGATCTTGCAAACACACTGTTGGGCGCAATTTGAGCGATTGCTGTGTTCAACAAAAGTAGTCATATCTATAATCTTTAGTGACAGGCGTTGTTAAAAAATACTTGTTCATTACAGAAATGATTCCATAGTATATCATTGTGGCAGTAACCACAATTTTTAACCATATTGGCTATACACTGATGCACTCTGGATATTTCCCAAGGGGAGACTTCCTGAAACCAGTGTTCTTGTGAATAAGTCACCATCGATCGCATCGCCTTGTAGTGTCCATATTCACTTTTCTTATCTTAATGTTCCACCATTATATTCTTTATGTTTCTGCAATCTTACAGATGATTAGGTTCCAGTCAGTTTTAAACAAACAATAAGAATAGACAAGCGGCTCGGTGATGTGATTCATAAAACTCAAACGCTATTACACATGCATTGAATATTCCTTTTCATATCGATTTCATATAGATATGGCATGGCATTGTACGAGTGAATGCTATCCCGTTTCAAAAGCCAGTTATATGATACGCGGACAAAAAAATACCCAATACCAATCCAGTCGCAGTATCACGTGCTTATATTGTGAAATGGCACCCAAACTTTGGTGTGGTAATATAAGGGCATAATGTTGAAACACCAATGACTCACCCGACCTAGGTTTACTGTTCTCTTAGATTTAAAGTTTGTTTGTTTGTTGTTTAACGCCACACTCAGCAATATTCCAACTATATGGAGGTCGTCTGTTAATAATCGAGAGTGGACCAGACAATCCAGTTATTGACATCATGAGCATCGATCCACACAATTGTTCTACGATGACTCGGGTAGCCTAGTGGCACTCCCAGCCCCCCCCCCCCCCCCCCCCCCCCCCCCCCCCCCCGCCCTTTTTATTTCAATTTTTTTTTCTGTATAAATTACCACCAAAGACAATAAATAGATCTTAATTGTGCCCCCTCCCCTTTCCAAAAAAGCTGTATCCGCCCATGGGTTGCTGGGTGCCAAGTACAACCTGGAATCCTCAAATATCAACGGTTTGGTAATCGAATTCAATTCAAAATTCTTCACTGTATATTTCCGTTAAACAAGACTAGTAATAAATGTGGGAGATGTGTTGTGCCGGAAACAAAACAACATTATTTGTTTTACTGTCCAACTGTCCTTCCTTTTGGGGTCAGTTTTTTTAAATGGATCAAAGTGAATATAGATGATCTGGTATTTGAAAGTTTTAGAGATATGGGGTCACGGGTGACCCAGTCGTCTAAGGCACCGCGATTCGCTGTGCAGAGTTGCGTCTCTTGAGCACGCCAGAAACCTATGATTGTGGGGTTCGAGTCCCGGTTCGCCCCGATTATGTTTCTAGGTTTGTCAGCACAATACCCGTACTCGTGGGTTTCATCGAAGTGGTAAACGTCTGAGACCTGCATCACTTCTGGCTTTCCTCCCACATTAAGCTGACAGGCCGCGATATAACTGGAATACTGTTTAAAGCGGCGTTAAACCCAACTCAGTCACTCACGCGCTTATAGAGATAAGGCATTATTTGGAATGAAAAAGTCACTGTCCACCGACGACATGATATTCAAATATCTTCTACTTACGGCAAAGTAGTATGTGTATAAATGTAAAAAAATTGAAAAGATCTGTACATTTAATTACTTCGCAAAAGAGCTAGAGTTTCATGAACAAATTATTAACAAACATCAGAAAATGCACCATGTAAAACAAAAGAGCGAATGTCAGAAGCTCTGCCCAAGTAATGTCTACTAAGACTGCACATCTACTACCCGTGAAGATCCGGGGTAGAATAGACCGTAAAAAGCGACTCTGCTTGCCGCAAGAGGCGACTAACGGATGGTCAGGCTAACTGACTTTGTTGATGCATGTCATTGATCCCAATTGCGTAGATCGATGCTCATGATGTCAATCACTGGATTGTCTGGTCCAGACTCGATTATTTACAGACCGCCATCATATAGCTGCAATATTGCTGAGTGCGGCGTTAAACAATAAACAAACAAACAAACAAACAAAACTACCCGTAAGACCACCCAAGCGGTCCTGTAGGTTCTGTTGTAAAATCGTGGCAGTGAAATGAATGTAAAAAATAAGAGGGAAAAACATAAACCTGTTAAAATAGCGGATTTTAAATAAATAACCTGGAATCCTCACGGTATTCTATATGGATTTAAAACAAGAGAGTAAAATTCCCAAAGGTTAAACGCAAGGAAACAATATTCCTGTTCGTTCAAGTGTTTCTTTTAGATTTAATACAACTGAAATATTGTTTTTGTACGTTTGATTTGTGTGGAGTGTTTCCGATTCTTGGCCAACGAAGGAGCGCTTTGGTCTCCCAGATGATGCTTGGATCGATTCTGTAGAAAACCTCAATAGAACGTAGTACGGCACATTTGTGACGCAAGGGTTCCTCTATCTTCCGCAATGTCGGTTTGTTTCCACATTTGTACAATCAGGTACGGTTTCATTGCCAACATCGTTCTTAAGTCCTTCCGTCTGGGCATGTTGAAATGTTAAACTTCAAAATAAAGGAAAACGTAGTTAGCAGCTTTGAAATTAAGAAACTGGGGATATTGATACCTGAAGACACAGACTCGATTATTGTCCCTAATGGATGGAGTATGATGGATATTCGAGAATGGCGAACATTTACAAAGAAAACACTGGCGGGTGGCCAAGTGCTGTAAGGTAAAGCAACTCGCTGTGCTGATTCATCGGTTGTAGGTTCGAATCCTAACTTCGCCCTGAATATGATCCATGGTCTGCCAGCCCATGTTATAATAATAATAATAATAATAATAATAATAATAATAATAATAATAATAATAAATTTATTATTATTATTATTATTATTATTATTATTATTATTATTATTATCATTATCATTATTATTATAGGCCAAATGTTAATCTCCAAGTGAACGCTCATGGCGCAACATTATTATTACCCCGGACTTAGGATCAGTGTGCACTCAAATTTTATTCTCTGCTCCCTGGGGAGTATACAAACCAAGATGCCGTATAAAGCGCTAGAAGGTTTTACAGTCATATAACTATCTCATCCAACCGGGTACCCTTCCACACGCTGTGATATAAGTGTAGAAAAGATGTTTAAATCGACGTAACACTCGGTCAATCAGAAGTTTGTCTTCATGTTACTATTGGCGTGACTGACATCGTGACAAGTGTCTTTCCATGACTAACCGACCCGGAAAGGGATGGGTAGTGTACAAGATAATTTTATTAATACTCCACTTTTGACAGGGATGTATTTATCTTTCCGCGATACACAAAACTGATCCTCATAATATGTTAAGAATGTTCAACATATGACCTGTCTGATTATCTCTATCAAAAGTTGAGAAAGTATATTTCAGTGCCACTTGGAATCTCATGGAGACAGACCCACACTTATTCCCCAGGTGGGGATTCCGGGTTAGACATGCCCTAAAAAATATGCTTGTCGCCAGAGACGTCCAACTGGATTGGGTCGTCAGGCTCGGTGACTCGGTTGATGTCGTGTCATTGTTAGCTCGTTCGTTTGTTCGTTGTTTAACGTCGCACTCAGCAATATTCCAGCTGTATGACGGCGGTCTGTAAACGATCGAGTCTGGACCAGACACTCCATTGATTGACACATCATGACCACCCGATCTCGTTAGTCACCTCTTATGACATGCATACTCAGAATATTGCTGAGTTTGACTTTAAACAACTAACAAACTAACAATGACACGAGTAAACACTTTAACCACTAAGCTACCCAACCGCCCCTAAGTAGGACGCAAGTCGTAGAGTGCCACTTTCGTGAAACCTACAGCATTAATATTGTTTAGTGTTGACGAACCAAGGATCATAATCAAAGCGTGGATTCGAACCTAGGTTCAGCGGATCTACGAGCGTCTCAGGGACGCAAGTTTTAAAAGGCAGAAAGCTGTGCCTCCCGTGCGCATAGAGCCAATATCAAAACACGTCCTAGTTCTTGATGATCCTTATTACGTTTGCATGGTGTCATTCAACACATCAAGGAACGTGATGCTACGACGAGTTACGTGTACACGGTGCCAGTTTGTCCGGAGTCAATTAATGACATTGGTTAGGGAGGATGTCTAATAGGGAGAAAAGTGAACCTTTTAAGCAATACATGTGAATGCTCCAGCGCTGGCCCGAACATGAAAGACTAAACATTGATGTGGATTAAACGGGAACGTGGACGAACACGACGCGAATTGATGCAATTCGGCCACCTCTGCTTCATCAGCAATATCCCATAGGAAAGGCTACTAATCTCAAAAAGTTCATTTCACCGTAATGTCGGCATACGTGTCTTGTGCAAGAAGGAAAAAGACACGCACCAATTACTGAATTAGGCATTCAGCGCAGTTCCCGATGGCTGCCCGTTGCGTATAAAAAAAGAGTCTTATTCCCTTCAGATGAATTAAGTAAATCTCTTTAATTGAGATGAAAGGACGTGCCGTCGTTCATTTTGACCGTAGGGAGTTTCGAGTTAAAGAAGCGTAGTGATAAAATCACGGACGTAAATAGGTCCTTGATAAAATGGAGGATGCGTCTCTAAAATATAAATAGCCATTACCACCGGCAGACTAAGTTCGAATATTTCACGGGAATTTTGTTCAAGTTGATCTGGATTTCAGTGACAAATGTCAGAAGGATTTTTTGTTGTCTAGAGCAATACCCAGGGCAACATACAAGCGGTGCATCTCTCTCTCTCTCTCTCTCTCTCTCTCTCTCTCTCTCTCTCTCTCTCTCCTTTGTTTCCGTATGAACGGAGTTTCACTGAATACATTTACTGATAAATATATCAAACACCTTGAACAGCTCTATCGTTGTTTCGCAGTAAACTTGCCCGTCAATTGCCAAAGGGACAATACTTTCACATTTTCCGATGTCTGGAAACACGTTGTGAACTTTGAGTAATTTCTACTATCCAAAGGGCGTCTGAGAAAATAGTCTGAGATCATAGTTCTAGTTGTCTGACGAACATCACGCTTAATAGCTTCCCTCCGACGGCTGGTATTACATATGTCATCCTCACGGTCGGACGTATGTCGAAGGTCGGACGTATGTCGGACATTAGCGCTGCCGAAATGTCAAAGGTAATTACTACGATGCAGGTCTCTGGATCTGACCTCGCGAATGCAGTACAACTCTATCACGCATATTTCCCTGTATCAACTGTTTCTTAAGCTATATAGCAAAGGCATCGTTCCTACAAAAGAGAGAACGAGTTTGCTTAAATGCCACTCTGAAGAGTCATGATAGTTTTTCATTTTTTGGCATGGGAGCCTCAAACGTCTGGGCCATCCGTGATCCCTTTTTGGAAAGGTTTTAGACAAGAAATAACTCACGTAGGGACATGGTGTAGCGGCTTAAGTTGTGGCAATTCGCTGTCCTTTAGTCATCGCAGGTCGGGGGTTCGAATCCTATATATTCGACTTGATTATGTTCCATGGTTTTGAAGATTCTCGTTTTAGCAAACAGTAAACGTTTTTTGTAATGTTTTGGTTTGTTTTAAATTTGTTTACCTGTTTACGACGCACTCTTCCAGCTATATGATGGCGGTTTCTTTATAAGTCTGGACCAGCAATCCAGTGATTGACATCACGAGCATCGTTCTGAGCTATTTGGATACAATGACGTGCGTCAGCGTGGTCACAGCCCTGACCACCGGTCCATTAAGTCTCCTCTTACCACAAGCACAGTTTACCAAAATTCTCACCCGGAATTCCCAAGAGTCTCTTTTGCAATTTTCCCTGAACCCATTCGTTAACATTTTGAGTTGGGTTAAATGATATGCCGTTGTACATGTACTGACGGACCCGTGAAGACTCGGTGTAGGACAGGTCTTCAGCAACCCATGCTTGTCATAAGAGGCGACTATGCTTGTCGTAAAAGGCGACTAACGGGATCGGGTGGTCTATCTAGCTGACTTAGTTGATGCATGTCACCGTATCCCACTTGCGTGGATAGATGCTGATGATGTCAATCACTGGATTGTCTGGTCAGGACTAGATTATTTACAGACCGCCGTCATATAGCTGGAATATTGCTGAGTGAAGCGTCAAACAAACAAACAAACAAACAAACAAACAAACAAACAAATGTAATGAATGCGGGTCTCCTGCGTACCGTTGTACAATGCGATCTTAGCGCAAAGGTGATTTTAACTCCCATACCTTAACATAGACTCAAGACTGTCGTAGTGCTAAGGTTGTTTTGTACAAGGGCAGCCAGGGGGATGGGTAATGTGTTCTCTATTTCAGTCCATGTTCTCCGAGCCCCTCTGCATTACTTGCCATAAATAAAATCCAAAATAATAAAATATTGCATGAAAGTGACACAGGCTAATTTAAATTTAATATTTACTTTCAAATAACCTGGAAAGCGTCTAATCACGCCCGTAGAAAGAATCTTCTGTTTTTCCAATTCCTTATAATTCAACTGAACCAATTTGAGGTAGTTGAATGAAGTAACAAATCGGGTAATGCCAGATGTCAATAGCAGATCAATAACGGTGTCCTCGTTCTCCTCACCTAGGTCAATGCACGAAGCGGCTATACAATCACGCCTTACGAGATCCATCGGGGAGACTCCAGGAATTAACTCGATGTCGAAACTAACCCAATTCACATATCTCCCTGAGGCCTTACGTTGTGGGCTTAGTCGGCGGTGCTTCATTCTTGTCATAGAAGAGTCTTAATTCGGGATTGATGTAGCTGACAACTGGCGAGAATGGAGAAGGCTTGGATTAGTCAAGACCCTGGGGAAACAACTTTCAGCCTTGATCTGGGTACAAAGAGTCTTGTTACTCTTGGCAGCTTCGACCTTAGGTGAGTGAGTGAGTCAGTGAGTGAGTGAGTCAGTGAGTCAGTCAGTCAGTCAGTCAGTCAGTCAGTCAGTCCAGTGGCGCTTTTAGCAATATACCTGCAAAATCACGACGGGACACCAGAAATGGGCTTCACACATTGTACCAATGTCAGGAATCGAACCCGGGTCTTCAGCATGACGAGCGAACGCTTTAACCACTAGGCTACCCGACCGCCCCTCGGAGGGGTAGCCTTGTGGGGAACGTCGTCGTATTACCGATGCCGTGGGTTGGATTCCCCTTGTTCAGTCTGTTTGACTCCAAATGAGAACGATGAATTGCAAAATAACCCACAATCGGGAATAGTCTATTAAATGTCAATGCGGTACCCGGCAATGAATATCCTGTACCCAACAATATCTGTTGTTATTTTTATTCAGATCACTTGGAAAACTGTCATGTTATCATGCGTACAAGTTGACGTATGGAACGGAGGGGAACACAAAATGTTAGGAGGAACAGCACAAACACGTTCTGCACGTGCTATATAGTATACGTCGTTTTTGACTGATGCGAAACAGTTGATTTTTTGGTGTATGATTTCTTTAAATGTGCCGTGTTGGGTATTGACATTAAACAAACTTTTCCCGATTTTGAGAATTTTTCAGTTCATCGTTCTCATTTGAAGCCAAACGAAGCCCATTCCTGGTGTCGTCGACCGTGATGTTGTTGGAATATTGCTAATGTTTATCCCAGGTCGGGTTTTGGGTAGTCTTGTGGTCAACGGTCCTGCTCCTAATGCCGAAGGTTCGATTCTCACATGCGTACTGTGTTGTTTGTGGTCAACGCCACAGTCTGCAATATTCAAGCTATTTGGCGGCGTCTTGTAAATAATCCAGTCTGGACCAGACGAACATGATATTATGAGCGACGTATGTCGTCGTCGGGGTATTTCTAAAACAACTGTCTACAAATCCAGTTTGTTGCCCTGTATGACATGCAGAGGTTGCTGGGGACCTACTGTGAAGCGGACTCGCTATTTGGCTGAAATACTGTCAATGTCGACGCGGCGTAAAACGTAATTCAACCACACTGTCTACGGCAACGTTAAACTTCGACGACGTCAACGAATACCAGTCATAGTGAGCGAATGTTGATTTACCGCCGCATTTAGTAATATTAGCAATATTACATCTTACACGGATGCAGCTTGCGTGTTGAAAATCCTCTTTGGACAAAATAATAAACCAGCTTGAAGCGAGTCTTGCCCGCTGAACCTCAGGTGCTGTCTACACCAAGCTGGGCGTGCTTTACGGTGACGTGGAAGCACGTACAGTTGAGCGCATCGGGTACGGATGTAGTGCTCCCTCAACCGGTTGCGTACGCCTCTGCCACTAATTGGTCTCAACTGGAATTGTCCGAGCTGTTAATGTGGCAGTTTGGTATCGATTTCGTAGATGCACCAACCGAATATGGTTGTCTTGTTCGCTTGACGTAGACGACCAGTCCGTGGCAAGTCATGAGTGTTGCCCTGCTGTAGATAACGTCTCCAAAGATATGATATTCCGTTTCGATGAACAATGAAATGTCTGGCAACTTCGTTTTGCGCCATTTCTGTTTGCAGCATACCAACGGCGCGTTAACCTTGATTTTCAGCAAGCCCTTCTGTACAATGTGTCAGGGAAACGGTCGGCTCGGTCGTGTAAGGTGCCGCAATTCGCTTTGCAGGTAAGCCAGAACCCTATGATTGTGGGTTCTAATCCCGATTCGCCCGATTACGTTTCTGGGTTTGTCAGCACCATCCCCGTGCTTGTGGGTTTCACAAAGTGGTAAACGTCTGAGACCTGCATGAATTTAGGCTTTCCTCCCACATTAAGCTGACATGCCGTGATATACTGGAATACTGTTCAAAGTGGCGTTAAACCCAACTCACTCAGGACACTTTGTCTAAAATATTAACAAACATCATCGGAAGTATATAATCACTGAAAAAGAACGCGTGAAAAACTGGACTTATTCTTTGATAACACGTGGAATTTGGGGACAGGACATTTAGGTAAGAAGTAGGCATTCCCATGTTGTGAGTTGAGTCTTCGTGTTGGGAATTATCATGTTATGGCGAGATGTTGTTGGCGGTTAATTTTTTCATATATCTATACTTACACAATGAAACGGATACTCATTTTTTCAAACATGTTTTTTGTGCTCAAGTCCATCTCGAAATACACTGAGTGGAATTCGAACCCGAGCGACATTGTTGTGTTTGATTATCTCATTCCTAAATACAGTGAACAACTTAATTTGATTTTTGTGGCCATTTTGACAAATATTAAAAGATATTGTGTTTTCAAAGTGTTTCAATAAATTATGAGCGTCATTTAACTGCACTAGCGTCACAATAGGTGTTGAACAATACCGACTGCATTGATTAATTCGTTGATCTTGATTGATAGTTACAAACGTTCAGACCCATTTTCAGTACTACAAAAAGAGTTTGTGCGTCCAAACTCGACTTCGGCAAGTTCGCCGAGGGGCACACAGAACACTGTCGTCAATGTATGGCGCTTCCCTGTGCAGTGCCGCTTCCGTGGTCTGGTGGTAGAGCGTCTGCCCGGAGAGCGGAAGGACAGGGGTTCAACGACAGGGCATCTTTTGTTACCCTGTCTGGCGCTTGGCATTAAGGGGCTGAAACAAGGTCTGGTCGGCTCAGTGTCAGTATGCTGTGTCTGAGTGAGGTATTCATGTTAAACTGCGGCATGGTATTTTAGTGGGCTAGCACTATAAATCGGCATCAGTCCGGACACACACACACACACACACATTGCTATACAGGTGCAATGTAAGCGACGTCGAACCCCATTTTACCTAACCTCACCTCTGTATATTGTATCCCTTAGGTTTGCCAGAAACTTATGATTCTTGGTTCCAAATCCATTTCGGGATTTCTTCCCACATCAAGCAGACACGCTATGATACTGCTACGTGTAATATTCTTCCAAGAGGCGCAAAACCAAACTTACTCACTCACACAAAGACATGACCGATCAACTAGAGTACAGAGTGATATTTTATTTTGAGTAGAATATTATTGCTGGGGAAAAAAACCCATTCACCTGATCAGTATCAAAACGCGAAGCGACCCGTGAAGTTCCGGGGTAGAATAGGTCTTCAGCGACCCATGTTTGATGTAAAAGACGACTATGCTTGTCGTAAGAGGCAGCTAACGGGATCGGGTGGTCAGGCTCGCTCACTTGGTTGATGCATGTCATCGATCCCATTTGCGTGGATCGATGCTCATGATGTTAGCTACTGGATTGTCTGGTCCAGACTCGATTATTTACAGGCCCCCGTAATATAGCTGCAATATTGCTGAGTGCGGCGTTAAACAACAAACCAAACCAAACCAAACCAAACCAAGAAGCACCGATCTGAGTTCTTGCTGACAGCGCGTGCTCCTCGTGCAGCACGAGATTCTCTCGCAAAACTGATGATGATATTTAATATGATATCATATAAACATTAACCAACCAGCAGAAACAGGTAGAATGTGAATCACCAGGAAGAAAAGAAAACCCTCACATATGGATCGTACCTTAGAGAAATGGCGCTACTGTTGATATTAACTTCTACCAGAACCTTGTCTGCACGTGGAAATTGCTCTGCACGCGATGAAATGTACAAGAGACCTCTGTTGACATTTGAAACCGACACGTCTAGAGGTATCTCCGTGTAGGTCAAGCTGTGTGGTGTTGTATTTGAAAGACGGTTGCTTAATGTGGGGGCGCGGCATTTGTTCCGTGTATTTGATGATATTTCATCCTCCGACATAGGAAACAGATTGCTGGCAAATCTGTGTGCGGTGTGTCCACATTACGTATAAAACTATTCCCGTATCTGCGACAAACGTATTGACGCTGTCTTAACACGAGAGAGTTGAAATGTGTTCGAATCGGCAATATGTCGGCCATATTGCGACTAGGAGCATTTTTATTCATTGACATTCTTTTGGTCGGCCAAAGACAGTTAAATACATGTAGTTAAGAACATCACATGAAGGAACTAATACAATCAACTACATTAACAATCTCAACGGTTGGCTGTGTTGTAAAAATATTCGAATAGGAAATAAGATATACCAGAATTTAGATTGCATGTGTTACTTTCAAATTACATGGTAATGCTAAGGTACAAAAACCCGTGAAAATCCCGGTGAGGAAAGGTCTTCAGCAACCCATGCAAGAGGTAACTATGCTTGTCGTAAGAGGCGACTAACGGCATCGGGTGGGCAGCCTTGCTGACTTGGTTAATGCATGTGTTCGTATCCCAATTGTGTGGATCGATGCTCAAGACAATCACTGGATTGTCTGGTCTAGACTCGAATATTTACAGACCGCCGTCATATAGCTGGAATATTGCTGAGTGCGGCGTTAAACAACATAGCATGACAGAGAAAGGTACAACTAAATAAGAGCGCTGGGGTAGCCATGCAAGTGGTTAAAGCGTTCGCTCGTCAGGCAGAAGACACGGGCTCGATTCCCCATGTGAGTACAATGTGTCAAGCCCATTTCTGGTGTCCCCGACTTGATATTGCGAGAATATTGCTAAAAGCGGCGTAAAACCACACTCACTCACACCAATAAAAAAAGAAGCAATAATCATTGGTGTGCATTAAGGATGAAATTCCTTTGGGGAACATGTTTTATAACCTTACGACATAAATCTGTATATTTTTTTACAATCGATATAATGTTTCGGAAGATAATCCAGACTGATGTTTCCTGTCGTTGATATCTTTCAGGAGTCAGATTAATAGTACTTTCGTTTAATGCCAGTATTCCCTGAAGACAATATCGTCGCCCTTCGCTTACGTCATCGCCCCGAAAACATCCAACACTGAGTCATAACAACTCCAACTAATACCCATGGGATTGCATTCCTAGGTCGATGTCATGAAAAACACTTTAACCAAAATCAGTTCCCTGAAATAGGCCTTGGGGAAATTGATTAAGTGACTGAACGTGATTTGTTACAATCTTACAACATAACTCTGAATGTTTGACAATATTAACAGCTACGACGCAGTGCATTATCAGATAACGAACTTCCCTCCAAACTGTACCACACATAGGTTTACTCCCACTGGATGAATAGATTGTGTCCCGCTCCTTAAATAGATTGTGTCTCTCTCCCCAAATAGATTGTGTCCCGCTCCTTAAATAGATGGTGTCCAACTGTTCAAATAGATTGTGTCTCTCTCCCCAAATAGATTGTGTCCCACTTCCCACATAGATTTCGTCCCCACATAGATTGTGTCCCACTCCCCACATAGATTGTGTCCCACTCCCCACATAGATTGTGTCCCACTCCCCACATAGATTGCATCCCCACATAGATTGTGTCCCCACATAGATTGTGTCCCGCTCCCCACATAGATTGTGTCCCACTCCCCACATAGATTGTGTCCCACTTCCCACGTAGATTGTGTCCCCACATAGATTGTGTCCCGCTCCCCACATACATTGTGTCCCACTTCCCACGTAGATTGTGCCCCACTCCCCACGTAGATTGTGTCCCACTTCCCACATAGATTGTGTCCCACTCCCCACATAGATTGTGTCCCACTCCCCACATAGATTGTGTCCCCCTCCCCACATAGATTGTGTCCCACTCCCCACATAGATTGTGTCCCACTCCCCAAATAGATTGTGTCCCACTTCCCACATAGATTGTGTCCCACTCCCCACATAGATTGTGTCCCACTCCCCACATAGATTGTGTCCCCCTCCCCACATAGATTGTGTCCCACTCCCCACATAGATTGTGTCCCACTCCCCAAATAGATTGTGTCCCACTTCCCACATAGATTGTGTCCCACTCCCCACATAGATTGTGTCCCACTCCCCACATAGATTGTGTCCCCCTCCCCACATAGATTGTGTCCCACTCCCCACATAGATTGTGTCATACTCCCCACATAGATTGCGTCCCCACATAGATTGTGTCCCATTCCCTACATAGATTGTGTCCCCACAAAGATTGTGTCCCACTCTCAACATAGATTGTGTCCCACTCCCCACATAGATTGTGTCACACTCCCCACAAAGATTGTGTCATACTCCCCACATAGATTGTGTCATACTCCCAAAATAGATTGTGTCACACTCCCAACATAGGTTGCGTCCACACATAGATTGTGTCCCACTCCCCACATAGATTGCGTCCCCACAAAGATTGTGTCCCACTCCCCACATAGATTGTGTCCCACTCCCCACATAGATTGTGTCCCACTCCCCACATAGATTCTGTCCCACTCTCCACATAGATTCTGTCCCACTACCCAAATAGATTGTGTCCCTTTGGTTCCAAGAATCAGTACGCGGCTACCGAACCCCATCTCAAGGTGGACTGAGTCAATTATCTGCAATCATCGATCCTTATGTTATCGTGGCTGCAGAAGTAATTACAAGGGCTGTATTTCTGTCACTAACGATAAACACTTTGACCCCACAAGGCCGATACCGCGAGGGGTCACTGATGTGGAGATGCACAGATTTAGGAGGCCTCTAGGTTGAAGTATAAAAATACATTATTCAGAGAAAGCGTCCTTGACTCTTTGTGTAACACTATTAGAGGGGAACGTCACACGGAATTGATTCAGTTCCGTATTAGAGAAAATAGGGGTTTGATAACATCTTACGTTGGGAAGTCTCATAAAGATAAAGCGGAATTGTTAACAGCGGCCGAGCGGATCGGACAGCATCGTATTGTAAACTGTACAAACGTGTTTCCCTGCTTTTGCATCGCCTCCTTGGGTGAGATGTATTTTTGACAGTGAACTGTATTTATAAATAAAAAAGACGCCAAAAAACCGTTATGCACCTGGGAGTTGTATCATTCGCAGCAAGCCCTTCTCGGGAGGTGTCGGGGGCACGGGTGTCCCAGTCGTCTAAGGCGCTGCGATTCGCTGTGCAGAGTTGCGTCCCTTGGGCACGCCAGAAACATATGATTGTGGGTTCGAATCCCGGTTCGCCCCGATTATGTTTCTAGGTTTGTCAGCACCATACCCGTGCTCGTGGGTTTCACCGAAGTTGTAAACGACCTGAATCCTGCATCACTTCGGCTTCTCTCCGACATCAGGCTGGCACGCTGTCATAATTGAGATGCTGTTAAAAGCGGCGTTAAACCCATTCACTCACTCACAACCTAGTCGCTATTGGTTATCATGTCAACCTCAAAGTGACCACCCGTTCGCGTGATAACCTTGTATCGAAAATTCAATCAACCCAATAGAGCATATCTGGACATAGCTTCAGCAATATTACTACATACGTATGGATCATGTAGAGTAAGAACAATAAATCCAACTTCATTCTCGGATGCCAGGGTTATATGATGTGACAACTATGTCGAGGTGTTTCTGTGGGGTAAAATGTTATGACCTACGTCTCGCTGGTAGTAGGTAACAGCAACCGACGCTTGTTGTAATGAGTGAGTTAGTGGGTGAGTATGGTTTTACGCCGCTTTTAGCAATATTCAAGCAATATCACGGCGGGGGACACCAGAAATGGGCTTCACACATTGTACCCATGTCGGGAATCGAACCCGGGTCTTTCGCGTGACGAGCGAACGCTTTAACCACTAGGCTACCCGACCGCCCCTAGTTGTAAGAGGCGATTCAATTGGATAGGGGGCGGTCGGGTAGCCTAGTGGTTAAAGCGTCCGCTCGTCACGCCGAAGACCCGGGTTCGATTCCCGACATGGGTACAATGTGTGAAGCCCATTTCTGGTGTCCCCCGCCGTGATATTGCTGGAATATTGCTAAAAGCGGCGTAAAACCTCACTCACTCACTCACTCACTCAATTGGATAGGGTGGTGTACATGATGATGCGGGTCTCAGACGTTTACCACGTTGGTGAAACCCACGAGCACGGCGTATGATGCTGAAAAACCTAGAACCATAAAAGGACCGAATCGGGATTCGAACCCACGATCATAGGTTTCTGACGTGTCCAAGGGACGCAACAAATAGCAGTGTCTTAGACGACGAGGCAACCCGTTCTCAAATCTGGTCCACTCGATTATTTACTGACCGTTGTCATATAGTTGGAATATTGCTGAGTGCGGCGTAAAACAACAAACAAACATCCTTCCCACCCAATTCCCTGGGAATTTCAAGTTTTTTGTGTTTGTTGTTAACCGTCGTAATAATCGAATCTGGACCAGACAATCCAGTGAATGACATCATGAGCATCGATCTACACAACTGGGATACATGCATCAACCAATCCCACCAACAACCCGATCCCGTTAGTGGCCTCCTACGACAATCATGGGTTGCTGAAAACCAATTCTATCTCGGATCTTCACGGGGCGGTCGGGTGCCTAATAAGGACACAACTCTGCTCAGTGAATGATGGTGTGTCAGATAGCTGGGCCTCTATGCCTGTAAGTGTAATTTAAAACCCAAGTCATTTCTACAGAGTATCATTTAAAGTGAAGCTCTGTAACAATATTGAATTTTACAACGCTCTTGTAATCACATACTCTTTTACTGTTTGCTATTGACTTAATCATTCTTTTATCTATAGGGCGGTTGGGTAGGCTAGTGGTTAAAGCGTCCGCTCGTCACGCCGAAGACCCGGGTTCGATTCCCGACAAGGGTACAATGTGCGAAGCCCATTTCTGGTGTCCCTCGCCGTGATATTGCTGGAATATTGCTAAAAGCGGCGTAAAACCATACTCACTCACTCGGATCTTCACGGTTGGAATTCCTGGTAACCGTCGTCAGCCGATTAGTGAAGATCGATTATTTTACAGCCCGCCGTGATGTGGTTTGAATATTACTGATGTGTCCTTGAAACATTCACTCACTCACCCAAAGTAGCATTACTATTATCTCATGATAATCGTGTACGATATGAACACTATTATGTTTGTATCAATAGCATCCACAGCAACGTACATCCACAAGTATCGATTATCTGACGCCATGTTTGTTTATACTACCAAAGCGTGCGTCACGAATCTATACTCAGGGGGCCATCTAAAAAATCAAATCTAAATCACGTGACAGTGTATCCATAGAATATTATGGATGTAATGCGTTTCGTAATGTGACATTTCCAAGAGTTGCAAATTTTGCCAAGAATATGTGGATTCAATACAAAAGAAATTAATAAGTTTTGAGACGGTCCCGTTGCTTCAGCGACGAAGAGCTTGAGCGAGTGGCCCCTGGGGAATCCCAGGCATAACGGATAGTACTACTGGTGCGTTTTGTTGACGTCACAATGGCCGAGGTCACGGTGACATTATGATCAGTCCCGGGACAAGAGAAGCCAGCACGCGTTTGTAGTGTTATATACTCTTAAAAAAAGTAGGGATAATAAAATATAAATGTTAATAACATGTATGAGAACAAAGATTAGTGTTGACGTCAAACATCCCACGAAAGAACGTTTATGTCTGTAAAACTTAACACCCAAACATATCCGTTAGTTTGCACGTGCCGCACGCAGTAGCGCCGCAAACGTGCGTAGGGTGTCATTCCTGATTTTTATACTTTCAAGGAAGGTCGATTAATCTCTGTGGACCATTACTTCTGTCATCTTATTGATTCCGCTTTTTATCATACAGTTGTGATTTACTTGATTTCAATCATGGTTTGTGTACGAATTCCATTGAGGCGTCTGAAACGCGCGGTGCGTCTACGGGCTATTGACATGCTGGAAACTGGCAGAAGACAGCGTGCAAATTAGGACCTCATGACAGATGTTTACAGCAAGTTATACGACACTATGGTCTGGTCGGTACTGGTGTATAGCGCAGCTATTTGGGGAACTAAACAATACTCCTGTGTACATGCCGTACATCACAGAGCTATCCTTTTGTTTCGGGGAGTTTGAAAGTATGTCCAAACCTTGCCGTGACTGGAGAGTCTGGATGAACCCCACCTGTGGTCAGACAGTGGTCACGACACTGGGCAGGAGTTGCCAACCAGTGCCAAAAGAAAAAATGGAATTTTAGAAGCCGTGATCATTTTAAAAAGCACCATCTTTCACACCTGTGCGATATAAAAAGCCTTTGTTAAAACCTTTCAGTAAAAGTCTTTAAGAATGTTATGTACGACAACTACAAGGAGACCAACAAAATGACATCTTAAAAGATACGTCGACGCGTGGTACAGGGAGAAACATTTTACGGGAACATAAATTATTTAAGAGTTGGTATGTCAGAGAACACTACATTACATGTCCTATACCACGACGTCATAGAGGTGCCTTGTTAAGTTCAGGTGTGGCGAAGCACCCATACTGGCCGATATGAGGATGTCTCAGCCCAACTTAGAACCTGTGTTTATTGTTTAAAGGAAATTGGGGATGAAATGCATGTTATAACGGAATGTCCCGTGTATGATGATGCCAGAGAAGTGTTTTTTAATTTAGGCTCTGTTAAGAAACAGGGTTTTAATAATATGACAAACCAAGAAAAAAGTTGTTACTTCTTTACAATCCCACATTTTCCCCTTCACATTGCCAGAACTTGCCAGGACATTATTTTATACATATGATTTACAATGTGCTATGTATTACCTCTTGTGGTGTTATGTGTTTTTTACAATAGTCAAATGAAAATTTTGACTGTCTCTCATCAGTTATGGTGGGGGGATCAGTTATGGTGTGGGGTGGCATTACAATGACTGACAGAACACCACTCCATAATGTGCAAGGAAGGCCACTGGACAGTCATGTCGGGGCAACATACAAACACCCTTCTGTCGACGTTTTGTCTTTCAAGACGACAAAGCCGTGCTCACCGTGCACGAATCGTCAATGATCACCTCCAGCAGCACAACACCCAAAGATTTCCATGACCAACAATGAGCCCAGACCTTCCCCCCATTGGACACTGAATTTGGCCAGGCTCTGCAAGAGGAGTGGGACAGACGCTCTCATATCGCCTTTGGGATACTCATACGCAGCATGCCTCGTCGAGTGATTGAATGTTTGACAAATCGTGGCGGTATAACGCACCACTGATCCAAGAACCTCAACCTTCCATCTAATCACTATCGTCCTTCAAGAACGTTGAATAAATCGGCATCAGTCCTGCCTAGTCCAAGCAGCCACACACACACACACACACACACACACACACACACACACACACACACAAACACACACACACACACACACGTGCATGCACCTCGCTATATAAGTGCAATAATCTTGGACGCGACGTTAAACCCAATTTCACCTCAACTCACCTCAACTCACCTCACGACCGGTTGTGATGTGTTCCAAATTCCTTCATTATTATCATGTAACTATATCTAGCAACTAATATCTCTTACAATTTAGGAAATTATTCCGAGTTATTTCCGAGTACCCCCTATTTTTTAAAAGAGTATATCTTCTGTTTTGGTTGCTTGTTATTTAACGCCGCACTCAGGAATATTCAAGCCATATGACGGCGGCATATAAATCGTCTAGTCTGGACAAGGCAAAACGCCAACGCCAGAGAATCCGCCGAAATAGCCTTGAAAATAATATGAATATAGATATCTGAAAATTAGTGAGTGAGTGAGTTGGGTTAAACGCCGCTTTTAACGGTATTACAGTTATATCGCGGCGTGTCAGCTTAATGTGGGAGGAAAGCCAGAAGTGATGCAGGTCCTCAGACGTTTACCACTTCGGTGAAACCCACGAGCACTGGTATGGTGCTGACAAACCTAAAAACATAATCGGGGCGAACCAGGATTCGAGCCCAAAATCATAGGTTTCTGGCGTGCCCAAGGGACGCAACTCTGCACAGCGAATTGCGGCGCCTTAGACGGCTGGGCCACCCTTGCCCTTTAACATTAGTGATGACGCCAGGTCTTCACGTAAATGGTAAGCATGAAAGTTGGATAATTGTACTTTCTTTAAAAACGTAAATCTGACATATTGTGTATGTAATATTTCGGGCTCTCTGGTCGGAAGTTTAAGATACAGGAGGCCCCAGAAGAGGAACGAGGTTAAATGATGGCCAATTAAGAAGAAAGGAAATATCTGGGAATTTAAAACAATAATAAGTGTATTAATTTGCTAAAACAGTATATTGTATCGTGTGTTTTGAGAAAGTCTCTATGATTTTATAAAATTTATTAATATGTAGTGGTTAAAAACCTAATGTAAAAAAATCGATTTTGTCTTTTCACATTTTTGAAATATTTGGGACTTACGTACACATGAAATGCCTAAATTTTGAAAATAGATGTTAACCTACTTTGTTAGGTTAGTGAGCTTACATAGAAAACCTCTTACTATCGATTGGTTATGTATGCACAAGTAATGTGGAGAGTAAAGGAGGGAAAACGATCAATGTTTTAGCGATCCTATCATTTATTCCAGTTTATTTGCGCGGCGACATCAGTCTCAAACAGTTATGAATAACAAAGGTTTTCATTTACGAGTACTTTGATCAATTTGACAGCTCCTGTTACAAAGTTGTGTTTGTATTTGTATAACCGCTTACTGTTTGTTACACGTAATGATGCACAGAATCAACCCTTTCTAAAACCTATTTTTGTCAGTTTAAACGCAGTAATAGTTTTAACAAAACCGTGATGGTTTTGTTTGATGCATGAACGAATTTACAAAACGTATCAAAGGTTTGAACGTATCAAATATTTTTTAATAGGCTATAAGTACATTTCAGTGTTAATTCTCCTTGCAGGTTACGCCTTTACATTTTATTGCCCAGTGGGGATTGTCCACTTTCCCCTCAGATTTAGCTAACACGCCGCGATATAGCTGATGACTGGAATACTGGTAAAAAGGCTTTAACAGCCAGTTCGATGTGACAGGGAAGCCTGAAGCACCATAACGGGTTTCCCCAAAGTGTAAAATGCATCATTAAGGGCTATCGGGGCGGTCGGGTAGCCTAGTGGTTATAGCGTTCGCTCGTCACGCCGAAAACCCGGGTTCGAATCCCGACATGGGTACAATGTGTGAAGCCCATTTCTGGTGTCCCCCGCCGTGATATTGCTGGAATATTGCTAAAAGCGGCGTAAAACCAAACTCACTCACTCACTCACTCACTCCCTCATTAAGGGCTATCCTCTCATATTAGGCTGATAGAACACATATGTTGGAGTCATATAGCTGGAATAGTGCTGAAAAACAACAAACCAACCAACCAACCAACATATGGTGGAGGAATATACAATATGTGACACATATAGCTTGTCAACATAATACGCGATTCTACCCCCATAATCTTTACACAAACTTTACCTTTTTCGCGAACACCCGATTTTCAGTGACCCATTCAGATAATTTGCGTCGCTATTTTGCCTTTTACGCCTTATGGGGTCTCTTTCGGCATATATTCAAAACTTAATTTTCTCTTACCTTGACGTTTCAAATGATGGAAATAATATTAGAAGCGGCGTTAAAACCAACCCTGTAACTCTACCATCTTCATTCCATTAGTTCTACGTATAAATATGATTGCCAGAGGACACGGTGGTTGCAAGGAATCACAAATTTCATTGATCTAACCTGTAAGCTATGGAGTAAATTGATTAGTGTACACAGCTAGAGAGAAGCCAGGCACTATTGAAATCCATGTATTGACATACTACTGATATATTCCGGTCGAGAGGACGCTTTATTTTCACCCTCTCTTTTATCCGCCACTCATGTACCGCATCTAATAGCAGAACAATGCATGGTTGGCAAAGTTTCAAAATTTGACCAGAAAGAAAAATTGAAACGTATGTCTTGGTTGCTATGTGTGTGTTGCCCGCTGGGAGGTCTCCTGCAACTCCTCGTGGTGGTGATTGGATGAAGAACGTGATCTCATCAAGTCTGAAGTCGATCCACTTACTGCTCGTGTCGCCCTGGGCCCAACACGCCGTTAACAAGATTCATTCTCTATGTCACACCCAGGTGATGCTGGGATAAGCATATCACGGCATGGAAAGGTTACGATGGTGTCGGAGGCACAGGCAGTAATACGATTTCTGTGTGTAGTGTTACCCTGCTTCTTCCATTACTCATAGTTGCGTCCCTTGGGCACGCCAGAAACCTATGATTGTGGGTTCGAATCCCGGTTCGCCCCGATTATGTTTCTAGGTTTGTCAGCACCATACCCGTGCTCGTGGGTTTCACCGAAGTGGTAAACGTCTGAGACCTGCATCACTTCGGGCTTTCCTCCCACATTAAGCTGACACGCCGTGATATTACTGGAATACTGTTAAAAGCGGCGATAAACCCAACTCACTCACTCACTCACTCTTCCATTACTGTTAAATGCCCTGTCTTTGTTAAGCTGTCAGCAATCACTGCCAACAATCTATCCCGTATATCTGTCACTATGTATCAACAATCTATCACTGCCAACCATCTGTCACCGTACATTTGTCACTATATATCAACAATCTATCACTGCCAACAATCTCTAACTGTATATCTGTCACTATATATCAACAATCTATCACTGCCAACCATCTGTCCCGAATATCTGTCACTATATATCAACAATCTATCACTGCCAACCATCTGTCACCGTACATCTGTCACTATGTATCAACAATCTATCACTGCCAACCATCTGTCCCCGTATATCTGTCACTATATATCAACAATCTATTACTGCCAACCATCTGTCACCGTACATCTGTCACTATGTATCAACAATCTATCACTGCCAACCATCTGTCACCGTACATCTGTCGCTATATATCTTCAATCTATCACTGCCAACCATCTGTCACCGTACATCTGTCACTATATATCAACAATCTATCACTGCCAACCATCTGTCACCGTACATCTGTCACTATATATCAACAATCTATCACTGCCAACCATCTGTCACCGTACATCTGTCACTATGTATCAACAATCTATCACTGCCAACCATCTGTCACCGTACATCTGTCACTATATATCAACAATCTATCACTGCCAACCATCTGTCACCGTACATCTGTCACTATATATCAACAATCTATCACTGCCAACCATCTGTCACCGTACATAATGTCACTATATATCAACAATCTATCAACGCCAACCATCTGTCACCGTACATCTGTCACTATGTATCAACAATCTATCACTGCCAACCATCTGTCACCGTACATCTGTCACTATATATCAACAATCTATCACTGCCAACCATCTGTCACCGTACATCTGTCACTATATATCAACAATCTATCACTGTCACTATATATCTACAATCTATCACTGCCAACCATCTGTCACCGTACATCTGTCACTATGTATCAACAATCTATCACTGCCAACCATCTGTCACCGTACATCTGTCACTATGTATCAACAATCTATCACTGCCAACCATCTGTCACCGTACATCTGTCGCTATATATCTTCAATCTATCACTGCCAACCATCTGTCACCGTACATCTGTCACTATATATCAACAATCTATCACTGCCAACCATCTGTCACCGTACATCTGTCACTATATATCAACAATCTATCACTGCCAACCATCTGTCACCGTACATCTGTCACTATGTATCAACAATCTATCACTGCCAACCATCTGTCACCGTACATCTGTCGCTATATATCAGCAATCTATCACTGCCAACCATCTGTCACCGTACATCTATCACTATATATCAACAATCTATCACTGCCAACCATCTGTCACCGTACATAATGTCACTTTATATCAACAATCTATCACCGCCAACCATCTGTCACCGTACATCTGTCACTATGTATCAACAATCTATCACTGCCAACCATCTGTCACCGTACATAATGTCACTATATATCAACAATCTATCACTGCCAACCATCTGTCACCGTACATCTGTCACTATATATCAACAATCTATCACTGCCAACCATCTGTCACCGTACATCTGTCACTATATATCAACAATCTATCACTGCCAACCATCTGTCACCGTATATCTGTCACTGTATATCAACAATCTATCACTGCCAACCATCTGTCACCGTACATAATGTCACTATATATCAACAATCTATCACTGCCAACCATCTGTCACCGTACATCTGTCACTATATATCAACAATCTATTACTGCCAACCATCTGTCACCGTACATCTGTCACTATATATCAACAATCTATCACTGCCAGCAATCTCTTACTGTATATCAACCATTTATTCCCCTTATGAAGGAGTAAATATATACATATACCCCGAAACAGTGTGTTCCTCACGAAAAAGAAGTTGACATCCATAAATTCTTTTCCTTATGTGTATCACTTCCAAATGTGACTCAAAGACTTCTCTGTCACTATATATCGACCATCTGTCACTGCCAACGATCTGTCACTTTATATCAACTATCTGCCACTGTATATCAAGCATCTGTCAATGCCAGCTATGTATCACCGTATATCAATAACCTGTCACTATATATCAACCATCTGTCACTATAGTTTATATCAACCATCTGTCACTGTATATTAACTATCTGTCACTGTATATTGACAATCTGTCACTGATTATCAAGCATCTGTTACTGTATATAAACCATCTGTCACTATATATCAACCATATTTTCACTGCCAACTATCTGTAACTAGATATCAACCATATAGTCACTGCCAATTATCTGTCACTATATATCAACCATATTGTCACTGCCAACTATCTGTCACTATACATCAACTATCTGTCACTGCCAATTATCTGTCACTATATATCAACTATCTGTCACTGCCAATTATCTGTCACTATGTATCAACCATCTGTCACTGTTCACAACCTGTCACTGTTATCACCGTCGATAATATGTCACTGTCAAACACACAGCATTATCAAATAATCATGTATCGAGCTGCTATATGCTGCATTATCTGAACTATTCATACCAATATTATCAAGGAGACTTTTGGAATTTCATGCTAAATGTGTGCCATAAAGTGTACTCGACCTAGTGTGTGACAAATAAGACATTAACTGGAACTAAAGAGCAATAAATACCAAATTAACCGACTGTATAGAAGCACGCGAACGGCAGTCTCACTTGCAAAATGGGCTCCTTTTAGCCAATATTGATCGATTAATACGCGAAAAGTGTTTTCCTATGTATAAGCATATGAGGACTGACAGTCTCCTGCGGGAACTAAACGTATCCCAGGTATGTATGGTATGAATTGATGATATGTGAGTGATTTGAGTGAGTGAGTTGGGTTTTACGCCGCTTTTAACAGTGATGATATGTAGACTGAATGGCTCGATATCTTTCAAACTTCAAGTTTAATGTGAGGGTGTTCTTACAATCATTGATTAATGTTTTGTTCAACGGGACAGCGAACGAATGTTGGTTTGGTTTCTGTGTTCCCAAAACCACGTAGAAATCAGAACCATGCGGAAACCAATGGCACATCCGGTGGAAACCTGCGGAAATACCTCCCGGAACACTAACTGGAAACCATGTCGAACTCCATTGCACTGTGCGAAAATCTGTCGGGAAAGCATGGCGATACCCATTGAACATCACGAGTAAATTTGTCGGGAAAGCATGGCGATACCCACTGAACATCACGAGTAAATCTGTCGGGAAAGCATGGCGATACCCACTGAACATCACGAGTAAATCTGTCGGGAAAGCATGGCGATACCCACTGAACATCACGAGTAAATCTGTCGGGAAAGCATGGCGATACCCACTGAACATCACGAGTAAATCTGTCGGGAAAGCATGGCGATACCCACTGAACATCACGAGTAAATCTGTCGGGGAAGCATGGCGATACCCACTGAACATCACGAGTAAATCTGTCGGGAAAGCATGGCGATACCCACTGAACATTACGAGTAAATCTGTCGGGAAAGCATGGCGATACCCACTGAACATCACGAGTAAATCTGTCGGGAAAGCATGGCGATACCCACTGAACATCACCAGTAAATCTGTCGGGGAAGCATGGCGATACCCACTGAACATCACGAGTAAATCTGTCGGGAAAGCATGGTGATTCCCACCGTACATCACGTTGTCATATGTCCGGTAACCATGTGGGTAGATAATTATTGTACACATGTGAGAGTAGAGTTGTTGTGTAGGTTTATTAATAGTGATTGTCAGTGACGGCAAATGATTGAAGCGCTACTACCATCTCGAGTGCTGTCGGCGACAGCGAGATAGCGGAATTGAGAGTTACCGCCCCTGTTTGTTTACAAACATGACGGACTTATCGTTCGAGGGGTTTCGTGGTGGGACAGCTTCAAGAAGGCTGAGAGGAGAAGAAGAGCGAGAGGAGAGCGATTCGATGCCTTTTTCGACCTGACGTGATTCTCATCTTCTTGACAAGTAGGATTTCTATCTGAAAACATCATCCCTCCAAGTTCCTAACACTATTCCGAATTTGAATTCAAGACATGCCTGTTTTAAAACATTCGACAGTGAGCAAAATTCTGGGTATTCATGAGTGCAACAAAATATGACATGGTTAGTTTCTTATTGCTGCTGGCACCTATTTGGTCCATTGCGTTGCCTGTGTTAACTGTCAACCTGAAATGCGTGTTTCAATATTATTTATTGATTATTCATTGATCGTGTGCTGTTAATTACCGATTTCACGATTTAGTTCTGTACAAAATGACTTCGGGGTAACCATTGCGTTTCAACTTGGAAATGGCCCCGAGAAACGACCATGTGGAAATCTGTCGAACACGTGGCTACCTTTCGTGCACCTGGACCATAGGAAACCTGCTACAATGAGACGGGGACACTTCGCTGGGCACCATGTAAACATCAGGTTGAAACATGTGTGGACGGTGAAACCTACCACAACGAGACGGGGATCTTCACTGGGCACCGTGTAAACATCAGGTTGAAACATGTGTGGACAGCATATGAAACCTACCGAGGAACTATTAAAGTAATTTATGGATGCACATTGGCTGCACAGACCACAATAAAAGTACGATGGTGAATCAAATATATGTTTAATACTTTAAAAGTAAATATGCAAATACATCAGAATTCCCACCGTGCGCCCCTAATGTATCTGGCCCCACCTTGAATAGCGTCAATACTTTATGATAGTCGTTGGGCTGATATTGCTGTTAAGCACGAAGACTCTTTCAAGTATCGACCTCGTCTTGCATTGTGTACCGGTCATGTTGACACTGTCCCTATTGCACTTCTGTATAGAACAGCATTTAATTTTGAATTACTTCTGAAGTTTACAGATTTATTCAAATAATATATTATTTCTAATTTGAACAGCATGATTTCAATTACACATTTGGTACCATATGTACAAGATTTCCGTTTGATGTAAACAAGGAACATGACTTTGGTTTTATCCTTGAGAAATTGAAGGATGTAAAGATATTGAGTGATGCTTAATTTGTTGACGTCATGTACATGACATGTGACGTTAGACCGACAAGAGACAAGACCGTGAAATCACGGTGTCAAGATATGTGAATAAAGCGACAAAACCCTTTCAATATCCAATAGAAATATCTGCATAAAGCAGAGTCGATTGTGCGATTTCGACTATACAAGGAGCATGTGTTAATGAATCACTATCAAATATGAATGATACCAGGTGTTCGCGAAAAGGGGAGCGTATCCTGCCCCACATGTGGCACCCGTCAAAAACCCGTCACAAACACATGCAAAGTCATGGTATCAGGACACGTGAGGTCATGGTAACAGGACATGAGAAGTTCCAGTAACAGGACATGTGATGTCATGGTGACAATAAGTAGAAGTCATGGTAACAATTAATGTGAAGTTAACACAGGTAACACGCCGACATGGCATGTGAAGTTTTGTAGGCAATGCCGTTCAAGTTATGTGAAGCTATGCTAACACGAGAGTTGAAGTCATGGTAACACGACAGTTGAAATCATGGAAACAAGACACGTGGAGTTTGGTAGCAAGACACATGAGGTCATTAAAACAAGACACGTGACGTCATTGTGACAAATACAGTTGAAATCATGGCAACAAGGAATATGAAGTTTTGATAACAAGACATGTGAAGTCATGGTAACAAGACGGTGATGAATTTATGTAATTTGAATGCGAGAACTATTTCAGTTATGTCACTCAATGATTTCGCAGAATCACTATATATTCATCATAGTAATGCATGTGTCATGAATCAAACAAGCTGAAGACAGCAGGTAATTGATAACTTGGAATAAATTGAGACTGCTGTCATCTCAGCTGACAACGCCATGATGGACATCGCTATTAAATATAGTAATGTGGTTCCCTGACGTTAACAACGTCATATACGTTACACGGTGAAATGCTATATTACAAAGTGACCATCGTGACAGCCTGGGAATGAATTACGATACTTTATGGGAAATGTAAATGAAATATTAATAACGCATTTGTGCATAACACAGGTAACACCGGATCTCTGGTACAAGGCCGGACTCAAAAAGGGGACTTGAGCTCCATGGCTGACGTCAGTCACAGTATGTGTCACAGTCAGGAGAATCGTATTACTTGATTCACTTCATGAACGGGCCCCTGATTACGAAAACTAACGTCTCTGTATTCAAATCCAGCCGCCATTCACGTGATGCATGTCCAAGGGATCACATTATTTCTCATTTCCTGCTCACATTTTAGTCAAACAATCAACGCCAAATTTAATTGTTAATTGATTCATTTTCGCTAAACTGAAAAACAAATATTCAATTATCTTTTTCTTCAGCCTGTATCTTCAGAAATGATTTGTTAGTTTTATTCATCTTCTTATGTCCATTAAGTTGGCTTTAATTGTTTTCTCGCAATCTTCCTGGAGACAGGGTTGACTTACGGACTTCACCTTCTTTGGCAGGATTACAGAAGAAGATGAAATCCATAAACTAGCCCTGTCTTCATCGACACGACAGCTTCGACATGCCACTTAAAACTATCAGATTTACCCATCATAATCTAATATAGCAGTTGGTAGTGGATGGTTTACTTTGGGGCTTTCATGATATGGAGAAAGTCTGGGATGCACTGCATTCTCGTTGAATGAAAATGCGGAAACCGATCTCATTTATTAGTATTCTGTGTTCCTACGGGTGATCCTTCCCTACGTATCGTCATGGGGTTTGGGAAATGATTCGAAAATGGACAAAACCAGTCGAAATAATATCCTTTACGACCTCACGACTCTTATCGCCATTCACGAATATATTTCCACTTGTGGACGTCTAAAATCAATAACAGCTACTGATCCCACAAATAAGAATTCTGCACATTCTGATGGTGTCTTTTTCCTCTGTCGTTTAGTTAATTCTATAACCAGACACATATAGGTATCTGGGTAAATAACACCACGATCCCTGAGGACAAAGATTAATGATAGAAATGTATTGCCAGAGCCCGGGCAATGCAATCATAGACTATATTCTTTCTCAGACACTTCCCCATAGGCATAAGTTTTAGCAATTTGCATGGAAAATATTGCATTGGGTTTATATTGAATAACAGTTTTCCTGAAGGAAGAGCATGTATGTTTGCGTGTGTTGTTTTGGGATCCTGTTTTAAACCAGCACGTTTGAGACGATGTAGTGTATTCAATTGTGTTAAAGGGGGCACGGGTGGCCCAGTCGTCTAAAGCGCCGCGATTCGTTGTGCAGAGTTGCGTCCCTTGGCCACGCCAGAAACCTATGATTGTGGGTTCGAATCCTGGTTCGCCCCGATTATGTTTCTAGGTTTGTCAGCACCATACCTGTGCTCGTGGGTTTCACTGAAGTCGTAAACCTGCATCACTTCGGGCTTTCCTCCCACATTAAGCTGACACACCGTGATATAACTGGAATACTGTTAAAAGCGGCGTTAAACCTAACTCACTCACTCAATTGTGTTAAAGCTCATTAATACAAAGTGAGTGAGGGTGGTTTGAATATTTCAATATTTCATCACTATCACCTTAGGACACACCAAGAATTGACACAATGTAGCACTGACAAGAACAGAGCCTGGGATGTCGATCTCCTTAATGGTAGGAAGAAGACTTTTTCAAATTATATCTGTGCCTGCATTTACAAGGGAACGATTTTAGAGAAACCTCGTTTATCATGAACAGTCCTGAGTGGTCATCAAATACCAGCTTTGTTAGTGACGAGTGACGCATGAACAAACTATTGACAAGAAGCAAAATTTGGGTCTCGAAAACCAGACCAAGAGTCAGGAAGGAAAACGGCCACAAGTCCATGGATACTACAGGCCTAATCAAGAAAACATCCACTTGTCCATTGATACTACGGACCTAATCAAGAAACGCCCACTTGTCCATTGGAACTACAGGTCAAATCAAGAAACGCTAACTTGTCCATTGATACTACAGACCTAATCAAGAAACGCCCATTTGTCCATTGATCCTACAGACCTAATCAAGAAACGCCCACTTGTCCATTGGAACTACAGGTCAAATCAAGAAACGCTAACTTGTCCATTGATACTACAAACCTAATCAAGAAACGCCCATTTTTCCTTTGATACTACAGACCTAATCAAGAAACGCCCACTTGTCCATTGGAACTACAGGTCAAATCAAGAAACGCTAACTTGTCCATTGATACTACAGACCTAATCAAGAAACGCCCATTTTTCCTTTGATACTACAGGTCAAATCAAGGAACGCTAACTTGTCCATTGAAACTACAGACCTAATCAAGAAACGCCCATTTGTCCTTTGATACTACAGGTCAAATCAAGAAACGCTAACTTGTCCATTGATACTACAGACCTAATCAAGAAACGCCCACTTGTCCATTGGAACTACAGGTCAAATCAAGAAACGCCCACTTGTCCATTGAAACTACAGACCTAATCAAGAAACGCCCATTTGTCCATTGATCCTACAGACCTAATCAAGAAACGCCCACTTGTCCATTGAAACTATAGATCTAATCAAGAAAGCATCCACATGTCCATTGAAACTATAGATCTAATCAAGAAAGCATCCACATGTCCATTGAAACTATAGATCTAATCAAGAAAGCATCCACATGTCCATTGTTACATGTCCAATCAGTAAAGCGTTCACTCGTTCGCTGACACGACACGTCAAATCATGAATTCTTTCACTTGTCCATTTCCACTCTTTCAACTAACAAGAGTTTGACAGTTTTCACTTGCCCATTTTTACAGCAGATGTAATCATGAACGTGTAAATTGCAACTCTGAGTGAGCAATCATCTGCCTTCATGTATTGTCTCTAAGATAGGAGTCTTAGTTTTTTGCAGGTTTTGTTCTCGTGGAGGAAGAAAACAGAAATTATACGAGAAAAAAGGTATCAGGCGCCCCTTTCCAGTTTATGCCGTAGTTAAGGAGAGATAAAATCAATAGTGCTGGTAAAACAGTTCCCTTGTGTCAATACAAGGTTATCTTTTGGAAATGACTGTCCAGAAGACGAGCAATTTAGGGGCCATATTGGTTTATAAAATGCTTAACGTTTTCGTGTACCTTTCATAAATATAACTAGGCGATGGGGTAGCCTAGTGGTTAAAGCGTTCGCACGTTATGCCGAAGACCCGGGTTCGATTCTCAACATGGGTACAATGTGTGAAGCCCATTTATGGTGTCCCCCGCCGTGATATTGCAGGAATATTGCTAACAGCGGCGTAAAACCATACTCATTCGCTCACTCACTAACTCATTAATACGGGATGAAGCGGATCCTCTTGATTTAAGATTGTGTCATAGTCTGTAATAGGGTACCCCACATGAACAAAATGTTGCTATGATTAGGAGAATACGTACGATGTCAAAGAGTACGGTTGACGATCTGATAAGGATTCTCTCGAAAAGTCATTAAAATATCAAGTCAAATATTAAAAAAATAACCTTTTACTATTTTAATTTATTTTTTCAAGCAACTGAGGTGATGACCATTAATTCCGGTTTGAGACGGTCCCTCTGTCGTAGCATTGGTATGCCCCAAGAGATGTTCCTGACTTGGTGATATCTCGGGGGTGTTCTGATAAGGGTTTACGTGCATATACATATAAATAGAATGACGTTACTATAGAACAGGTCAAGGTGACCTAGACTCAGGAATCCGACACAGAATTCATTACCGTAATCACCAAAACGGGGATATTTGAAATATGGTTTATATGAACACAGGTCTGCTGTTCTTATTACAGAGGATACCCGGTCAATACAACCAATATCTTCTATTTCTAATTACTGTAGATTATAGATCTGACTCGCGTCCTTATTCTTGTTCGATTATATTGTCTTGAATAACACGCGACAGTAACGCATGGTCTGTGTTCCAATCCATTGATTAAGTTGTACATTCCCAAAGGAATCCAACGACAGCTGAATCAACCCTGAAATTCTTCTCCTCCATCTATTGCCACAGACTTGAAGAAGGCCCTTTTTTCATACATCTTAAAACTAAAAAAAAAAATCTAATGCATATTTTATTCCTCCTCATGGTGTACCGATTGAATTAATAATGAAATGCATTAACAAAACGCTGGAAACCACAATTCAAATTATTTTAATGCTTGCCTCGGATAATGGACACGATTTAAATTTTATTTTCATAAACTGGAGACTGGACAGCCACACAAGGCTAACCTCGTTTTCTCAGATTGGCCCCATTTTGTTCTAAGTGCACTATTAATTGACGTGTTGGGGAACTGTTACTTTACTTTCACTTTCTAGAAGCTTGGTGAACTCCAGTTCCTTCCTTATGACAAAACATTATGTAATTATTTAAGAAAACATACTTTGCAGATCAAACCTCGGGTTTATTGCATTATGCAACGTTCGATGTAGCTTTTTACACCGTTATCAAGCTGGAGAAGATTCCGGGGTAGAATTGGTCTACAGCAACCCATGCTTGTCGTAAAAAGCGACAAACGGGATCGGGTGGTCAGGTCACTTGGTTGATGTATGTCATCGTATCCCAATTGCGTGGATCGGTGCTCATGATTTCAATCACTGGATTCTCTAATCCAGACTCGATTATTTACAGACCGCCGTCATATAGCTGGAATATTGCTGAGTGCGGCGTAAAACAACAAACCAACAAATCAAGGTGGAATGACGAAAGTCGCTGAATGCAATGAATGTTTTCTTATATAGTCGTCAATTTCTAGAATGCCATTCCAACAATATGTAATTAAGTCTTGAGCTACAAGAACAACTGAAGGGGGTCGTCTCCGTGAAGTAATTTAGCCTGGGATAGCTTCAAATAGATCACCTCAGTTGTCCATGATGTTGTACGAGCGAATTTAATCGGGAAAATTGACTCAGGTTTAGAAGCAAAAATATTGTTCGCTGGTTGTTTGAAAAAATGTATTGGGCAAATTATATTCATCTCCTCATTTGAAAGAAAACAGTGCAATTTTATGTCAGTCCCCTGTCGTGAATGAAATCAACTGTTAATGGATTTCCATCTGATACGAACCTGTTTGGCAATTCCGAAGTGTCGTCACATTTCATGCCAGAACGAGGAAGAAAGAAGAATTTTATCTGTCAAACTTCTGATTATGCATCGGGGGCACGGGTGGCCCAGTCGTCTAAGGCGCCGCAATTCGCTGTGCAGAGTTGCGTCCCTTGGGCACGCTAGAAACCTATGATTGTGGGTTTAAATCCCGGTTCGCCCCGATTATGTTTCTAGGTTTGTCAGCACCATACCCGTACTCGTGGGTTTCACCGAAGTGATAAACGTCTAAGACCAGCACCACTTCGGGATTTCCTCCCACATTAAGCTGACACGCCGCGGTATAACTGGAATACTGTTAAAAGCGGCGTTAAACCCAACTCACTCATTCACTCACTCTGATTATGCATCAGTATTGACGTATCCTTAACGTACAGAGCGGCTATATCTGTCTCCTCCCAGCACACCACAGCTGTAACTGGATGCGTGGTGTATTGGAGAGTTCAGACGGCGCTATAATCAGCGTGTTCTAATAGCTGATCACTTTCCTAATAGCGTAATTCGATTACAATTCCAAACAGGGGTATGACTTGCCTAACACCTTCGGGACATCATTTGGAACAGTCTTTGAGTCTTTGATGACTATTGTTATCATAATAGGTTCGTCGCTGTGTCGATTAACTGTTCATTTCGTTTGATATGCTTTTATGTGCAGCTAACTGTATATTGATTATGCACACTTATCTTGAACAAAATACAATAACTGATAAAAAATGAAATGAAAAGGATTACATTGTGATCATTACAATGAAATTATAGACTCTGTATCTAAACAGAATATTTAGTTGAGTCAGTGAGGGAGTGAGGGAGTTGAGTTAAACGCCGCTTTGAAAGGTATTTCAGTTATATCACAACGTGTCAGCTTGATGTAGGAGGAAAGCCCGAATTGATGCAGACCACTCTGGTGAAACCCACGAGCATAAGTATGGGGGGACAAACCTAGAAACATAATCGCGCGTGCCCAAGTAAGCAACTTTGCACAGCGAATATTTATTTGAGAGTTAACCATAAACCACGTTTGAGTTCATTCGTCACCACTCGCTCCTTTCCGTAACCAGCCAGAAGACTCCCCCCCCCCCCCCCCCCCCCCCCCCCCCACCCCACCCATCGATGGATGTAATGTGCGAAAATACGACAAACCAATCAGAATGCGTGTATGATTTCAAGTTCTTCCTCAAAGAATCCCTCAGAAATAATTTTTGATTTTACAAATGTGTTCAGTCATATTTAAAATTACGCATGTCCCGATGAGCATTAAATTACATCTGAAATATATATAATATATGGGGAAATATATGTGAACCATTACGCAAGGAACTGACAATTGTTTTAGGTATGCCCGTTTGCGCTAAGACGGAACCCGGTCGCAAAAATGGCCATGAGAGGGGCACGAGTCGCTATTCGGCTTGTCCCGGAATAACACGAGTTGGTCACGAATGGTTTGAGTTGAGACCAGATCAGTTTGCTGACTTGCTTTACAGATCCGCATGTTATATTTGTTTTAAACGTTACAGTTACAGTGACATTATAACTGAATGTCCCTCTCCTGCTGAAGCAAATACACCCTGAAGCGAAAAGATATTCCCGAAAACAAAGATAAGATGAGTTTCTACTGGGGATCCACAGGGGTCTTTGAGTGTTGTTCGAGACAAAATATGTTTTCGATCATTGCTTCAAGTTCGTTTCTGTGAAAGGAGTAACTATCTAATTTTATATTCACTACACATTGTTTTATCAGGATAACCAGCATGCCTTGCTGTCTTTGGGCGTAAAACCCGAGATAAAATTATTCTTTTGCCCTTTTTACTTGAACATAATATGTTTTCATGAATATGGTATTACGCCGCTTTCAGCAGGCGGAAATTTGCTTCACGTATTGTAACCATGTTGGGATCAGAACTGCGCGCCGCATTTAAAAGAAAACATGTTAAATCCCATCAAACGAAGTGGAAACAATCAAAATTCAACGAAATCGAAGCTCCCTAAGACCTTTCTTTGGGTTTCCAAGATAAAAAATGTCGACTATGATGAGAGGTAATGGCAAAGCACTTGTTACCGATTAAGACATAACGATTTGGGGCTCCTTGAAATCTCACGGTTTCTTCGAAGACGTTAGAAAATCAATGAAACTGCTGGTTCACCTAATTCACGACGTCTAAATTCTAACAGTGTTTTATCTGACGCTGTTACTGTATCCCAGAGCCTGGATCAGAACATAACCATGATTGATGATAGTATATTGCCATAACGCATGCCGTTACACAACAAATAGACAATCTCTGGACGTCCTTACGAAACCATCATCGCTGAAGACAATACAGATGAGATATTTATTGCGAAATTTGTGTTAGTAGAGTCTTACAACTGTTACAGTGGGTTTGGTTGGTTGGTAATCGCCGCAATGGAATCTGAACCAGACAATCCAGTGATTGATAATATGAACAACGGTCAAAGACGTCGGAATACGATGACACCATCCACCAATTCGCCGAACCTGACCACCCGATCAATCAAGTCGCCTCTAACTGCCATCATTTACGGCCAGGGTTTAATTCTAAGCCGCAATCCTCACAGGGCTCTCCATCAATATCAAGTCAGGGGACACTAGAACAAGGCTTCACACATTATACCCATGTGGGAATAGACCCCGGGTCTTCGGTGTGACGAGCGAACACTTTAACCACCATGCTAACTCATCGTGATTGGTTAAGGTCAGTCAGACATTCATTACATTATCTACGATAAAATCGAGATTTCTCAAGTCTAGTGCCTACATAGATATATGATACTTGGATACTTGAAACGTTGGTTCAGCCATGTGCGATGATAAAACACTCAACACTCAATGGACAAATTGATTTAGGCCCATCACATGTTTTATCATGAACGCAATACGTCTCGTACATCCGTTATACATGTGGATGTTAAAACTACAAGAACTGAAATGACAACGGGGATATATTTTGCTTCCCCCGTTTCGTAATAACGCCTTGAAATATTCAACGCATGTTCTTGAAAAATAGTGCCATGATTCGAATGCGCATCCGCCCAGGAACAAGATACATGAGCCCAGTCAGTCTAATCAGGTCCAGTGCAATCCATGCAGAGAAACAGATGTCAGTCATGTTATCCTCAGTCTCCCAAGACGTCGGCAGTTATCAGTTTTCGTGGGAAGATGAGAATTAAAACGGGTACGTCATTAGACGTATTGCACTGTATCCCTCGACGTTATTAGGACACCCAAGCGGGCGCTGTTCTCACACAGGTCTGTTCATTCGGGGTATCGGGGGCACCGGTGGCCCAGTCGTCTAAGACACCGCGATTCGCTGTGCAGAGTTGCGTCCCTTGGCCACGCCAGAAACCTATGATTGTGGGTTTGAATCCCGGTTCGTCCCAATTACGTTTCTAGGTTTGTCAGCACCATATCCGTGCTCGTGGGTTTTACCGAAGTGGTAAACGTCTGAGACCTGCATCACTTCGGGCTTTCCTCCCACATTAAGCTGACACGCCGCGATATAACTGGAATACTGTTGAAAACGACGCTAAACCCAACTCACTCGCTCATAAGGGGTATCATGACTTAACTCATTATGAGAATTAGCTGAAGGAGCACTGGGGAGGCCGCGCGGTGAAAGGATTCGAACACGCGTCGAATCCCACACGAGTACTACGGAGCCCATTTCGTTTGACATTGTCCCTATTTTTTAACCAAAAAAAAATGTCCATAATCACAAGAAATATCTGCTGAAAGCAGCGACCATTGTTCTTTTCCGACTATATGATTCAATTCAATTCAATTCTTTATTGTATGAAAGGCCAGAGGCCCATATACAACGGAGTTACATAACATATTTTATAAAATACAAAGTCAAGGTAACAATTCACTTCGTAACAAAAAAGCATTATGTATGTACAAAGCCAGTTTATGTTGTGTTATAAGATCCTTGCAAGACAGTAATGAAGACAATCTTTTAGCATTAAAATGAGATAGAGACCACTGCGGTAAGTACTTGTTTCTTAGATTTTCGTATATAGGGCAAATAAACATGAAATGGTATTCATCTTCGACAACTATGATAAGCATGTGTTTATGAATAACCATCAAATAGGGATGAGGGATGGAAAGGATTTAATGGAAAGGGTTTTGTCGCTTTTATTTTTAGCCCAGTAACGTTATCTGTTGCTGATGACGTCATGTTTGCTTTTATAACAATGGTTTGACTCAGTCGATGTCTCGTCATGTGGTCTACAAACAATATGATTCTACATTTCTTACAAGTTTTGAAATAAATAACCTTGCATTCACTGCTTATCTGTCCCTCCTTGAGAGATTCAAGTAATTAAACTAGTCTATTAATTTGAATGGCGCTTTTCTAAGTTAAAACTGATCAATGCGTTCAGAACAAAATAGGCCTTGTCAAGGCTGTCTTGAAGATACAGGTCCTTTACGTCTTTAGAAAGTCAGAGAGAAAGTTTTTTTTATTTCTGTTAGGAGATTGTCCCACAACACTGGACCATTTTGTGTCACCAGATGTTTTGGTACGTGGCTTAGGAACCTTCATTAGATGTTGATCTGTAGACTAGAGACAGGATTTTGCACTTTTGACTGTTAAATATAGAAGTGATGCATTCTGAGACCTTTTCAGAATTTTGGCAGTTTGCATCCGTGATATTTTGTGTATTTGTTGTTTAACATTGCAATATTCAAGTTTTATGACGGCGGTCTGTAAATATTCGAGTCTGGACCAAACAATCCAGCGATTGACATCATGAGCATCGATCTATGCAGTTGGGATACGATGACAAGCATTAGCCAAGTAAGCGAGCCTGACCACCCGATCCCGTAAGTCGCGTCGTTGGACAATTATCGGTTGCTGAAGACCAATTCTAAGTCGGAATCTTACGGGACGCATTCGTGATATTGCTGTAATGTTATTGACTACGGTATAAAACCACAATCACTCACGATAAAACAATAGAATGGAAAACAGATCATGTAATAATCGGATGTAATCGGGCATTATAGATAAGAAAAAATAACTTGGAGAAATAATACAGCGAAAACTGTCAACAAGTCTTCATTTTGAAAGATTCATCAGTTTTGACGACAAATTAGTAAATCATTATAACACCATCCGTTCAATCAATGCCGAGGGGAAATGAGCCCAACGGCAAAACCGGTTTAGGCTTTGAACTCCGCAGAATAGGAATCCAATTTCCTTCTTCAAGAGATTCGTGGAAAGTGGACAAAATTAAGAAAAACAAACAAGGAGTTAGAAGTGTTAGAAATACATCAGGGAGATGATTACAGTGTCTGTACGGGAACGCCTTCACATGGAAGGGATTGGAGGTTTCTCTGCCATAGTCCAAGACAGCAGTATAAGCAGAAATGAAGGAGACCAGTGAGACCGCCTCTTCTGTTTCAAATTTAGATCTATGCATAAAGACTCAGAGTGACAAACTCTCTCCACAAGACTGTATGACAAGAGGGATGACTTCAACTTTACCTTTATGTCGAGCAATATTCCAGCAGGTCCAACTTTTGGTGTCTACATTTCACATCTTTTGAGGTACAATCGAGCATGCTCCTTCGACCAAGATGTCAAAGAGCGTCATAGGTCATGACCAGAAAATCCAGTGACTAAAATGATGAGCATCGATCCATGCAAATGAGATCGATGACATGCATCAACCAAGTCAGCGAGCCTGACGACCCGATCTCGTTACGACAAGCATAGTCGCCTTTTACGGCAAGCATGGGTTGCTGAAGACCTATTCTACCCCGGATCGAGGAGGAATCAGTGACAAAAATGATGTTCGATGCAATTCCCTATTTTGACTTGTACCATGCGTCCCCCTGTTTTTTTTCGGGTTAGCAATTGAGTTGCCTTTGCATGTGTTTGTGATGGGTGCCACCGATGGGGCAGGATATGCTCACTATTTGATGGTGATTCATAAACACATGCACATGATATAATCGGAATCGTACAATCGACTTTGCTTTTTGCAGACATAGCTTGCTAATATCAAAAGGGTTTTGTCGCTTTTATTTGCAACTATCAGAAAACGTCACTTTGAAACAACAAGAAAACATACTTTTGTAACAATAAGTAATCGTATACAACAACCATAAATCGTTTACAAACCACACATGAATCGCGAGTTTGAGACGGAGCAGTAAGAAATTACCAATATCAACAATCAATTATGGCTATCAAGTGGATGTTAATATCCATGACAACAATTCCTCATATTGTAAAGTTCTATAACCGCTTCAGACCGCCTCCGTGGTCTAATGGTAGAGCGTCCGCCCGGAGAGCGGAAGGTCCGCGGTTCGATCCCCGGCCGCGTCATAACAAAAGACGTTAAAAGATGGTACTTGTTGTTACCCTGTATGGCTCTCGGCATTAAGGGGATAAAACAAGGACAGGTCGGCTCGGAGTCAGTATAATGTGTCTGAGTGGGGTATTCATGTTAAACTGCAGCATGGTATCTCAGTGGGCTAGCACTTTAAATCGGCATCAGTCCGGACTAGTACAAGCACACACACACACACACACACACACACACACACACACACGCATGCACGTCGCTATATAAGTGCAATAATCTTGGCCGCGACGTTAAACCCATTTCACTTCACCCTACCTGTTACCGCATCTCATTCAGAAGAGCTGGATGGTTCCCTAATAATCTGCTGTAGCTCTTATTGAACCACTGATGTATTGCAGCGGTTCCCTCTACATACATCAAACACGCCTTTCTCCCCCTATAAAGACTACATGATGAACAAGTGAGCAATACTCATCAAGGGCAATAACATTTTCAAGACCTTGACAGCAATTTCCCATGGATGTTCATCATAGGAATTTGACATTATTACTACCGATCAATTGTTGCCAAAATTATACGTGACGTGAGCTGATTATTATATCAAATCTAATAACCTACCACTTAACACGATTACACATTGCAGGGGTTCTATACTCGCACAGTCACTGGATTTCTCTATGTAAATATTCATGGATCGATTTATACACGCCTGTGTGCGAGGCTGGGAAAGGCGTACCGTTATGCCTGTTTGGCTTGGCATTGGATGTAGCCTACCTTTGTCTTGTGGGCCATTGTGATTCCTACACTACCACAGTACTAGGACAGAAGCAAAATACAAAAATGTCTTTCTGTAGGTTGATATTTTGTAACGATTATTGATCTCATTGGGAAAAAAGGATAATCAGAGACTAATCCTCATTAAGTACAATGGTACAATATGTGAAGACCATTTCTGGTGGCCCCGCCATGATGTTGCTGGAATATTGCTAAAAGCGGTGTAAAACCAAACTCACTCACTCAGGGCACCCCGACATATTTTCTCCTATAGTGAAAATTAGGGGACTCGATGTTATAAATTAACGCTTTCCTGAATGAGTTGCAAACTGTTCTTTAAATGAGGTAAAAAAACAACCTCTATTGATATCATAAGAAAGCCTGTATTAGTGCCATCCAACTCATTCTACAGTCCAGCTGTTCAGGACCGCCTCCGTGGTCTAATGGTAGAGCGTCCGCCCGGAGAGCGGAAGGTCCGCGGTTCGATCCCCGGCCGCGTCATAACAAAAGACGTTAAAAGATGGTACTTGTTGTTACCCTGTATGGCGCTCGGCATTAAGGGGATAAAACAAGGACAGGTCGGCTCGGAGTCAGTATAATGTGTCTGAGTGGGGTATTCATGTTAAACTGCAGCATGGTATCTCAGTGGGCTAGCACTCTAAATCGGCATCAGTCCGGACTAGTACAAGCAGCCACACAAACACACACACGTACATGCACGTCGCTATATAAGTGCAATAATCTTGGACGCGACGTTAAACCCCATTTCACCTCACCTCACCTCCAGCTGTTCAGCCTACAGACGAATCGTATTAGTTTTCGGAACTGCATTGATTTTCTCACCAATCGTTACACTTTGGTAAAGCACAAAGGATACTGATACATTTTTGGCAGTAGTTTTGATAAATAAGCCCGTGTTAATTGCAGAGGAGGAAAACCAGTTTCCATATATAAACAAACATTATTTGTGTATCAAGCGGCGGCACACATTGTTCTCAGACAGACACGTTATCGTACTACCAGCTTGGTGGCTAAACATCCTGGTTCATTATGTAATTGGCGGGAAATGCTGTATTTATCGAGTGAAATAATATTTTATTCCGGAACTTACTCTCTGTTTGCCTCATCAATACTGTTAACAAAATACCCCACACCTGAAACTATCAACAGAAATAAAATAAACTTGTTATTTGATAGACGAAATAACACATATTCTCAATAAATTACGCCTAGGTTTTTGTGAATTTGATAATCAAACATCACCGTCAGAAAATAATCCGTCTTGATTATCTGCTGAAATAGATCCATTGGGCGTAAAAGGCGGTGAAAAATATATGAATGGATCACTGAAAATCGCTGATTACATTATGTGTTCGCGAAAAGGGTAAACATGTACTGCCCTGCCGGTAGCATCAGACATCAGAGGCTGTGTGGGACGAGGAAATGCGGTAAACGTTCAAAGACTTTCTTTGGTGAAACTCACGATCTACCTCCCCAATGATGTAACTTAGATCGTGATCAGAGTTGAGAATGTCTGCACAGTTACGGGGGTCGTCTACGACTATGTATAGAGATATATCGCGTGCAAGTATCCTCAATATACAATATATACAATATATACTATATACAATAATAGTGGACCTAAAACGCATCCTTGTGGTACTCCAGGGCCAGCAAACACTTCCGGTATATTTGACATTAAAAACTTCCCTTTGAACATATTGGTTTAAGTAAACAGCGAACCATTTGTATAATGTGCCTCAAAGTCCCACCGCATCCAGTTCAAACGGCAATCCTTGGTGCCAGACTTTGTGAAAAGGTTTTACAATATCTCAATATACCATTCTTACGTCATGACCAGCATCCAGACAACTACTTACAAAATCATACAAGTCAATTAGCTGATGCATGATGCAATCCCCAGAGGAGTAACCGGATCGTAAGTGCATCATTACTGAGTTATCTGAAAGAAGGTTGGGAAAACATTAACGCATTTGTCGATGTTTTTCTCACATAATTTGTCAAAGACACAAAAACACAACTGTAATATGTACTTTAGTACAGTGTTACACAAGACAGTCGTTATAACCGACTAGATTCGCTGGCGTCGACAGAAGCCAGAGAGACGATCAACACATCAAATCATGTCATGAAATGGGATTTAACGTCGCGTCAAAGATTATTGCACTTATATAGCGACGTGCGTACACGTGTGTGTGAGTGTGTGTGTGGCTGCTTGTACTAGTCAGGATTAATGCCGATTTAGAGTGCTTGCTCACTGAGATACCATGCCGCAGTTTAACATGAATAGTGAGTGAGTATGGTTTTACGCCGCTTTTAGCAATATTCCAGCAATATCACGGCGTGGGACAGCAGAAATGGGCTTCACACTTTGTACCCATGTCGGGAATCGAACCCGGGTCTTCGGCGTGACGAGCGAACGCTTTAACCACTAGGCTATCCGACCGCCCCTTTAACATGAATACCCCACTCAGACACAGTATACTGACTCCGAGCCGGCCAGTTATTGTTTAGCCCCTTAATGCAGAGCGCCAGACAGGGTAACAACAAGTACCATCTTTTAACGTCTTAAGGTGGGGCGCGGCCGGGGATCGAACCGCGGACCTTCCGCTCTCCGGGCGGACCCCCTGCCACTAGACCACGGAGGCGGTCATATCATGTGGGCAAGGTATCGTACATGTATGCTTGTTTGAACAGATGGTTTGAATGTTATGAAATGTGTTGTGATTACCATCAAACAACATCAATAACGGAACGTGGCGTGAAACAACAAACAAACAAACAAAAGGCTATATAAACGTTACCGTTCGGTAACACAGTGACATCAGCACAGGAACAGTTCTAGGTATTACGCCTACTGTAAGATATGAAAGTATATTGGCTCGTGTGACAGGTGCCATTCTCTGCGATAAGGGATAGGGTGCTGAGCTTGGCTTACGTCTGAAATGTAATGAGTGTAATATTTTCCCCGTGAGGAAAATCTATTATTTGCAGCTTCCGGGTTTCATTTAGTTTGCATCTTTTTTGTTCCAGACTAATCATTTTCAGACTCTATGTAACGGATGCATGTGACGTCAGAAAACAATTTCCCAGTAGTAACAACATTGACAGTAGACGTCAAAGCGAGAGGCGGATATATAAAATAAAAAACACATCAATACTAAGTTTAAAATTATTTTGTGACAGACAAATCGATAACTAGCTAAAATGAATGTGTGTTATGGTAGATAGATAAACGCTAGACAAATAGATCGAGTGAGTGAATGGTTAAGGTTTTACAGTAATACTCCAGCAGTATCACACAGGGGGACACCAGGAGTTGGCTTCACATATTTTACCCACGTTGAAAATCGAGCCCGGACATTCGGCGGGACGGGCGAACGCTAGAACAACCATGCTACCACACCGACAGATAGAAAGTAGACAGATTAATCATACATGATAAATAGAAAGACGGTATGAGGAGACAAGTGGGTAGCTTGATATAAATTATTAACTCGTGTTATTCCGGGACAAGCCGAATAGCGACTCGTGCGCCTCTCATGGCCATTTTTGCGACCGGGTTCCGTCTTAGCGCAAACGGGTATACCTAAAACAATTGTCAGCTCGTTGCGTAATGGTTCACACAGGGGTTTCATTTTTAGCAACTAACAAAAAATGTAACAGGCAGTAATATGATAAAGATACGATTTAGGATATATAGAAACATGATATATAATAACATAGATGCTAGATATGTATTATATATACATGTATAGACTTACGAGCTTAATACCAGAAAGATGTAAAAGACGTGAATGGACAGATGAAGGTACGCCCAACAAGATTTACAAGTAGATGTAACACGATGATAACGTGGTAGGAAACTGTCTTCCCCGCCATATTATATCCGCAGACATAACCATATACCATGAAGGCACCTCATGCGTGATGATGTAGTCTCCTACCAGGCGATGTTTGCTACATATGGTATTGTATGAGGAAAAAACGACTTCATTCCTCGCAGTGTCTAATGCACCTACCTCTACCTACCTACCTACCTTTACCTAACCACCTATCTACCTTTACACCTACCTACCTACCTACCTTTACACCTACCTACCTACCTACCTTTACCTAACCACCTATCTACCTTTACACCTACCACCCTACCTACCTTTACCTTACCACCTATCTACCTTTACACCTACCTACCTACCTACCTACACCTAACCACCTACCTACCTTTACACCTACCACCTACCTACCTTTACACCTACCACCCTACCTACCTTTACCTAACCACCTACCTACCTTTACACCTACCTACCTACCTTTACCTAACCACCTACCTACCTTTACACCTACCACCCTACCTACCTTTACCTAACCACCTACCTACCTTTACACCTACCTACCTACCTTTACCTAACCACCTACCTACCTTTACACCTACCACCCTACCTACCTTTACCTAACCACCTACCTACCTTTACACCTACCTACCTACCTTTACCTAACCACCTACCTACCTTTACACCTACCTACCTACCTTTACACCTAACCACCAACCTACCTTTACACCTACCTACCTACCTACCTTTACCCAACCACCTACCTACCTTTACCTAACCACCTACCTACCTTTACACCTACCTACCTACCTTTACCTAACCACATACCTACCTTTACCTAACCACCTACCTACCTTTACACCTACCTACCTACCTACCTTTACACCTACCTACCTACCTACCTTTACCCAACCACCTACCTTTACCTACCAACCTACCTCCCTTCACCTTACCACCTACCTACCTACCTATAAAGCCAATCCCATATCGGCGTGTTTAAGGTCTGTTTACATGTACTGAACAAAAAAGTTAGGGATCATCAACATATTCATATAGCTTACACATTTAAAATAAAACAGTCTTTGCTAAAAAAATATCCCCAAAAATTTCATAATAGTATTACCAACCTGCTTTTGTTCAGTATAAATTTTAACGCCTCCACTCACAATGTTCCAGCTATATGACGGCGGTCTGTAAACAATCGAGTCTGGACCAGACATTCCAGTGATTAATATCATGGGCATCGATCCATGCAACTGGGATACGATGACATGGAGTCTGACCACCCGATCCCGTTAGTCGCCTTTTACGGGCATCATGGGTTGTTGGAGACCTATTCTACCCCGTAAGAGGCGACTAACAGGATCAGGTGTCAGACTCGGTGACTTGGTTGATGCATGTCATCGATCCCAACTGCGTGTATCGATGCTCATGATATCAATTACAGGATTGTCTGGTCCAGACTTGATTATTTACAGACCGCCGTCATATAGCTGTAATATTACTGAGAGCGGCGTTAAACAGCAAACTATCACACCCATCTTCTTCAGAGATGATCCTTGTTTGATGTCGTCCCCGTAATTTCTCATAAATGCTTTATAAGCCTCCAACGGATGTATCTAACCTCCATGTTTAGCATTTAGCACAATTTAAAAAAATACCCGAAGATTGAGATGTGAAGCATTTCTTTGGCAGGTGAGCTCTAGACGACAATTTGTTTATGTTTAGACTGCGCATAACGTGCACCCGAAGTCAATGTTAATATACCTCACGCGACGGCGTTTCGCTGTAAGGAGCATACATAGCAGAGATTGCAGAGATCGGCAAAACGTCCGCTGCCATGGTTGTGGAGTATATTTCTTCAAGATGTACACGGCTGTAGCAGGACTGATGGACATTGACCAATGAATTTCAATTATTTTACATGTAAGATGAGATAGAAGATTGTAACTTAATAAAAAAAGTATAATTTCTATCGCAGTATTCATATCTTCATTATCGTGAGTGCGAAATAAAAACGCGAAATGTACACCTATTGCATATAAACATCTCAAAACGTCATAATTACCAAGACAAGATAGATAAACTTGTGACGACGAAGATCATATGCATATTCAACCCTTTTCACGAATGCTGACAACTGACAACCACAACTAAAACGAACATTTTGTCAAACACTTCATTCAAGAATTCTTAAACTATATGTAATGATCTCAACATGGCGCCCTAATTGCAGCCCGAACATCGTAATCTCCAATCAATGCTGTGTCCACTCTGTCCAGCGGAATGAGGTTAATGGTTCTTGGACACAAGCAGTTGTCAGTTTGCGTGTCCTCAAGCAATGAATATATCCTGTAACATGGTGTAAACAAGATAAAGAACCATGTGGAAAACTTGTCATGGGCACAGAGAAAAGGTGAGGTGAGGTGAAATGGGTGAGGTGAAGATTATTGCACTTGAGTGTGTGTGTGTGTGTGTGTGCTTTCCGGGCGGACGATCTACCACTAGACCACGGAGGCGGACCCACAGAGAAAAGATTTTCTTTTTTAAATTCTCTACTGGCTGTTTAACGTCGCACTCAATATCCCATCCACATGACGTCGACCTGTCAAGTGATTGAAATAACGAGCAACGATCCACGACCTCAGGGTAGGATGACGCCATGACCAAGTCACTGAGCTTGACCTCCCTATCCATTCCGTCGCGACCAGCATACATTATGATGACCTAGTCTAACTCGGAATCCCCACGACTTGTGATGATGTCTCTTTCAGTCAATTAGTACCTTATCTCTCATCACATACTTGTGTGTTTAATGTCCTTTATTATATCTATTGACATTGACATTGTGTCTTCACTCCTGCCTCAGCTCCACAATACATTCACCCGATGACACATTAGGAACGTCTCCCAATAACGAAGTCGACATCCATTAATCTTAGTGTTGCAGGATACGCTCACGCTTCCGTGAAGATTTGAAAGAGCGTCATACGACTCCTATTCAAAAGTTGGTTGATCAAGGTTACAACATTCAAAGTATCTGAGAGCTTTCAAAATGTTTTATGGAAGACAGGACATTTCCAAATGGACGCATCAGTAACAGAAATGATGTCCGATGCGATTCCCTGTTTGGACTTGTACAATTGGTGGACAATTGACCTGCCTTTGCATGTTTTTGTGACGGGTGAAACGCTTACCTTTTCGGGAATACACAGTGCCATCCCTGTTTGATTGTGATTAATAAACACATGCTATGATATAGATGTAAACGTACAATCGACTCTAGATTTCTAAACACTATGGAAATGGTTTTATCGCTTTTATTCAGTGTGAGAGTTACGATAGTCGTAGTACTTGAGTCGCTTTATGAACGAGACGCTGATTACCTACACCCCGAAGCGTCCTTTGCGATAATGGAATGTGTTTTGTTGCTTGTGTTTATGTATACCACTCTTAAAGACCTGTCAACGATGATTTAAAAGATAATATATTTTGCCCCCAATAGACGCATTTAAGGCACCTGTGCTGTCTAACAAAGAAAAAGATTGCATGAAAACGCCAAAGTATTCAAACTATTTCGACTCGAAACAACAAAGAAAACCCCGGCCCCGATTCGTAGAGCCTTTTTCAGGTTTTGTTCTTTTCCCCAGTACATCCAGTAAATAATGTTCTTTTTGAATCCCGGACTGCGGCACCAAGTCTTGAATAACATCCTGTTCACTGTTTTGCAAAACATGCCACATGGAATGTCATCACACCAAAATATTTTTTTAGAAAATATAATAAACAAACTGTGTTATTTCATGTCGAAAACTGATTAAGTGAGATACGTACCAGCAACATACGTTATCGCGTCTCATTACGGTGATGTTACAGGTTCGGTTCTGAGTAGATAGTCTAACACTTTTCTTATCCTGTTCGAAGTAAACTTGGAAAGGTGTGTGTAGTCATCGAGTTCCACCATATGCGTAGCAGCATTTACCTATTATGCTGATCATGAGTCAACTTCAAAACAATCTGTTTAGCCCGAGACATTAAAGTGAGTGAGTTTGGTTTATCGCCGCTTTTAGCAATATTCAAGCAATATCACGACGGGGGACAGAAATGGGCTTCAAACATGTCGGGAATCGAACCCGAGTCTTCGGCGTGACAAGCGAACGTTTTAACCACTAGGCTACCCGACCGCCCCCATGACATTAAAACTACACACACTGTGTTGCAAAACGAACATATTTCTCTGGTGTTTTTCTTTGCTTGCAAGTAACAGAATCTGTATTTGTACGCTGCAGAAGCAATTCAAAGTAAACTTATTGTGTTTAGTTACATAGAAATCGGTAAACGCGCTATCGTGCCTCTGGATTGTCTGGTTCAGAATGGCTATCACTGGATTGTCTAGTACAGACTTGCCAACACTTGATGACCTGGTCCAGACTCGATATCACTGGATTGTCTGGTCAAGACTCGCTATCACTGGATTGTCTGGTCCGGACTCTCTATCACAGGATTGTTTGGCCAAGACTCGCTGTCACTGGATTGTCTGGTCCAGAATCGCTCTTACTTTATTGCTGGCCAAGAATCGCTATCACTAGATTGTCTGGTTCCTACTCGCTATTACGGGATTGTGTCCCTTGGGCGTGTCAAAAATATGTGCGTTTGGGTTCGAATCCGGATTCGCCCTAATTATGTTTCTCGGTTTGTGAACACCTAACCCGTGCTCGAGGGTTTCACTAAAGTGAAGACCTGCATCACTTCGGACTTTCCTCCAGAATCCGCCGAGATATCCCTATAATGCGGCATTGAAACCATACTCACTCACACACTCATTCATGATAGGAAATAGTAACTATATCAATGGTATAAGAAGATAACGTATAAAGTCGCATGAAGTAATTTCCTCGTTAATTAAATTATCCAATTTGCAAAACGACGCATTTGATTTCCTACTATAAAAGACATAATGGAGTTTACATTGATTAACAGCCACATGGAACGTGCCGACAAATAAAGAAGAGATTTAACCAGCTCAACTTGGGTATTGATTGTGGTCAGGAAAGATACACGAATTCTCAAATGAAGATGGCGTCCTCGAAACGTGATGCTCTCAAGATTTCTTTTTTATAAATCGTAATGGTCTAACAACATATCCAGTCTCCTTAATTGATTTGCAGCATTGATCTTATTCAACATAGAAAAAATTGCGTTTTCCATCAATACAAGGAACATTGTGCAGTATTTGTTGAACAATGAACAAATAAACAGATTGACCCTGTGCAAATATTTTCATAAGAAGCTTAGTTGTACGAAGTATTTAAATGTGTTTAAACCTACAATACCGTTTGTATTCATTGCGTGAAGGATCTACATGACAAATATTAGTAATTCACAGACATCAGCTGTTATTTAAAACTTGGATTGGTTTGGTTGGTTTGTTGTTTAACGCCGCACTCAGCAATATTCCAGCTATATGATGGCGGTCTGTAAATAATCGAGTCTGGACCAGACAATCCAGAGATTAATATCATGAGCATCGATCCACGCAATTGGGATCGATGACATGCATCAACCAAGTCAGCGAGCCTGTCACCCGATCCCGTTAGTCGCCTTTTACGACAAGCGTAGTCACCTTTTACGGCAAGCATGGGTTGCTGAAGACCTATTCTATCCCGGATTCTTCACGGGTCCAACTTGGAAGCTCGGCAGTACATATCATGGTAAAACCGGCTCAACACTTTTCTCGGCTTCTAACTAAAACCGATTCTCGTTTCTATGATTATCATTTCAAGTTTCAGTTTATATGTTAGTTTATCTTCTTTATATTTTACGTCAATATGTTGGCAGTGTAGAGTGACATTAGCAGTTATTGGTGTTAGATTTTGATATAGTGAGTGAGTTGGGTTTAACGATGCTTTGAACAGTATGTTAGTAAAATCACGGCGTGTCAGCTTACTGTGGGAGGGAAGCCCGAAGTGATGCAGGTCTTAGGTGTTTACTACAGGTTCTTAAAGAAGGTGTGGGTTCGAATCCCGGTTCGCCCCAATTATGTTTCTAGGTTTGTCAGCACCATACCCGTGCTCGTGGGTTTCACCGAAGTGGTAAACGTCTGAGACCTGCATCACTTCGGACTTTCCTCCCTTAAGCTGACAAGCCATGATATAACTGAAATGATGTTAAAAGCGGCGTTAAACCCACCTCACTCACTCACTCTTGAAGAAGGTGAATGGGGGAATACAGCTGTTGAGTCGATGCGGTGGGATTCCAATATGAGTATCTTTTTTAGTTTATATTTAAGAATAAGCCTGTCTGGCAATATTCAAACTAAATGACGGCGGTATGTATGTAATGTCTGTCTGAACCAGACAATCCAGTGATTGACATCATGACCTTCGGTCTATGTAACTCGGATACGATGACATGCATCAATGAAGTCAGCGAGTCTGACCACCCGATCCCGTTAGTCGCCTCTTTCGACAAACATGGGTTGCTGGAGACCAGTTCTACCCCGGATCTCCAGAGGGGCCGTTTCAAAAGTGGCACATTCAATAATATGACTGAATTTGGCAGATATAAAAGTATATCACATCATTTAAAACTGTTACTGTCAATTACTCGACAGACATTTCATTGACGTTATATTTCCTGTTTTACTTATTTTTGAGGCCGACACCTTTGTCCAAGGAACATATTGCTACATAAGGAACCATGCAGCACATTGTGATAGTTTCACAGTTTGTGACTCTACCAACGTCATAAGGTTCATGACAATAAACTTTTATATAATTGCTTTTGTCACAGTGATGGTATAATGAATACATTGTCTGACTGTAAGTATGTCTATCAAACTCTTCAGTTTTCTGTATATCATTAAGGTTCTAAGAACAGAAGATGCATTTGTGTATGATGCTCATGTTGTCTTACAACACAACGAGTTCAATTACAGTGTCACGCGAAAAGGTCCGAGAACAGCAGATCAACAAAAGAAAGGTTTCTTGATTAAACAACGAAACCGATTTTATAATAGCCCTATTTTATTCTGTTAGAATTTGTATCAGATAGGTCAACCCACAAAATCTGTGATTCAAGACTCGCGGGTAACCAGTTAACAACCTAGTGCTCATTCAAAGCTCATATCAGATCCGGGGGATTATACAATTCATAAAGACTTAACGCTGGAAAAGTTTACCATCTCATCCTACCGGGTACCCATTCACTGCTAGTTGAATGGAGCAACTTTTGCCACATAGTCCCATTTCTATTTTCTGAAAAGCAAAGTCTTTACATTCGACAACATTCCTTTAAACTAATGAGACAAGATTCCGATCACCTACCTTTGGTTGCCCTCAACTTCGCTCATCGACGGTCTGATCTCCGGTCTGTTCTCGGGAAGCAACTGACGACGTGACGGTGACGTTGATGACGACATGACGACAACGAATCGTATCGATATACTTTGACGTCAACACACTTCACACTTCGAGGTATCCGTTTGATGTCGAGATCAAGTATCCTTCGTAATCCGTTTCAGGTAGCTCTAAATTCTGTCCTCGTCTACTCAAGTCTCCACAAGTTTCATTTGTATTCATCAGCTCTGGAAGTTATCCATGATCATACGTGAACACCAAGCTGTAGTGCGGCATCTGTATTCAATACCATCAACAATCACACGTCAACATGGTGTCATTTTCGTCCAGTTCCCAAGCAGAGCTAACTTGTCACGCCTACATTTACACACCAACAAATACTAACAAGGCTAATCACTCCCAACTCGACTCACACTTAAGGATGAAGCAAGGCTAGCTTGGTAACATGGTCCAGATATAGATCTGGCATTTCTGGATGAAATTAAAGATATGATATCTTCGTTATGAATTGAAAGTTGTGTGTAGATGCCAACAGACATTCAAGAGGCAAATGCAGTCCAGAGATGATGTGATGGTTGAGCAGGTACACGTCCCAGAGCTGACACGATTATCAAAGCACGTGGGTCTCTCAGCTTGCATGGAATAGGTTACCCTATTTATAGCTCACAAGGAACGCGGAAACAACCGCACCGGTCCGGCTGACTGCAACTCTGGTGTTTCCCACACGTTCAGCATGTTGAGAATCAATGATAAATGATCAGGATACTTGTGCTTGCTTCACGGCAATGTAATAGCGCGGGTACTTCTTTTTAATTCTGGTGTGATGCCAAAAGTGAATCACATGTCATGGCATGATCGTAAACCGAATTCAATAAACATGTCCAGTTTTGTCATCGGTGTCATTCGTCCAACACGATCTCGAAATGTAAACGTTTGGAACATCAAACATTTCTAATCATAAGCGATACATGTTATACATGTGAAGATTCAACGTAAAATATACACGTCAGAATTATCATAAATCACCTCCTCCTCACATACGATATTTGACACTGGTCCAGCTAGCCGATGTATCATTAAGGATCAAACAATCCCATTCTTGATCGACCTCATCTCTACTAGCACCAATGTCTCCCGTAGACTGGACGCCATGACATCAACCAGAGACGGTATGTCATCTGATGCCAAGTCTTATGTTCATAACGTAGGTCAGTTACAAGAAATATTCATAGGCACAATTTAGCGTACTTTTGTTAATGTCCGCATTCAGCACACTAAAATCTACACACAGGTCCCGAACGAACACAAAGAACACGTGTTTGTTTGTTTGTTCGTTTGTTTGTTTGTTTGATTAACGCTACACTAAGCAATATTCCAGCTATATGACGGCAGCCTGAAAATACTCGAGTCCAAAGAACTCGTGTTGATAATAACACAAATCACTCAACATTCCGAGAGAACCCAAAAGGTCATAAACACACAATAGGCAAAATGGTGTTGGTAAGGTCGGCGTCGGGTTCAAAACACCGCCAACGTCTGTAGCATGGTTCGTCGATATCAACAAGCTTGATTTCCATGAATGGATCACATACCACCTTGGTAACTCACTACGTGGCGCTTTCATGCACTAAATCCAACAGCAATATACACATCGTGACCACCACACTGTAATAGGGTGTCCACGTGTAATATAAATATCAAGATGAATCCACTGATGAATACAGGCTGCCTAAATGTGTTTCTTCACACGATGTTTGTCTTGACAGCATTCAAGTATAATCCGATCAATTTCCCCGATCAATGTTGAGTACGTATCGCCTTGGGAGCCACAAAGACACTTTATCACGTGATACTTGTCAAATCTCAGTGACGTCATTCACTTGTTGAATGTTAGTTGGTGTTTCTTCTGTCGGTTCTGCCTCCCTGGAAATGATCAATGCAGGTTGTTAAGAATGGTTGATATTGGGAATCGGGTCATTCAATGAATGGGTAAATCAATCACATCACCTTCACCACTACTTGCCCCGTGATATTTCAGGACCTCACAGCAATCAATACCTGCCCTTACTGCTTACAATACGACAAACTACGCTAGACTCGTACTACAGTTAACGTAGTCTCTCAAGGGAAGGGTCATTCCTACATCAAGGGAAGGGTCATTCATACAGACCAATATGTGTTTGTACGGGTTACGCCCATCGGTATGTTGATTTGTTGTTTAAAGCCAACCCAAACAATATTCATGCTGTATGACGGAGGTCCGTAAACTATCGAATCTCGACCAGACAATCCAGTGATTGTATTAGCAACGTCCCAATCCGTTGCGTACGATGACAAGCAAACAACCACAGGATCCATTTAGCCTGACAACCCGATCCAGTAGATCCTTTTAACTTCACAGCCTAGACATTTGATTAGACCACCCGATCCATTTAGCTTGACACCCGATCCATTTAGCTTGACCCCCATCCATTTAGCTTGACCACCCGATCCATTTAGCTTGACCCCCGATCCATTTAGCTTGACCCCCCGATCCATTTAGCTTGACCATCAGATCCATTTAGCCTGACCACCCGATCCATTTAGCTTGACCATCAGATCCATTTAGCCTGACAACCCGATCCAGTAGATCCATGTAACTTCACAACCTAGCCATTTGATTTGACCATCAGATCCATTTAGCGCTTGAACCCCCGATCCATTTAGCTTGAACCCCCGATCCATTTAGCTTTACCCCCGATCCATTCAGCTTGACCACCCGATCCATTTAGCTTCCCCATATTTAACATCCCGTATTTAACACCACATATTTTATATCACGTATTGAAATACAGTTTTATGTATATATATTTAACGCTACGTAAGTAACACCACTTATTTGACACCATATATATAACGTGTCTTTCGCACCACGTTTGTATCATGACGTACTACATTTCGGCTTCCATGACATAAACCCCATCTCATGCACTGCATGAAATACGAACCATCAGCGCCGGAGAAACAGATTCCGATGGCTGTAAAGGGCCAAAAGGCAGTGAACTTTATATGAATGGATAACTGAAAATCAGTGATGTCATCAAGTATTCGCGATAAGCATGTCCTGCCCTAGCCTACAAATCAGCTGATGTCAGCAATAAAATGTGAAGTGATTACTTTTCCCGACAATGCGGAGTAAATACGGTGTCACTGTCTGTAGACCAGGTAGTAGAACACAGGAGCGTGGCAGGTCTACAGACAGAGTCTGTGCCTAGGCTTCGCAAATAGGATCCATCGACAGCCTTTCAGAGCTGCATGCATCAGTTGGGATTGTGACAACGTCCTTAAGAAACCACTTCAAGCAGAATGCGAGGTGAGGTGGAATGGGGTTTAACGTCGCGTTCACGATTGTTGCACTTAGTCACGAGCATACACGAGCGTGTCTGATCTACGGAGGATTTCCTAAATATGTCTACTGTACTGATCTACACAGAATTGTCTGAATATGTCTACTGTACTGATCTACACAGAATTGTCTGAATATGTCTACTGTACTGATCTACACAGAATTGTCTGAATATATATACTATACTGATTTACACAGAATTGTCTGAATTTGTCTACTGTCCTGATCTACGGAGGATTTCCTAAATATGTCTACTGTACTGATCTACACAGAATTGTCTGAATATGTCTACTGTACTGATCTACACAGTATTGTCTGAATATGTCTACTGTACTGATCTACACAGAATTGTCGGAATATGTCTACTGTACTGATATACACAGAATTGTCTGAATATGTCTACTGTACTGATCTACACAGAATTGTCTGAATATATATACTATACTGATTTACACAGAATTGTCTGAATTTGTCTACTGTCCTGATCGACACAGAATTGGCTGAATATATTTACTATACTGATCTACATAGAATTGTCTGAATATGTCTACTGTATTGATCTACACAGTGATGTGAGTGAGTTGCATTTAACGCCGCTTTCAACAGTATTCCAGTTATATCACGGCGTGTCAGCTTAATGTGGGAGGAAAGCCCGAAGTGATGCAGGTCTCAGACGTTTACCACTTTGGTGAAACCCACGAGCACGGGTATGGTGCTGACAAACCTAGAAACATAATCGGGGCGAACCGGGACTCGAACCCACAATCATAGTTTTCTGGCGTGCCCAATGGACGCAAGTCTGCGGCGCCTTAGACGACACGGCACCCGTGCCCCCTTGATCTACACAGAATTGTCTGAATGTCTACTGTACTGATCTACACAGAATTGTCTGAATGTCTACTGAACTGATCTACACAGAATTGTCTGAATATGTCTACTGTACTGATCTACACAGAATAGTCTGAATATGTCTATGATACTGATCTACACAGAATTTCCTGAATATGTCTACTGTACTGATCTACACAGAATAGACTGAATATGTCTGTGATACTGATCTACACAGAATTATCTGAATGTCTACTGTACTGATCTACACAGTATTGTCTGAATGTGTCTATGATACTGATATACACAGAATTACCTGAATATGTCTACTGCACTGATCTATACAGAATTTCCTGAATATGTCTATGATATACTGATCTACAAAGAATGTCCTGGATATGTCCATTTTAGTGATCTGCACAGAATTTACTGAAAATGTCTATTACACTGATCTACACAGTATTGTCTGAATATCTCTATCATACTTATCTACGCAGACTGTCCTGAAAATATCTATGATGTTGATCTAGACAGCATTTTTTTTATATGTATATTTTATCGATCTGGATTTCCTTAGTTCAACTTTCTGTTACATGTATCAACACATTTAGCGCTTCGATCATTGTAAGTTTGATAATAGATCATTCTTTATTTAACATTAAACCCGACCCCTCTGCTGTATTTCAACTACAACAGCGAACTTAAACTAGACAACCTGCTATCATGTTTACCCCAAAGACGTCATGCATTGAAAGGTCATAATTGGAAATAAAACTTATATAACCAATACATAAAACACTGTTTCTCTATATCCAGGCTGTATGTCTTGCAATATCATCATATATCTCTTCCCAGTAATGAGTCACCAGTACTTACGTATTCTTGTATTCATTTTTACTGTAAGTTTAACACATTTGATATATGTTACATTTCGCAATCTCCAAGCTTCACGAACTGTCAGCTGAAACTGAAAGACGTTAACACGCCGAAAGAGTTACCGCCCTTATTGTCGACGCTACTGAAACGTGGGTGATTACATATCATGGGTTGGCGGTGTCACAGGTGGTCCACTGAGGCGCCACAAATCGCTGGGTCCTGTAGACGTATAAGAAAACCTATGATCGTTGGTTCGAATCCAACAGTCGATCGATTATGTTCCTTCGTTTCTTGCTTCGGCAGGCCTACATCACTCTGGGCTTTCACCCCCTTCCTCGTACCCACCCCCACCCTTACACACAACACACGCACACACGCACACACGCACACACGCACGCACGCACGCACACACACACACACGCACGCACGCACGCACGCACGCACGCACGCACGCACACACACACACACACCGTGATTACACACCTTGATACGTGATATAACTTGAAATGATGTTCTATGCGCCGTTAAACCAAACACACTCACTCACTCAGCCAAAGGCAACATTGAGGAGAAGTGAAACCAAAGCAGAACAAAAATGATACATAACCAACCGGAACTGTTACCAGTTCTAAAGCCCACGGCATACAGAATTACCAACGGCTCTTGGTCGTGTCGCTCGCTTCTGAACCATATGGCATCACGACATACATAGCCACGGTGACGTGCCGTTAAGGATGCTACTAATACCTACCAGCTGCGACGCCAGACACACCTGGAATCAATACACTCAGTGACATCAGTGTAATTCTGGTACAGTAAACAACATAGACACATACTAATACCATCGTCTCCGATGTCACATTGCCTCTTTACGACGATGCAACGACGATCACCTCTTAAAAAGACGCGTCAGGACATCCGGGTTTAAGTACACATACGTGAGTATATTTCTGTTAAAGTAAACGCTTATATTTATATACCAATACCAGCCAATAGGACCATGACTACGTCAATCTTATTAGATGTGATGCAACACCGCCCTACCTTCTAAAAGGATGTTTCCAGGATATCCGGGTGCACACGTGAGATGTAACAAATCCGAGCTGACCAAATTTTGATTCACGTACAGTTCACTCACTGGATGGGAGACTGGTCCATGTGACTATAACTCCATCACACTGCCATGAAACATTTTGAAGACGTTGCCAGTCGTTGCTGATCAGAGCTTCCTAAGAAGGCTTATGAAGATTGAACACGCCAACATACACATTCTGAACAGACACCAATACATCCGGGAGACCTCAATGTAAACAAGCCGCCTCGTTCATTTGGAAGGGCATCGTCACCATTCACAATTCACATCCCAGCAACACGTCGAAGTGATGCCCACTTTTCATTGCTTCCGTGAAAGGGATATTCAGTACAATACACACTCCAACTGCAGTCGGGCAATACATCAGTAACGGGACACCAGAATTAGCTTCAAAGATGATCCACCGAAGGATGAGGCAGTGGTAACGCTCCGACTCGTGGAATATCGATCTCGCGAGGTTTTTCGTGATTCTACCACTTCCACGTGCCAGGGCGCCGCTCAGTCATGCCCTATTGGCTTTCGTCATATTTCTGTAATCATGCAGAACGGTGTAACATTTGAGACTTCCGACAAGTGGCACTTGGTTAAATTAGTTTTCTTGCTATTAAAGTTTTAATAAATAGTTGCCGGGGGATATTTGAGCTATAAGGATGTTAACATCATTGCAATATTTAAGGAGATTACATAAGGAGATAAGGAAACAGTTAATTGTACAGAATTGCCTTCGCGTAAGATGTGGACAAATCAATAGCAACACGACCCAGAAGACAGATCAGAAACGCATCCATAATTATACGCTATTGTGCTCGAAATAGGGCTTTTCATTAAGTTTCTGCGATGTTAAATCATGCAATACGATAAAAGCAACGGGGAAGTGTCATCAGCATCATTGTTTTCGTCATCATAATCGTTGTCATCATCATCTTCGTTGTTATCATCGTTGTCATTATCATTATTTATTGCCAATTATCATCGTTGTCACCATCAACAGCATCTTTATTGTTATCATCTTTATTGCTGTCGTCGTCATCAACATCAGCATCATGATTATCATCATCGTCATTGTCATCATTATCATTATTTATTGTTATTAGTACTTCGTGGTCATCATTGTTTTCGTCATCATGATTCTCATCATCATCATCATCATCATCATCATCATCATCATCATCATCGTCGTCGTCGTCGTCATTATTGTCATTGTTTCCTGACTCATCATCATCGTTGCAATTATAACAACTTGTCATTTTCATCGTTGTTATCATATTTATTGTCATCATCATCGTCATCGTTGTCATTATTGTCATAGTTTGTTGCCATCATCATCAATGTAATTATCAATATTTATTGTTGTCATTTTCATCGTTGTTATCATCTTCATTGTCATCATCATCGTCATCGTCATTATTGTCAGTGTTTGTTGTCATTATCATCTTCATCATCGATGTAATTATCATTATTTATTATTGTCATTATCATCGTTGTCCTCATCATCTTTATTGTTGTGATCATCATCAGCATATTCATTGTTGTTGTCAGACTCCGTTGGGACCCGTATTAAAATAAATCTCAACTAAATATGTCCGGCTGCTGAGACTGAATGGCTGATTGCGTGACCTCGTGACCGATGGTATTGATCGTTGTTGTCAGTCACTTGTTTGCCTGGTCGGCCATAGCTGCAATAATGCTGATACCGACGTAAAACAACACTCACTCACTCACGCCAATACAACAAAATGACTAACATGACATGAGTCCATAACATTGTCAAGCATGCATTCATTATGTACAGGGTGTCTGGTCTTTCCCATACAGCAAACCTGGCACCGTTTCCTTAGACACAATTAATAACATGCTAGATCCCACATACCTTCCAAAATCCCCAACTCGATATCCGTTCAAGCTATCGCGCTGCTAATGCCACGCTGGAGCATCTTCGGCACCCAACACGGAAACCACCCATCCCCAGATGCTGATGGATTGAGTGTAATTACCTTCACATACACTGCCTGCATTAAGCCGTTTGTGCTTCATTCACCTATAGAAACACTATTCTGTATCTGAATGCTGTTACCGCACTTCACAATGGAGCTGATGAACCCTACCCTGCGTAACATACAGCACTGACTGGAACCATACCGTGGTCTTGCTATTACAGGAACCGTTCCCTCTTTTAAGCATGATCTGATGAATACCATCAATCCTTGGTTACACGCCGGGTTCAACCGACTGTCGAACTGAATACATGCCTGCCTTGAATACACACCAGGTCTGACCAACTCGATAATGGAACACACGCCTGCCTTGAATACACGCCGGGTCTGACCAACTCGATAATGGTATACACGCTTGCCTTGAATACACGCCGGGTCTGAGTAAACTTGATAATGGAATACACGCCTGCCTTGACTACACGCCAGGTCTGAGTAAACTCGATACTGGAATACTCGCCTGCCTTGAATACACGCCGGGTCTGAGTAAACTCGATAATGGAATACTCGCCTGCCTTAACTACACGCCGGGTCTGACCAACTCGATAATGGAATACACGCCTGCCTTGAATACACGCTGGGTCTGAGTAAACTCGATAATGGAATACACGTCTGCCTTGACTACACGCCGGGTCTGAGTAAACTCGATAATGGAATACACGTCTGCCTTGACTACACGCCGGGTCTGACCAACTCGATAATGGAATACACGCCTGCCTTGGATACACGCTGGGTCTGCGTAAACTCGATAATGGAATACACGCCTGCCTTGGATACACGCCGGGTCTGAGTAAACTCGATAATGGAATACATGCCTGCCTTGACTACACGCTGGTTCTGACCAACTCGATAATGGAATACACGCCTGACTTGAATACACGCTGGGTCTGGGTAAACTCGATAATGGAATACACGCCTGCCTTGACTACACGCCGGGTCTGACCAACTTGATAATAGAATACACGTCTGCCTTGAATACACGCCGGGTCTGACCAACTCGATAATGGAATACAAGCCTGCCTTGAATACACGCTGGGTCTGACCAACTCGATAATGGAATACACGCCTGCCTTGACTACACACCGGGTCTGACCAACTTGATAATGGAATGCCTGCCTTGAATACACGCTTGGTCTGACCAACTCGATAATGGTATACACCGGGTCTGCCCGGACCGCGAATTGAATATACTCCTGCTTTGAATACACGGCGGGTCTGCCCGGACCGCGAATTGAATATACTCCTGCCTTGAATACACGCTGGGTCTGATCAGCTCGCGAATTGAATATACTCCTGCCTGGAATACACGCCGGGTCTGATCAGCTCGCGAATTGAATATACTCCTGCCTTGAATACACGCCGGGTCTGCCCGGACCGGGAATTGAATTTACTCCTGCCTTGAATACACACCGGGTCTGATCGGCTTTCGAATTGAATATACTCCTGCTTTGAATACACGCCGGGTCTGCCCGGACCGCGGACAGCTCGGACAGAATCACTCTGGAGTGAATGTAAGGGTAGTGACTTTATCCTGCCACACCGGGTAAGACCGACACGCGAATTAAATACACACCTGCCTTTGCTAGACGCCAGGTCAAATCTGTAAACATACATGTCGATATTTCTTCAGGTACTCTATGAAATGACATTGAAACGAAAGTCTCTATCATCATAATTAAAAATTAAAGCGACCAGAAACATTTCCATAATCTTAAGAGAACTTGAGGAAAGTCCATTGTAAGATTTCGACTATATCTAAGCATGTGTTTACCGTAGGGCAGGACATGCATGTCCTTCGGAAAGGTGAGCAAAATGCAAACCACACACATTAAATTCAAATTGTACGTCTCATCTTCATGGAAATTAGAAGTGTTTACCGTAATCTAAAATACAGACGCATGCCTAACACGTCGGGTGTAAGACGACTATGAAATAAATAGACGCCCGGGCGTCTTTTCAAGGTTTTACGGTAGAACTGCTTTTACAGTTTACAAATTACACGGTTTGGGCAGTGAGTAGGTTGAAACCTGCGGCCATGATCCCGGTACTGCTAAGAGACACAAATGCACGTATGAACAGCGAATAATTCTATTGAGTTCAACTCGCACCCAACAAGTAGTCATTCACTTATATAAGTTTTTAGAATCTGTCCCCTTTGTATGACTTGCATGCTGCATGTTCTGAGGTATTCAGAAATTCTCCGCACCATCAGGTGTTTATATATTTCGGACATATTTCGCTAGTTACTGAGTGTAGAAATAGTTCTTGATACTCTTCTGTAAATATTCTGCTATAATTACTTCCAGTTTTTACGTTTTCGATTTTCTCTATATCTTTAAGATAGAACCTATGATCAACACATTCCAGGGAAACCATTTTTTACTGCAACATTTGCCTAAAAGTTGTCTGAATGAAACCCTTCGCTTTGATAAAAGTTGAGGGATAAAATGGCGGATCTTTTTCTGATTGGTCGATTATGTTGTTTGATTGACAAACAATGTTAATCGTCGCATGGTTGTGCCACGGCTATGTCCACAAGCTTGTAATACAAACTCTGGTAACTTTGAAGAATGATGAACTATTGTCTCTGAGGTCTGATTGCTATGACCTGATCAGTTTGGGTCGGTAAGGTAGCACAGTGGTTAAAGCGTTCGTTCGTCTCGACAATGATCCGGGTTCAAGTCCCCACATGTACAATATGTGAAGCCCATTTCTGGTGTCCCCCGCTGTGATATTGCTGGAATGTTGCATGAAGCAAACTCACTCACCCATTCACTCATAGGCAGTGCCTGAGGTGAGGTGAGGTGAAATGGGGTTTAACGTCGCGTCCAAGATTATTGCACTTATATAGCGACGTGCATGTACGTGTGTATGTTTGTGTGGTTGCTTGTCCTAGTCCGGACTGATGCCGATTTGTAGTGCTAGTTCACTGAGATACCATGCTGCAGTTTAACATGAATACCCCACTCAGACACAGTATACTGACTCCGAGCCGACCAGTCCTTGTTTTAGCCCCTTAATCCGAGCGCCAGACAGGGTAACAACACGTATCATCTTTTAACGTCTTTTGGTATGACGCGGTCGGGGATCGAACCCCGGACCTTCCGCTCTCCGGGCGGACGCTCTACCACTAGACCACGGAGGCGGTCAGGCAGTGCCTGGCGGACGAGGTGTTCTGTTATATCCAATGTTTGTCGTAAGAGCTCGTAACCTATGACACCGGTTATACATAGTAATACATAGGCGAATGAATCAAAGATGACATAAGCAGGAAGTGTGACGCATTCTCCAGGTTATTGGTTGGCAAAGAGGGCATCCGGGTTCCGAGCAAAAATCCGACTTAAAACTTAAACGTCCATGAACACTTCACCAGGTCAATATTCTTTCCTACCATTGCCTAAAGTGCTATCAAATTCAAACCATGAACGCCAGAAGAGTAACATGTCTCAATTACCTGCCAAAAAGGATTCCATTGGCCTAGGGAATGGATCACAGAATCTCAGTAATGACACCATCTGTTCACCGAATAAGTCTCGAAGGCTGTCAAATCTTCATCCCTTGGGAAATGTAATGAATTATTCCACTATCTCTAAAGGAGAATGAAACATGACAACTAAGAAGGAACACAATTTAACATATTGATGTTAGCAAGATTTGCAAGTCTTGGTATTATAGCTCTTTGTTGCACGGGGCCACGAGTGGTCCAGTCGTCTAAGGCGCCACGATTCGCTGTGCAGAGTTGCGTCCCCTGGGCACGCCAGAAACCTATGATTGTGGGTTCGAATCCCGGTTCGCCCCGATTATGTTTCTAGGTTTGTCAGCACCATACCCGTGCTCGTGGGTTTCACGGAAGTGGTATACGTCTGAGACCTGCATCACTTCGGACTTTCCTCCCATATTAAGCTGGAATATTGTTAAAAGCGGCGTTAAACCCAACTCACTCACTCTTTGTTGCAAAATAATGTGTCAGTACCAAGTGAGCGAGTGATTAATGCTTAACACCGTATGTCAGTAGTCAGTAGTCACACCACAAACTGAACATGATCCTAATTTGTTAACAGTGTGAAGAAAACAATGCATTAGAAAGCGTAATCCTTGTAATGTTTAGGATATAAATATACATAACCTTTATGAAATAAATATGTGTAACCTTAGGAACCAAGACACATTATCAGATGTTCATCACATTCCCATTGAAAATCATCTCAACCCCACACTCACACTTTCGAATGATTTACCAGATAACATCATTAACACGGACAGCTTAAAACGTAAGAATTTAATTAACGCTGGACCTTGTCACACAAGCCTCTTTCGCCTCGGGGCGGCTGTAGTGATTCCACTTCAGGTAGATTCAGGTTTATTCCTAATCTGCAGCTTGCTCTTGGCACCATTCTGAAAGTGTATCTTTTTACAAGGTATTGTCTTTTTACAAGGTATTGTCTGTTAGAAACGTGGCATTGTGTCTGTACCAACTGTTTCCGCGACAACCGGGGTATATTGGCTCACACACAGGGGACATCACACCTGACGGCTCAGGGTACATTGGCTCACACACAGGGTACATCACACCTGACGGCTCGGGGTATATAGGCTCACACACAGGGTACATCACACGTGACGGCTCGGGATACATAGACTCACACACAGGGTACATCACACCTGGCGGCTCGGGGTACATAGGCTCACACAGGGGACATCACACCTGGCGGCTCGGGGTACATAGACTCACACACAGGGACATCACACCTGGCGGCTCGGGGTACATTGGCTCACACACAGGAGACATCACACCTGGCGGCTCGGGGTACATAGGCTCTCACACAAAGGGTACATCACACCTGACGGCTCCGGGTACATAGGCTCACACACAGGGACATCACACCGTATACCCATCAAGGTCGGTGACAACTTATGATGTTTGTCATACGAGGCGACTAAATGGATCGGGTGGTAATGGTCGGTGACTTGGTTGATTGCATGTCGTATCCCAATCGCGTGATTCGTTGCTCATAACATCAATCCCTGTTTTTTTTGTCCAGATTCAAATAGTTACAGGAAGCTTTGTTAGAGCTGGAATATTGTTGAGTTCGGCAATAAAACACAAACACCCATGTACCCTTGAAAACATGTTCAAAGAAGATAACGTGCTTCCAGATAAATAACTGGATTTAAAATCAAATTCCTTTAATTACATCGCTATTTCCAGTTTCATTATTGAATTGACATTTCAAAAGAAAATCGAATTAAGAGTGGAACTTTCGCCCACATTACACGCAAATGCATAAAACCAACATTTTCTTGGAATCTGTTTATGGTGACCTACTCTGGCTCGTGTCTACCATTACAACTTGAACGACCCTGAGGACTCAAGAAATGACTTCGTTTATTTCTTTTTTAGGAGACGCCGTGCATAGTCGCGTCCCTTGTGCACATAATCATGGGTTCGAATCCCCTGTCTCCCTCATTATTTCACTAGCTTTGTCAGCACCATGCCCGTGGTTGTCAGTTTCACCAACGTGGTGAACGTCTGAGACGTGCACCGCTTCGAGCTTTCCATCCACATTAAGCTCATGCGCCGTGATATGACTGGAATACTGTTTAAAGTTGCGTTAAACACAACTCATTTACTCACTCTTAGAGTAATGTTACATTAGAAAATATAATGTACCTCTCTTCCAAATTCCCAGGCAATCCGTATACGGCGTCGCGAAGCGCCGTGCAAAATGGCTTTTTTGTTGTTGTTCCAAACGCACACCTCGTGGGTTTCACCAAAGCGGAGAATGCCTAAGGCCTACCCACATCAAGCTGACACACTGTGAAATATGGACAACCTTGTTCAAACTAACTCACTTAGGTTTCGGCATCATGTCAAATTAAGCCAATAAAGGCCACCAAAGCCACCAAAGAGGTCAGCGTCCATTCTGACAGTCCAGCCATCGTTGGTGACAGATGACACATCCGGCCCCCATTAATTGGAAGGAACACCTCATCTGTTTGATATAGTTGCAAGATATTGAACGGGTTTTTTAATTCCGGAAACGAAATGTGCCCCCACCCCCACCCCTACACTCTAGACACTGAGACAAAATTGATTCCAGTAAATCGAGAAAAAGAAAAAATGCCAAAAATACACAAATAGCAAAATGCAACACTTCACAAGTTTTGTTGAAACATAGTTAGACGTTTTTTGAGTTGTGCTCCGGAAACGAAATCCGCACCCTACTAAGTACACATTGTTTCCACGGAGCAGAAGGAAAGTAAAAATGCCAAAAGTCCTCGCAAAAATAACAAAAAAAGTAAAAGGTACCAAATCTGCCAGTTTTCGTAGAAAATATTGAACGGTTTTCGAGTTACGCTCCGGAAACGAACTGATTACGGACGGAGGGAAGGACAGACGGACTGACAGACAGACAGACGAGGCATCGACTATATCCCCCGCATTATATGCCGGAGGATAGTAAATGGTTTTATCTGGTCCAGACTCGATTAATTACATGCCGCCGTCATATAGCTGGAATATTGCTGAGGGCTCCAAAGAACCGACAAACACACAAACAAACAAACTAATATGATGCTCCAGCTGTTGGTGTTGCATCAGAAGCCCTGGACCGATGATAAACGTAACACGCCAATAAAATTATACCTCATCCAGTTATAGGTGCGCATGCGTAACGTCCTTATTCATAATATCGAATGTAAATACGTGTTTCATGACGTCGACCCGCAGCCTTCGAGAAACCGGCTACAGTTTAGGTAGACATCAGTCCAGCCAAGACAGTTGATGCAGAGCAGACCCAACAACCCCCACAACGTAACGTGACATGAGCACATTACAACTTGACTTAACTACTAATCTTCGTTACGAGGTAGACAGGACCCCAGAGCTATAGCAATTTAATCAAACGATAAATTAATGGCTCAACTCGGATGAAACATAATCAAATTGTTTATATAGGTTCATCGAACGGACTGGGTGAATAAAGGCTACTTTCTATTCAAGGATACAGATACGTACAAATATGCTTGATATATCTACAACGGGGATAATAATAATAATCAAACTATCACCACACTGTTACAATAGTTTGACCACTGGGGTACTGGTATCGTAAAAGAGTATTTCAACGTTGAAATATTCTTGTGATAAGTGAATGCCCCCGAACGTCATACCCATACAGCTATGACAGCCACCAGGCTAGAGCTAGATATCCGGCCACAAGACCTAGATCAGCAGCAACAAGACCTAGATCATCAGCAACAAGACCTAGATCACCAGCAACAAGACCTAGATCACTAGCAACCTGACATAGAACACCAGCAACAAGACCTAGATCACCAGCAACCAGATCCAGCTCACCAGCAACCTGATATAGATCACCAGAAACCTGATATAGATCCCCAGCAACCATACCTGCATCCCCAGCAACTAGACCTAGATCACCAGCAACAAGACCTGGATCACCAGCAACCAGACCTAGATCACCAGGAACCAGACCTAGATCACCAGCACCCAGAGCTAGATCACCAGCAACAAGACCTAGATCACCAGCAACCAGACCTAGATCACCAGCAGCCAGAGCTAGATCACCAGCAACAAGACCTAGATCACCAGCAACCAGACCTGGATCACCAGCAACCAGGCCTAGATCACCAGCAACCAGACCTGGATCACCAGCAACCACACATAGATCACCAGCAACCGGATGTAGATCATCAGCAACCAGACCTGGATCACCAGCAACCAGGCCTGGATTACAAGAAACCTGACCTTGATCACCAGCAACCTCACCTAGGTCACCAGCAACCTGACCTAGATCACCAGCAACCTGACCTAGATCATCAGGCAACCTCACCTAGATCATCAGCAACCAGACATTGATCACCAGCAACAAGACCTAGATCACCATCCAGCAACCAGACCTAATTCACCAGCAACCAGACCTAGATCACTATCCAGCAACCAGACCTAGATCACCAGCAACCATACATTGATCATCAGTATCCAGAGCTCGATCGTATGACCGGAACATTAGAACTCTATCAATGTTGTACTGTTTATGCTGCGCTGCTGTTCATGTTTTAATGTAACCAATTTGTTTTTATAAACTTTTTATCATGAAAATTACTATTTCAATAGATTTCTCACGTCAAAAGTACACACATCATGTGTGTCATCATTAGATGTCTTGATGCAAACAAACCATACACTACCGCGTGTCTCGTCCTTCCGTACAAGGTGTAAAATCGACTTAATAAAACTCAGTGTTTGTTCTGTTTGTAAATATCAATCTATCACCTTAAGTAATTCCATGTGTATCATTTGAATTGGCTTTGTATGTAGATATATATTTGCAAGTCTTTGTGTAAATATACTGACTTGTTCACGTGTTTCGTGTTTTAATATACACAACTTGTTTATATAATCACTTGTAATAAAATTATTCACAAAAATGGTATCACATGTTTATGTGCCATGTCTAGTTCAAAAGTTATGCAAATTATGCATTAAGTCAGAAATCCAATTTGGCCGCCAATATGGTCACCAATGGAATCTATAGGACAATATAGATTGGGAACATCAAAATATATTTGCTAGACTCTGCGAATTACAAACAGTATGTTAAAAAGATTGCAAATTGCAAATTGCTGCGACCTTAACCTCTGGTCCATCATGCTTTGTTAGTTGTTTAACAAAACAAAACCTGGTCAGTTGCATGTCAATGAATCCCTATTACATGGATCGATGCTCATGATATCAATCCCTGGATTGTCTTGTCCAGACTCGATTATTTACAGACAGTCGTCATAAAACTGGAAAATAGCTGAGTTTAACTAACAAACAAGCAAACAAATAAATATTGTTGAAAGTCTCCAGCATTTTTACGGTAACTTGAAAATCAGTGTCTGGACAAAACAAACCAGTGGTCAGTGAATATGACAAGCAACGATCCACGATGACACAATATTAATCAACCAAGTCGCCGAGCCTGACCACAGATCCATGTTGTCGCCTCCACAGCGTGGCCAACGTCCACGGAGGTGAACAAGGAACCACTTAAGTTGTCCAATACACTCCCTGTTTCATTCTGCTCACCAACAAAACAACGTATAAATCCATCCATCCCTCAATGCTCCTAATGACCCGCATCGGTCGGTCTATAGTCAAATTAGGTATTGCCCACATATGCTAGGGACATAAATTGATTTAAACCCCTGGTGACCTGGTCCTTGTTGCCGATCCTGAAGTGTAGTCATCAACGGCTAGATCTGAAACATCCGGGCAATCTCCGCACACAAACATTGGCTCCTACTCGAAGGCTATATCCCTGCCATGCAAAACTCCTCTGTAAGACTAACTCCGTGCGTGAATGAGGTATTGTCCGGAGCACGTCATTTTGTTCAATAGAATCTAGGATGGCCGTCTGGGACAGGCAATCATCACGTCCGTCTAGGTCTTGGTGGAGGCAGACTTGTACTACGTACCGTCATTATTCTGCCATCGGACGACTCGTCGGATTATTTCACATCTGCCATTTCTAAAGATGTTAACCTTCTCCTTCCACTGGGTTGTCGCTTATATGCGTGTGTATATTCTGCCATTTATGTGTGTGTGTGCGTGTGTGTGTGTGTGCGTGTGCGTGTGTGTGTATTCTGCCATTTACGTGCGTGTGTATATTCTGCCATTTACGTGCGTGTGTATATTCTGCCATTTATGTGCGTGTGTATATTCTGTCCTTTATGTGCGTGTGTATATTCTGTCCTTTATGTGCGAAGACCCGGGTTCGATTCCCGACATGGGTACAATGTGTGAAGCCCATTTCTGGTGTCCCCCGCCGTCATATTGCTAGAATATTGCTAAAAGAGGCGTAAAATCAAACTCACTCACTCACCTATGTCCAGGGCAACGCCATTGTCTCTTCGTCTGTCTATTGTTGTCCAATAGTGTAGATACATGTTTACACCTTTACTGTTAGTTAGTCTGGTATTCCGACAGCACCTGTATGTACAGCCGCGAGTACGATACGCCTGCTTGCTGGAGATGACTTGTAGTAGTTGAGGTTGAATCTCCGCTGGACATATTTCTGGACATATATATGTAGTTGTTTCTTTTATTTGCCGAATAAAGGAGTATGGACTCAACGTACTCTTCGTCTTCAACCTGGGCTAATTTCCCCGTCAACAACAGCGTTGACAGTGGAATCATTACTATATGATTATGATGAGGTCGAGGGGCGGTCGGGTAGCCAAGTGGTTAAAGCGTTCGCTCGTCAAGCTGGAGACCCATGGTTCGATTCCCGACATGGGTAAAATGTGTGAAGCCCATTTCTGGTGTCCCCCGCCGTGATATTGCTGGAATATTGCTAAAAGCGGCGTAAAACCATACCCACTCCCTCACTATGATGAGGTCGGAATCGTACAATGGGGTTGCTTTTAGAAGAGATTTCTTAAGTTTATGGAAATGTTTTATTTCTCGCTGTTATGTATTGATGTAGTTGGTTGCTGATTGTTTTCCAACATAATCCCTCCGAGGTGCAGAGTCCTGGGAACCCAGGGTGCTGAAACCGTTGTCACACCCAGTCCATTCCTCAGAATGTTCTCAACTCCCACGAGAGATACCTACTGTATTGGACCCTGTATAGCTGGAATATTGCTTAGTGCGGCGTTAAACAACAAAGCAACCAAACCAACCTACTGTATTGGCTATGTGGCGTGTGGTGGATCTTGATCATCCGTAATCATATCCTTTGTGGCGGCAGTTGAAGGTCTTCTTGAATCATCCTCGAGTCTTTTTCTTCCACTCTTGAACTACGCTGCCAACGTCTAACAGTGATTAAGGAAGGAGCATCATACCCTCACGTTGACACCAAGTCTGCATCAATGACTAGAAGAACGGTTGCCAATTTTGTCCAATTTCACCAACAGAGAAAACCTAGTCACTTTGATGCCTGTAGAATTATGCTGCGTGGTTGTTTTTGGTTCCAAGCAGACTGGAAGAATGGAAAGTATTGTACTTGCATGTTAAGTTTGTCCGATACATCCTTTGTAATTAGGCTAAGAACTTTTCTAATTAAAGTGATATTTCAATGTAAGTGACCCGTGAAGATCCGGGCAAGAATAGATCTTCAGGAACCCATTCTTGCTGTAAAAGGCGAGTATGCTTGTCGTAATAGGTGACTAACGAGGTAGGGTGGTCAGGCTCGCTGACTTGGTTGATGCAAGTGATCGTATTCCAGTTGTCTGGATCGATGATCGTGATGCCTATCAATGGATTGTCTGGTCAAGACTCGAATAGACCGCCGTCGTATAGCCGGAATATTGCTGAGTGCGGCGTTAAACAACAAAGAAACAACACCCCTTCCATCTATCACAGAGGTACCCCTTTGCCGGAAGCCACAGCCCTGTTATGAGTGAGTGAGTATGGTTTTACGCCGCTTTTAGCAATTTTCCAGCAATATCACGGCGAGGGACACCGGAAAATGGGCTTCAAACAGCCCTGTTATGAAATGCCTCACAGTGCGTTTACTCCGCATGAAAGTTTAATGGAGATCGGCTCCAACTGGTGAGGAAATTCCCCGTTAGTAATACAACACAATAGATTACATGGCGCTTCGGTGCGGCTTACCGTAGCCTCAAACCTAATTAACCACAGCATTGCTGACTCCACGTATAATTGATGTCTACCCAAGGGTCATTACCGCCTGGCTCTGGTCTGCCCATATGACATCATGATGAGCGGTATTTGTCAGTGGCTGGGAATGAAGTTTATTGTGTACGATGAATAGCCCCGACAGGGCAGTAAATGAAGAAGTCCTACAGCGGCATATAGTTAATGGAATAGTTTCGTTGTCGTTGTTTAACGCCACACTCAGCAATATTTCAGATATACGACGGAGGTCAGTAAATAATCGAGTCACTTTCATAACTGACAAACATGATGTCCGATGCAGTTTCCTATTTTGATTTGTATCATAAGTTTCTATGTTCATATTTTCAGGACACTTGACTTGCCTGTGCATGTATTTGTGACGGGCGTCACCGGTGACAGGACAAGTTCATCTTTTCGCGAACACCTGGTATCATTACTATGTGATAGTGATTCATAAACACATGCTCATGATATAGTCATAGAGGGGATTCTGCTTTTAGCAGAGATTTCTCATGAAATGGAAAGGTTTTTTGTCGCTTTATGTCATGATTCTGTGGTGCCAGACAAAATATAAGTATTTTATGACTTGTTTATAAAAAACAACCAACACGCTGGCCGATATAAATAATCTGAACGAATTCAGGTGTTATTTTAGATGGGGACAAACGCCACCGTCATTTAGCTGGAATATTGCTGAGAGCGGCGTTAAACACAAAACAACGTCCATAACCCGCATCACTTTCCTCATTTATTCCAGAGTCTTTGATGAAACTGAAATTCTGTTGAGAGCGGCGTTAAACCTAATTCAGTCACTGGCTAAAGAGTGAGTGAGTTAATATGTTAAGTCACATCCTCAATATTTCAGCCATATCGTGACTATCAAGGGTTAAACATAATTAATACATAGAAACTTATATATATCCCTGCTAACGAAGGACAGTAAAATAACTGGACTTTTTTTCACAGAGAAAGATATAAAACTAGTATGGAATCATAAAAAGGATAGCACTAAACATAAAACATGATGAAAAATGGCTTGAGATCGCCAGCCACTGAAGATAGATAGCCATATTGGGACCATGGGGACTTACAGTACCTTTGCTACCTTAACACTGGCTAATGGGGCCTTTACACAGGATGGCGACCTTTGTGCCTCCCGTGTGCGACCATAAAATTTGCCAGGTCGTTTCTAGAGGCTCAAATGGGGCAGATTGGTTGCCAAGGACGTTCCAAGATGGTACACAGGAGGTTCAGACATCGCCATGGACGCCATCGTCGCCGTGAAGTTTTGAACATGTTCAAAACAGTCGCACGAAGGTCGCCGAGGAGGTTGGTTGCTCAAAGGTGGCACAAAGGAGGCAGAAGGGAGGCACAAGCATTGCTGTTGTTGCACAATGAAGGCACAGTGGTCGCCCAATGGGTGCCAGACATTAGATAAGACATAACCGTAGTTCGTTATACGTACATATACAGCATAACTACAGCAAGTCGTCGGGACCAAAAAAGTAAGTTCGTAATATCCATCAGTTCGTTATAAGCGTGTTCGTTATAACCGTAGTTTATTGTACATAGAAACATGATTTTCTGGGTTCCGGCGACCATTGAGCGTCCTGGCCAGTTTTTGATCGTTCTGTAATGGGGGCTCAAAGAGGAACTGCTGTCAGTGTATAAGCCAGTGATCCAGTGATCAATATGTCAAGCAACGATCCACGCCGTCAGGGTACGAAGACACGCAATCAACCAAGTCACCGCCTGACCATCCGATCCATTTAATCACCTCGTACAGCAAGCACAGGTAGCAGGGGACATAGATTCCTTCCCGGAATCCCCATGGGTAAATGATAAACGAAGATACAAGTTGCGCACGGATAGTCAAATGAAAAGGGCTTAAGGTTAATGCTCTGCCACTGATTGGATTGAACAAATGAATGAAATACTGATGTTTAATAGGGGATGTTAAGCTTGGAGCCAGTTGCTGGAACACATCTAGTCAAGATTCTGTTATCATCGAACCGTTGTATTAAAACGTGAGATAAGCACGTTAACAGCATCAAAGCAGTGCATTACAAGCAGTGTTCCGATGCATATTCCTTGACCGAGTGGAACCAGACCAAAGTCTATTCATTACTAGAATACTTGTGGCTAAGCAACCGGATTTAAAATGCAAGTGGCATTGAGCGAATTCCTTCATCGTGTGTCCTTTGGTGTCGTAGATGCAAAGAGCACAATGACTTATGAATGAAAACATCAGAGGATGCATTCTGTCACATTATTTTAGTTTTATGAGTTTGTAATTATCATCAGTTTGCTCTCTACTGAAGTTTCTGTGAATCGTCTTACATTTTTTCTCACTCTGATAATTCTTTTTCATCTCCGTCGAATGTGGTTGTTGGTGGTGGGATTGCTGTTTTACTGTACCAACCACGCTCCATTTTGAACGGAATACATAATAAATGGCGGCAATTTACATGGCATAAATGCATGTTAGATAAACACAATTAGGCCCACATATATGGTGTGTTTACATGACTTAAAACATTTACTTTACCGTACACTGTAACGATATCTATCAATTCTGTGAAATGAATTTTACATCCGACAATGAGAACGATATTGATCATAACATATCTTTTCGTACTAAAAACAATCCTCATTCAAAACAGAATCCCATGTGCAACAACCAAGACAGGAGACATGATTGTGCAATAACATAATGAATGTTTGAGAAGACTTGATTAGTTATGGGTTATTGACGATTGTCAAATTTTCGTTTATACGGCGTAGCATGGTCCGAAAAAATATCTGAGTCTCGCAAGGTCAAGTTCGTCAATTAAGACACAGTGGGCAAGAGCGTTGGCGTCTTTTAAGACAAAACGTGGACCAGCATGGCGCGCAAACGACACCATAATTGGCGCAAGTATGTTATCTCAGTAGTACTGTCAAGTGACCCTTCCTTGGACTATAGACCGCCTCCGTAGTCTAGTGCTAGAGCTTCCGCCCGAAGAGCGGAAGGTCCTGGGTCATACCAAAAGACGTGAAAAGATGGTACTTGTTGTTACCCTGTTTGGCGTTCGACATTAAGGGGCTAAAACAAGGACTGGTCGGCTCGGAGTCAGTATAATGTGTCTAAGTGGGCCCGGGGTATTCATGTTAAACTGCGGGATGGTATCTCAGTGTGCTAGCACTATAAATCGGCACCAGTCCGGACTAGCCACACACACACGCGCATGCACGTCGCTATATAAGTGCAATAATCTTGGACGCGACGTTAAACTCCATTCCACCTCACCTCATGTTATGGCGTTCTATCAGTCAGTGATCCCGCCCCATATCTTTACAGACCCAACCCCAAATCTGTAGCGTTGCCTTTCGTTGAAGTTCACATGACGTTCATGAGAGCGCCTTTAGACCCGTCCACGCCCATCCAGAAAGTGAATCTATACTCATCTGAATACATTATAAGAGACCTTCGGCGATTCACTATTTTTAAAATCATCAACATGGAGGAACAGAGGGAAAATTTCCCTTACTTCCACACGGGAGATTTCGATGAAATATTGAGCGAATGGGACGACGAGACATTTTCTGAATTCAAGACACTGAAGGTAAATGAAATTTACCTTTTTCCATTTGTTACACAATCATAATCATAATTGATGTAACTTTCCTTGCCTTGGCCAAAGGGAAAAAAACAAAATCCGTTTCTAACAGTAAAAACATTTATTGTAATTCTACAATAGTTAAGACTTTCATACACCCACCTAATTTTGTTGTTATTGAAACCGTTCGCGTCCCTTGATGCAAAAGCAGTACAAGACCTCGTGGATGGGAACCTCTCCAAATCTACTGGGAGTACTACCTCCTGGGGAGTTAAAATATTTCGACGTAAGACATTGAAACATAAATGAATACATAAACACATACCTAAAATTCCTACGCAGATGCGATCAACATCAGCGAGAGTTGCCTCCCTTACACCATTGCCATGATAGCAATGTACAGCGTGACCAACGTGTCATCGCAAAAAATGGCAATAACATAACGAGATTGACAAAAATCTTAACGTTAATTAAATATTTCGTTTTGTAAGATTTGAGATATGTTATGCTGAATGGATGTACGGAAATTTCATTTGAACACGAAGCCGTAATAATAACAAATTACTCCCACTTACTGTCACATTTATACCCTGAACAAGGCAATCTTTTCACTTCCAGAATGGCTCCAAGGTTCGATGTGCTTCCTGCTACTCAACTGAATTAGAGGTTCTTGTATGCCGACGTCAAAAATGCTAAGGGGGATCTTTACTTCTAATCGAGTTTTGTTGGGTTGCGTGCTGCCATACACAGACACATCAGGGGACCGCCATTTGAGCGCAGAATAAACATGTCGGGGATAACCAGCAATCGGCGTATAATAACCCAATCGACGTATTATACGTCAATTGGGTCTTTATCATACACTGATCGACGTATGTGAAGAAATTTACGGCGCAGTCCATGCAAAAACCAATTTCCCACTGTGCTCCAATTGAAAGTGGCCAAATCCCCACTTGCGACAGAAATGTCAAGTTAGTAAAAAAAACCTAGAATTTTACCACACATGGCACACAAAGAAAACCCCCGTCAACTTACATATATCACACATATCAGGGTCACTGACAATGTTATACTTCTGTTTGCAGAGTTTAATGCACATACACCGCTCAGTCGTACAACTGCAACGCCATGTTACTCTGCACTGGAAGCAGTACTAAACGATGAAACGAGATGTTGACTGGGAAATGAATGCACAAGTCCAAACAAACAAATTCTATGGAGGCCCAGTGGCTGGTCATAATTGAAGAAATCCGATTTACAAAATGAAATAGAAAATCAAACCGTAAACCAAATAAAAATTGAGCAAAAATTGTCATGGCAACAGTGTATACGAATAACACATGTTGTCTACCATTGGTACATAAATAGAACGAGCCATCTGAGTGGTAAATAATCGTTCGTAAATGTGTATTTAAAACCATGTCATGGTAGCAATTGTGTCTGACATCAAATTCCTGCACACGAAAGGGTATGGAGGAACATTATCTTGGTAATTATTGACATTGCTCATTGTGATATAGTGTATTTGGAACTGTGAAAACCTGAACTCTTCATATTATCTGTGATAGAAACCACCATCAAACTTTGATCAACTCCACATCTGTGATAGAGATTCTGTGAAACGCTGATTTTGATATTTCTCATATACACTGTGATAGACAATTTGTGATCTCCAGTACTGTCTTAGTAGATATATATATCAGGCAACCACATAAATTTCTTGAGAAAAAATGGGTGGGTGTCATCCACAAACAATCATTTGTGCACTGAATTTCCCACAGCTGTCGATGTTGCATGTTACAGTGACGATTTGCGAATAATTGCTGTCGCACTTGTTAACACTCAACAGCAACAATTGTACCATGACAGCCATATTGTGTCATACCAGTACAGGGAACCAGATAACCTCAGAGACAGGTTTAATCTGTGTAGATATTCAAACGATACTGTTCTTAATAACTTTGGAAAATGTTTTATCAATTTATGTGCTGTTTTAAATGTACACATTATGAATGGCCGCTGTGTAAGTTATTCCGAGAAAGGTGATTTTACATTTGTTGGCAATGCTGGAGCGAGTGTTATCGATGACATTATTAGCACCATAGATATATTTGACTTGTGCCAAAATTTTGTTATTGACTCATGCCACGAATCACAGCACCTGCCTATCACAATGTCTTTACGAGCGCTTCATTCATGTGGAAAAACATCATTTGAAAACGCTTACCATAGTCATTCAATGTTTAAGTGGGATAACAGCAAAGCAGATATTTTCCAAGAACGACTGTTATCAGACACTTTTGCATGCCTCTTAAGAAAAGCTATTGATTCTGTTTTTACAAATATTGATGAAAGTGTTTCGTTATTTACAGAAGCTATTGCATATGCAGGGAATGTAATGAAAAGGGAAGTAACCCCTAACAGAGAAAGTAAACAGTGGTTTGACTGGGAATGTGAGTTGTTAAAGAAGGAAAGATGCACTCTTGTAAACCATTTCGGGAAATTAAAGGATAAAGACTCACTTGCTAAGTACACTGATTCGAAAAATAAGTATAAAGCTACTTGCAGAAAAAAAGAAACAAAATTTCATGCATAGAAGCAGAAAAAATACTAGAAGAAAGTATCAGCCCATCAAAACAGTTTCGGACGACCTTGAAAAGCATCAGCAAAAAGAAGGAAACTAAAAGTAACATAGAAATGCATGAGTGGTTTAATTACTTCAAAAATCTTTTCAGCGGTGATGATTCCACAAATAACTTCCAGTTGAACTCTTTTGAAAATGATGAAACCAATTTTGCAACGGAAATATTAGATTCCCCAATCTCAAAAGAAGAAATTAAATCTGCTATTCAAATCTGAAAAACTTATAACAGAATTCTTTAAATACTCTCTTGATAATACCCTGTCGTATTCGGTAATAATATTTAATACAATAATGGATACCTCTTACTTTCCAAAAGGTTGGACACTTGGAACTATCGTTCCAATTCACAAAATTAGGCTCAGTGACAGATGTTGAAAATTATAGGGGGAGTACACTTACCAGTATATCCAGTAAGATATTTCTTAGCATTATTAATAAACGTTTGGCATTGTGGTCGGAAGCACTTGATAAGATTGAGGAATAGCAAGCAGGTTTTCGACAAGGTTACTCAACCGCTGATAATATGTTTATCATCCAGGCTCTTATAGAAAGGTATATTCAACGTAAACGTGGAAAATTGTATGCTATATTTGTAGACTTTTCGAAAGCATTCGATTCAGTCTGTAGGGTTAAGTTATGGTATCTATTTAATTCACATAATAAAATGGGTAAATTGTTATGTGGTATTTTTAAGGAAGCTAAACCTTGTGTTAAACAAAACGGCATGTATTCAGATTCTTTTATCTACCATACTGGTGTACGCCAAGGATGTGTATTAAGCCCTTTTTTGTTCTGTTTTTTTTTTTTTTTTATAAATGAGCTTGCACCCCAAATCAAAAGAAATTATAATGATGGTATACAATTACATCCTGAACTTATAAAAATATTTATGTTACTATTTGCAGATGATATAATCATGTTCTCGAGTACTGTAAAAGGTTTACAAACTTTGATAAATCAGCTAGAATTGTACTGTGATACGTGGAAACTTAATGTTAATCTCGATAAGACAAAATTTGTTGTATTTAGCAAAGGAAATACGCTGTCAAAAAAAGAATAGTGGTACTTTCGGGGACAATTACTTCAAACTGAAACCTCATATAAATATCTTGGTGTAATATTTTCAAGTAAATTATCATGGAACCGACAAAAATGTAATGCAGCAATCCAAGCTAAAAAGATGTTATTGGTAATTTTACAAATGTTTCAACATTTTAGCGAGTGTGCTTATAAATCTTTCTTCAAAATGTTTGACACAGAAATAGCTCCTATTCTTTCCTATGGTTCGGAAATATGGGGTTTTGCAGAGGCTAAAGAAATTGAATCCGTACATTTATACGCATGCAAAAGATTTCTTGGTGTTAAACATTGTACTTCTAACGTAATGGTTTATGGTGAATGTGGTCGCATGCCCTTGTATATATATATATATATATATATATATATATATCCCTACTTAAAAATCATAAGATACTGGTTAAAATTACTAAAAATGCCAGTAAGTAGATTGCCCAAAAAATGTTATAATATGATGCTATTGTATGAAACGAATGGAGATCAAAATTGGGCATACAATGTTAAATGTCTACTATATAAATGTGGGTATGGTTACATCTGGGAAAACCAATGTTTCTTAGAGAATCATGCCATGTTCATATCGAAAATAAGGCAGACGCTTTTTGACATGTACTTTCAAACATGGAGAACTACTGTAGATGTTTCTAGCAAATGCGAATATTATAGATATTTTAAAATGCAATACTGATGTAAATATAAGAAAATGCAGAATATCATTAACACAATTTAGATGCAGCTTACAAAGGTTAATGGTTGAAGTTGGCAGGCACAACAAAATACCCAAATGTTTAAGATTATGTAAACAATGTTCTTTAAATGTTGTCGAAGATGAATTTCATTTTCTACTTGTATGTTGTAAATATGATAATTTAAGGAAAAAATATATTGAACAGAAATACTATGTACATCCAAATAAATACAAGTTTATCTCTTTAATATCACACGTGAGCAAAATACAAAATCTCTCTCTCTCTCTCTTTATATATCATGCCATGTTATTAAGAAATGAATCCTTGTAACAGTTCTAACCGCTTCCACATTGTCATGGATTATGTATTATGGGCCTGTGGCCTTACAGTTATATATGAATAAACTGATTGATATGATGCCAAGGAATGGTTGACAGATCAGAACCCTGTTGTTGTCGCCCTGTGACAATCACTGACGAATGTTAGTAGTGATAGTTCTGCAACATAATATGCATATTTGGCACGTGCCTATGAACACCTATATTGTGCAAGGAATAGTAATGTCATGAACCTGCTACTGTATTATGTGACAGGCAGTAAAGTGGCTTGCAATCTATCGTCCAAGACAAGTCCAGCTGGCTCTTACCAAAGCATACTCAAGTGGATCAATGAACAAGCTGCCATACCTGTAAAGTGTCCAACAGTAGGAGATATTATAACATTTTTTGACAACAATCAGGTGCTGGCGAGGAACTGGCGAGTGAGATACGACGCTAAAGCCATGGTGAGTGTTGTAACGACATTGCTCCACCTTTTCCCACCAGATACTACGTTGCAGACAACACCCCCATCTCAGGCCATGCAACTTGTTGTCGTATGTCGTCATATCTTTGCAGAATACACTACCCTCTTTTATATCTTCATCTATGGATGTCTTTCGTCATTATCGTACAAAAGTACTGACTATAATGTTGCAGAACAAGGTACAGATGGCGCGAGTGATACTTTTGATTGTGGGTGCTGCCTGATCCACCCACAGCTATGGAGGGCACCCAATACACGGTGAGTCGGGATGACGATACATCAAAGATCAGAATCGTGAGATCACACCACACAAGTATGACATCGTTGAGGCTGGTGAACTGTTCAATCCAGATCTTTTTGTAGATGAAGCCGTTATTATCAATCCATGTTCTTATATGTCAATGGAGGTTGTGCTAAGCAGGATTTTGGAAGATGTTGGTGTGGGATTATTTAGATCACCGTGTGTGATTGGATGTGATGGCCTACCCTATAACCTCGCTTCACGGGTGATAGACAATCATTACACATGTTCCACCGATATTCATGGCGTGCCTGAATTACAGAAGCATTTAGATGATGACCATAACCTACCATGTCACAATCCACAGGAACACCGGACGTTCGGAAACATCTTAGTGCCCCCACGATCCGGAGACATGGAAATCAACATGGCAAAGTCAAGTTTTAAATTATTGTGGGATGTAATCCTTAAAGATCTTGTCAACATGCTGGGTTTCGAGCCCAAGACTAGTGCCGACATGGCACGGACCATCAAAAGGCTTGGCAGATGCTGGAGATATTTCTTTGGGAGACAGGAGCTGAACTTGTCGTTCCTTTCATCAGAGACTGTAAGCAACATGGCAGGCAGGCAGGCAAGTGTGGCTCTTTCACATTCATGGTTATCATGTGCCAAGAACAGGAAATACCTTTTCATGGCCGATGTTACCTTTACCTATATCACGGCACTGTTTCTATTTTGCTGTGGCATGAGAAGAGGAAACGAGGAATTAATCACGGAATCATGCACGTTTCTGAGATCTTTTCTATGGCCTACACATGACACAGTACCAAGAACTCACTGTTCGGGAGCATCATGTGAGGAACTCTAGTCCACCAGAGATGAAGAAGTTCATAGAATGTCATTTTTCTTTGTCGGCTTCAGAGTAGGATTTCAGTGGTGAAGGGGGAGATTTTGTTTCAGAGGCAAAAACAGACGGATACAGATGTCGATGCCTCCGGGACTTCCTACGGAACAGCACTGGCAGAGAATATGCCGCAACATAGACACCTTAGACTAGGTAATAAGCTTTTTTTAACACTCAATCGAGAATATGAAACTTTCGAAAAACCTATATTCATACTGAAAAAAACAGTAAAATGCACAATCCAAGGGAGAGCAAAAACCCTAAAAGTTTCAAAATATGAAATATTTGGCAGCATTACAACTGACTGTAAAATTACTTAATTGAAACGTTTGTAATGAATCATGCCAAACTACGCACACCTTTCATTTGTGTTCATATATTTAGTTTGTACACACACTGCAATATGTGTTTTCAAAGTATATCAGAATATGTAAATACTGTCCTGAAAACAGTAGAAATATATTTATACAGGCACAGTAGAAATGTTCATATACTTGTATCTTTAACATATCACATAAGGGGGAATAACTGGTGTTTGAAGAAGAAATACTTATAGAGCTGCGTGGAGTTGCAATGGTGAGGTTCACCGTTCCCCATGTAAGGGGAGCTTACTGCTGTTTTACTGGCATTGAATAATGAACTCCGTATTTCCGGACCCTCGGTTTTCAGTGTGTGACGACATTGTAATGTTTTTTCAAGAGTTGTATTCACGTCTGAATAATGGCCCTTCTTGTGTAAACCATACTGCTATGCAAATGTCTTACAAAAATGTTAACAAGAACAGTCTGATTGGAATTTTGTTACATTGTTGTATGTCTGTGCTTATCACAGTAGAAAGGAATTGTTCTCATTATGCTCAGGGTTTTTTAAAAACTTTGACAGAGGAAATGCACCCAATAATCACAATTTGGGCATCACATCCTCCCAAGGTGCCTTTTCTGTGTCGCCATCACCATCTCTTTCAATATGGCAAATGGCACATTTATTAGAACTAGATTGTCGAAACATTGATACTTGGGTTTGTACGTGAACAGATGTCGTTCTTTTCCTGTTAGTGAGTGAAGGGAAGGGGACGGTAACGACACCATCACTTCTTGTTTGTGCTGTTCCACCATCCCTTGGGTTTCCATAAGGACACGTTGTTTATTCTGAAAATAATAATATGCATATCATGTGTAACAATGACTGTTTAATTAAGTAGACGGAAATGTTTTTATATGTTTTGTTGTTTATTGAAGGATATGCTTTACTTACAAGCAATTTGTCGTACTTAGATTTCAGTTCCTGTGATCCATACGACCAGTTTTCTTTTGATGGCGTGACAATGTGAAGATAAGCCTCCAAATGTGTCCGGCTCACTAATTCGTCCACCTGAAACATTTAAATTTGTACTGATAAATGATACATTAACGTTAGCATTAGCATTTCATTAATAATTTATTTACAGATCCGATCACATCTGTCTAAGATGTCTGGAGGTGCCCCAGACGACAGCGATGATGTATATCACCCGAATCTTGACAACGAGATCCATCACTGGGGACAGTCTGGCTATCTAGCCAAGCCTTCAAGTGCAGTTCCGCACACGTCCCTCTCAAGACAGCCCCTGGACTCGGAACTATGTATGTTCGCAGGAGGATATAGTAACAATAAATCTTTGTATGTTGATGCCATTTTGTCAGGCCAGAAACTGGGATGCGTGGTGAAGCTACCACGGGTGTTCATTTTGGCAGGGGACCGTGAGAAGTCTCAAGATGTCACCAAGAGGACAAATGCCGAACTGGTTGACATGATCACAGCTGAAATTAATCAAATTGAAGACAGGATGTGGCAGCATCTCTGCATTTGGATTTTCACCGCCATGACAGGGCTCGCACTAAGTCTGTGCTGCTCACGTTCCTACGTAATGTCAGCGACATTCTGGCACGCCTTCTGGAGGTGATGGATTGAGACTTCAGGTAATGTATGCTTTTACATGGCCATTAATATTGATGTGCGATTCTTTACATATGAAATGTTTTACATTATGTCATCATACCTTCTTCATCAGTGTTCGCTTTCTGGAGCAGAGGGTGTTGGATCTGGGGTTTTTTTCACAACTGTTCTGGGCATTGGTGATGAGTTTTCACCAATATAGGTTGTTTGTTCTGTGTTTGTCGACGTTTTGTATATCGGTAGGTGTCCGGCATCTGTGAAAATGTATTTTCTATGTCTACAGGTTCCTCAACTGCTTGACCTGCACGCCACTCACATGAAGTACCTTCATGATTCATGCGTCATCTGTGATATTTCATTCCTCTGTGTATATGGAGTCACAGTGACACTAGCATACCCTGATTCATCTGTGATAAATTTTCGTGGCAATCCACTGTGATGTAGTTCATTGTGTCGTGTGATGTGCAACAACGCCCTATGGTTTTAACTTTAAACCCGCCTTTGCCAGTCCCAAGCCCGGATGTGAAAGGGTGAGGGTTGGACAAAAAATCCTAAGTCTTGTTCATTGGTTGGTTGGTTTGATGTTTAACGCCGCACTCAGCAATATTCCAGCTATATGACGGCGGTCTGTAAATAATCAACCAAGTCAGCCTGACCACCAGAACCCGTTAGTCGCCTATTACAACCAGCATAGTCGCCTTTAGAGGCGACTAACGGGATCGGGTGGTCAGGCTCGCTGACTTTGTTGATGCATGTCATCATATCCCAATTGCGAGGAACGATGCTCATGATATCAATCACTGGATTGTCTGGTCCAGACTCGATTATTAACAGACTGCCGTCATATAGCTGTACTATTGCTGAGTGCGGCGTTAAACAACAATCCAACCAACCTTCCGTGTATCCACAGATGAACAGGGGATCGAGTTCATTGAAATGAGACACTCCGAAGTCACTAAAAATCACGGGGGCGGGGGGGGGCAAAGACTCAAATGGGCCCAGCAAACGCATTTATGCAACATCGGACTAATTCTGTCCTGTAGTAGGCTGTACTTCATTAAACAAATACATGTCTCTCCTTAATCCCAATAATGGTGCTTTGTACCAGGCAACCAAGAAACGAGTCTACGTTGACGACACCGAGTGCTACACCGCGAGGCCAGTTGGTGTAAATGTCATTGGCAAAGTGATGAAAGAAATTTCTACCAACGCTGGTCTCAAAGTGTACACAAACCTTTGTCTTCGGAAAACTGCCGTCACTTTGCTGTCAAACGCAGGTATTGAAAATCGCGCGATTTGCAAAATTACCGGCCACAAAACCGCTAAATTGTTGAAGTCGCATTCCATGGACTCGAGCTCGGCTCAGAAACGACATTATTCGAACATTCTTCAGGGACAGCAGGAGCTCGCTAACAAACGAACCTGTCCAAGATAGAAATATCCTGCCACTGTCCACTGCTCCCGTGAATAACTTCCAGGTTAATTCTTCGGCTAACTCCCATGGTCTCTTTCACATATATGCAATCCCACTGTAACAGTAAACAACTTTTTCTATCCCAGCTAAGCTGCATGTCTAAAATCTCGCACATGTTTGACGTCTCTTGTCACCATCCCATGCAGTTTCAAGCGGATTGACACAATTTTGGATAGGGGTCAAACAGTGTGTATGTCTATTCCAATTTTGTTTATTTGTATCTTACAGATACGCATAACTACAAATTACAAGTGAGATGAGGAACTGTGATAAAGAATTGAATTTGTGATGTTTCCTGTTGTTTGTGTATTTTTTTAGAAATGGTCTTGAACATGTGACCACCCCCTTTCGCAAAATGAACCCTCATTATTGGAGTACCTCGAAACCAGTGATCGGTTTCGCGGCACCCCATGTCATGCATCTTGTCGAAGGAAAGCACGAAGAGACGTATTGCTGACGACAGTTGTCTTGCGTCATGCGCTCAAAAATTAGTTCCTCCTAAATATCGATTTTAATTAACGTTCATGTCACAATGTCGATTAATATTTCCTTTAGTAAGATTTGCGTTATGTTATGCTGAATGGATGTACGTACGTTTTTCATTTGGATGCCTAACAACGTCGTTTATTTGAAATTTTCGGACATCCATTCAGCATAACATCACGCAATCTTACAAAACGACATATTTATCCCCTGATTAAAGATCTTGATTATCGATCATATCGTCTTGATTTTGCGCCGCCATTTTGTTTGCAACAAATGCAAGTGATAAGAGAGGTGGAATATGATTGCTCCATGGGAGGGACATAACTCGTAAAGCCACTGGTGGTGCTACGATCGAGCCTGGACATTCCTGCCTAGTTCGGCAAGGGTGGAAACTGGACATTTACTGGTAGAAGTCAGCAACCCATACTTGCCGTAACAGGCGACTATGCTCGTCGTTAAAGGCGAGTAACCGGATCGGGTGGTCAGGCTCGCTGACTTAGTTTATACATGTAATCGATCCCAATTGCTTAGATCGATGCTCATGATGTCAATCACTGGATTGTCTGGTCCAGACTGGATTATTTACAGACCGCCGTCATATAGCTGGAATATTGCTGAGTGCGGCGTAAAACAACAAACAAACAAAACAGGGTTGCTGACTTCCGGTCCCCCTCATTTCAACGTTAAGTGAGTGAGTGAGTTAAACTTTACAGTCACATCGGCAATATTTCAGACATATAGTGACTATCAAGGGTTACACATAATAAATATATTTAGACTATAAAAACCTGGCATTTCAACGTTAAGGATAATCAAGATACAAGAATGCAATGAACAACAAAGAAACTAAATGAAGAATACTTGTCAAAAATGTAATTTGACTGTGATATTATGGAAACAACAGCATTGTTGAATTTATCGCATTAAACAACAATGTGAATTATTGGTATCACCAGTCGCGTGTATATATTTTTGGTGTGATTGAACATTACGCATCTTGTGTGTGCATTGTAGTTGGTATTATCTGCCATTTTTACTAAATTTATGAAATTTTCTCGTACGTGCTTGTTGTTGATTCTGGTGTAATTCGTTCACAATGGAGGATGTAATTCAGATCTGCCGTTCGATGATTCCAAACCATGAGTATGTTGTATGTGTCTTCACAGCAGGACGTAATAGAAATACGATATTTCACCTTTGGTTGGTTGTTTTGTTGTTTAACGCCGCACTCAGCAATATTCCAGCTATATGACGGCGGTCTGTAAATAATACAGTCTGGACCAGACAATCCAGTGATTAATATCATGAGCATCGATCCACGCAATTGGGATCAATGACATGCATCACATACGTCAGCGAGCCTGACCACCCGATCCCGTTAGTCGCCTTTTACGACAAGCATAGTCACCTTTTACGTCAAGCATGGGTTGCTGAAGACCAATTCTACCCGGAATCTTTAAATGGAGGATGTAATTCAGATCTGCCGTTCGATGATTCCATACCGTGATTATGTTGTATGTGTTTACACACCAGGACGTAAAAGAAATATAAATACGATATTTTACCTTTGGTGTATGACGGATATATTGTCGTATTCACATACATTCTCACATAATTATATTTGTGATATGAAAATCTCTTGTGTAACTGTACATGGCGTTTTTGTCCTATTTACGAGCCATTTTAGTCCATTTTATTTTAGTCGTGTAGGTAAATGATGTCGTACTCAAAAATATTTCAGGCAGTGTGCAATATTCGGTATATTTCAGTGTGGCAAGCAATTGAGTTGAGATGAAGCTGACTTGTGGTTGAGAGTATGACGACAATTCTGACACGAATTATCCAGACCATACAGTGTTAGTACTGTACCTATTCAGTATTTCAATCGGTGAGGTGAAATGGGGTTTAACGTCGCGTCCAAGATTATTGCACCTATATAGCGACGTGCATGTACAATGTACGTGTGTGTGTTTGTGTGGCTGCTTGTACTAGCCCGGACTGATGCCGATTTATAGTGCTAGCCCACTGAGATACCATGCCGCAGTTTAACCTGAATTGGGATCGATGACATACATCAACCAAGGCAGCGAGCCTGACCAACCGATACTCTTAGTCGCCTCTTACGGCAAGCATGAGTTGCTGAAGACCCATTCTATCCCGGATCTTCAGGGGATATCTACAAAATGGGAACCGTGAAAATCCGGGACAGAACAGGTCTTCAGCAACCCATGCTTGTCGTAAGAGGCGACTAACGGGATCGGGTGGTCAGCAGGCTCGTTGACATGGTTGATGCATATCATCGGTCCCAATTGCGTGGATCGATGCACATGATGTCAATCACTGGGTTTTCTGGTCAAGACGCGATTATTTACAGACCGCCATCATATAGCTGGATTATTGTTGAGTGCGCCGTTAAACAACAAATCATTCAAAATGGAGATAATGTAGTACCTCCATCATGACATTTCTCACAGGTCACAATGATGACGTTGATGTGAAAAGGATATATGATATGGTGCAAATGATGCCGATGCGACGTTAAATTTTAACTCCCTCAGTCACTGATGTAAAAATTATGCCGACATTTTTAGTCGAAAAGCATATCAACATTTGCTCATTGCAATGATATCCAACTGAACTGGTGATTTGAAATGAAAGTAAATTATTTGGACATACAAATCTCAAGTGAGGACAATACCAAATGCAATCCTGCAAACATTTTCAAATTTTCTAGTTAGACAATGCAAAGGAACTTTAAATTTTAAATATAAGACGTAAACGCCAAAGAAGGCTGGATTCCGATCGGGCAAATAGAGGTCTACTTATCCATCCGTCGCTATATGGCTGAAAATAATGCCGATGCGACGTTAAATTTTAGCTCACTCACTTAATACTTATCGATCAATAAAAAATGGCTGCCGATCACTCACCATTCGATGTCGGAACGCTTACCGATTTTTTTGACGACGACGATGATCCAAGAGCTTATTACCCCTGACTAGTTTGGTGATCAAATGACAACGGATGAGATTTGGTTTTGGTTTTTTGTTTAACGCCGCACTCGGCAATATTCCAGCTATATGACGGCGGTCTGTAAATAATCGAGCCTGGACCAGACAATCCAGTGATTAATATCATAAGCATCGATCCATGCACCTTGGATCGATGACATGCATCAACCAAGTCAACGAGCCTGATCACCCGATTCCGTTAGTCGCCTTTTATGGCAAGCATGGGTTGCTGAAGACCTATTCTACCCTGGAATTTTCACGGGTAATTATTTACAAACCGCCGTCATATAGCTGGAATATTGCTGAGTGCGGCGTTAAACACCAAACAAACTGCATAAAAAAGTATGTTTGTTACCTAACACCGTACATTAAACTTCCTGCCATGCGACGGCCTGTATGTAAACAAACCAGACAATGAAGCAAAGTTTTCACTAGGTTAACAAAGCCTTCTGCGGAATCTTACAAATTTTAAAGTAATTATTTAATAATGATCTGGATTAGCTTAAGGTCCCAACAACCTAAATGCTGTCTTTAAGGGGCGACTTATTGCTCGGATGGTCGGTGACTTGGTTTGACATACAAGTCTGACGTACATATTCTATATAAAGACAAACACAAGACCGACAGTGCCGCTCCATATTGGTTGTCGAATGTGCAGAAGCGGCCGTAAAATCTTTCAACATCATGGAAGACTGGTGTCGAATCACCGTCAGTCTGTCTTCGTATTAATTGCGCTGTTGCATTTGTACATTCATGTGAATATCTTGTTTGTTTATCACCGCACTCAGCAATTTTCCAGCGGTATGACTGCGGTTTGTAACCTATCCAGTAAATTAACTGACGTGTGTTGGTTAACGCCGCACTCAGCAATATTCGAGCTATATATATATGACGTCGGTCTGTAAATAGTCTGGACCAGACGATCCAGTGATTGACATCATCATCAACCCACGCAATTGTGATCGATGATATGCATCAACCAAGTCAGCCAGCCTGACCACCCGATCCCGTTAGTCGCCTCTTGCGACTAGACGACGGCGTCGGCGGCGTCGGCGGTCTATAAATAACTGAATTTGGACCAGACAAACCACGTGATTTACAAAAATATATTCTCAGCTATATATGACGGCTGTCTGTTAATAATTGAATGTGGAACAGACAGTCCACGTGATTGACAACATTGGAACTGAGACCCGTGAGTATCAGGGTAGAGAATAGGTCTTCAGAAAGTGAGTTTAAATTTAACGTCGCATCGACATTATTTCAGCCATATAGCCATTATTCAGCAACCCATGCTTGCCGTAAAAGGCGACTATGGCGGGATAGGGTGGCCAGGCTCGCTGACTTGGATGCTGTATGACATCGTAAACCCATGAGACCGCCTCCGTGGTCTAGTGGTAAAGCGCCGGCCCAGAGAGCGGAAGGTCCGGGGTTTGATCCCCGACCGCGTCATACCAAAAGACGTTTAAAGATGGTACTTGTTGTTACCCTGTCTGGCGCTCGGCATTAAGGGGCTAAAACAAGGACTGGTCGGCTCGGAGTCAGTATACTGTGTCTGAGTGGGGTATTCATGTTAAACTGCGGCATGGTATCTCAGTGAACTAGCACTATAAATCGGCATCAGTCCGGACTAGTACAAGCAGCTACACACACACATAAACACAAGTGCATTAATCTTGGACACGACGTTAAACCCAATTTCACCTCACCGTAAACCTATGAATGGATCGATGCTAATGATGTAAATCACTCTCCCTGACTGATTATTATTGTTAACCGCCGTCGGACAAAAACCATTATGAGTGAATGAATGAGTGAGTGAGTATAGTTTTACGCCGCTTTTAGCAATATTCCAGCAATATCACGGTAGGGGACACCAGAAATGGGCTTCACACATTGTACCCATGTCGGGAATCGAACCCGGGTCTTCGGCGTGACGAGCGAACGCTGTAACCACTAGGCTACCCAAAATGCTGGGAAAAAATAATTATGTTTCAGACTGTTAAAGAGAAAAGAAATTATCCGCCACCAAAGTAATATTGTAGCAAGGTGTGTTTCTGTAAAAAATATACAGGCTGTTAGTTGTAAGTAAAAAAAACCCCGATATATTTGCAGATGTAAGAAAAAAAAATAATGTTTTTTTGCAGATGTAACTGAAAAAAGAATGGTTTCCATCAGAGACCATATACCGATATGGTTTGTTTCCAAACAAAATCCTTGAGGCTGACTTCCCCTCTTGAACTCAAATGCCCACCTCTTTACTGTGGATCGATGCTCATGATGTCAATCACTGGCTTGTCTCGTCCAGCCTTAATTATTTACAGACCGCCGTCATATTGCTGAAATGTTGCTGAGTGCGGCAAAAAACAAACAAACAAACAACGAACAAACAAAACTGTGACAGAGGCTTGTCGTCAGAGGCGACTAACGGGATCGGGTGGTCAGGCAGGCTCGTTGACTTGGTTGATGCATGTCATCGTTTCTCAATTGCGTGTATCGTCTGGTCCAGACTCGATTATTTACAGACTGCCGTCATACAGCTGGAATACTGCTGAGTACGGCGTTAAACCACAACAAACAAATCTGTGGCAGTGGAGGTAGGATAAAACCATTACGCTTACAGATGTAAGATGTCCGCGCGGCGATGGTTGTTGGAGTTTGCGCTTTCAGTTCGAGATACTCAATGACATTATCATCAACAGGAGAGTACCCGTGGTCATTAGGATGTATTTTTCGTATTGGGAAATAATGCCAATCCCCAAAAGATCACATCTTTTACTCATATCGATACCTCTGTCGTTTAAAAACTTATAATCGTGGGATCGAATCCCGGTTCGGCACGGGTGGCCCAGTCGTCTAAGGCGCCACGATTCGGTGTGCAGAGTTGCGTCCCTTGGGCACGCCAGAAACCTATGATTGTGGGTTCGAATCCCGGTGCGCCCCGTTTATGTTTCTAGGTTTGTCAGCACAATCGTGGGTTTCACCGAAGTGGTACGTCAGACACCTGCCTCATTTCGGGCTTTCCTCCCACATTAAGCTGACACGCCGTGATATAACTGGAATACTGTTAAAACGGGGTTAAACCCAACTCACTCACTCACTTAATCATGTGTGAGAGAAACCTGTGATCGTTTCGACCTGATAAGTTCCTAGGTTTGCCCAACACCCATGTACCATGGCTTCACCTGCATTACTTCGGGTTTTCTTCCCACATAAAGCTAACATCCCGTGAAGATTCCGGGGTAGAATAGATCTTCGGCAGCCCATGCTTGCCGTAAAAGGTGACTATGCTTGTCGTAAAAGGCGACTAACGGGATCGGGTGGTCAGGCTCGCTGACTTGGTTGATACATGTCATCGATCCCAATTGCGTGGATCGATGCTCATGATATCAATCACTGGAGTGTCTGGTCCAGACTCGATTATTTACAGACCGCCGTCATATAGCTGGAATATTGCTGAGTGCGGCGTCAAACAACAAACCAAACAACCAACATAAAGCTAACACGCCGTGATATAACTGGCTAGTTCCTAGGTTTGCCCAACACCCGTGTACCATGGCTTCACCTGCATTACTTCGGGTTTTCTTCCCACATAAAGCTAACATCCCGTGAAGATTCCGGGGTAGAATAGATCTTCAGCAGCCCATGCTTGCCGTAAAAGGTGACTATGCTTGTCGTAAAAGGCGACTAACGGGATCGGGTGGTCAGGCTCGCTGACTTGGTTGATACATGTCATCGATCCCAATTGCGTGGATCGATGCTCATGATATCAATCACTGGAGTGTCTGGTCCAGACTCGATTATTTACAGACCGCCGTCATATAGCTGGAATATTGCTAAGTGCGGCGTCAAACAACAAACCAACCAACCAACATAAAGCTAACACGCCGTGATATAACTGGAATACCGTTTAAGGCGGCGTTAAAGCCAAGACACTCACTCGTTACACGTAACAGTAGCATGGTGTACTTGATTCCACGAAAGGAAAGATCGTGCACTTTCCTCGATCTTCGATCTAGTGGTGTACAAGACAATTAATACTCCAGACTTGATCATTTCCTGACCGTCGTCTTCAGTGTTAAAACAATTAAGGACCTGTTTAATATTATGTTTTTTTAAAAGAAATCGAACTTCTTCATAAATTTTGATGTGTTAAATGTATTATTTTACATATTGGTATTGCTTATTTATAACTGAGATTGTTGGTGGCTGTACCCTCGAGGGGGGCTAAAGTAGTGTAAAATTATCATCCCCCTAAGAGGGTATGTAAGTCCCACATCATTCAAAGTATTGTTATGCATGCCAGAATTTTAAAACGTAGGATTTTTGTCATTTTATTATAAGGCTTAACTGGTATGCTATCGCCAGTGACTGAAGGGTTGATATAAATCCTGCTGGGGTCCATGCAGGAAGTAAAGGTACTGTAAGTCCCCATGGTCCCTGGTGTGGTGATCTCCCTTTAGTTACTGACGATCTCTAGCCCATTTTTATATTGTGTTGTTCCTTAATACTTAATGCTTTTAAATGTTCCGCAACTAGTTCTCTGCAACTAGTTCAGCAACCCATACTTGCCGTCAAAGGCGACTATGCTTGTCGTAAAAGGCAACTAACGGGATCGGGTGGTCAGGCTTGCTGACTTGGTTGATACATGTCATTGATCCCAATTGCGTGGATCGATGCTCATGATATCAATCACTGGATTGTCTGGTCCAGACTCGATTATTTTACAGACCGCCGTCATATAGCTGGAATATTGCTGAGTGCGGCGTTAAACAACAAACAAACAAACACTGGTGTTAGCGGACACTCCGTTTTACAATACCTTAAAGAAACCTGTCTATTCTAAATTGTGAATATGAGTATTTATACCCTGCATATATTGTAATTGATATATTTGTCCGATAATGTATCGGTTAGTGGTCGTGCTATTACATTATTTTAATGGAAACATATTATAAAATACGTTTACTTTCAACCAAAGCACTTAATTATACAATATTACAAATGTATATGTATGTTTAGTATACCTCAAAATTACGAGGGGGCACGGGTGGCCAAGTCGTCTAAGGCGCCGCGATTCGCTGTGCAGAGTTGCGTCCCTTTGGCACGCCAGAAACCTATGATTGTGGGTTCGAATCCTGTTTCGCCCCCATTATGTTTCTAGGTTTGTCAGCACCATACCCGTGCTCGTGGGTTTCACCGAAGTGGTAAACGTCTAAAACCTGCATCACTTCGGGCTTTCCTCCCACATTAAGCTGACACGCCGCGATATGACTGGAATACTGTTAAAAGCGGCGTTAAACCGAACTCACTCACTCAAAATTACGAATTATTTCGCTGTGAACGGTATATCGATCGGATTAACAGGATTAACAGGATTCGCTTTTCATGTAGCTCTTTCTCTACAAAAGTGACAGGAATGTGTTTTGCTTCTGTTGCTTTGGAAACCTAATGTAACAATATATTTCATTTATTGTTCAACGCTGCACTCGGTAATATTCCAGCTATATGACGGCGATCTATAAAAAGTTGAATCTGGACCAGAAAATCCAGTGATTGACATCACGAGCTTCGATCTACTTGGGGATACGATGACACGCATCAACCGAGTCAGCGAGCCTGACCACCCGATCCCGTTAGTCGCCTCTTACGACAAGCATAGTCACCTTTTACAGCAAGCATGGGTTGCTGAAGACCTATTCTACCGCAGGGGGCACGGGTGGCTCAGTCGTCTAAGGCGCCGCAATTCGCTGTGCAGAGTTGCGTCCCTTGGGCACGCCAGAAACCTATGATTGTGGGTTCGAATTCCTGTTCGCCCCGATTATGTTTCTCGGTTTGTCAGCACCATACCCGTGATCGTGGGTTTCACCGAAGTGGTAAACGTCAGACCTTTCCTCCCGCATTAAGCTGACACGCCGTGATATGACTGGAATACTGTTAATAGCGGCGTTAAACACAACTCACTCACTCACTATTGTACCTCACGTGATGTACGTGGGAAACGATGGCATGTGCAATCAGCCAAGTCAGTGAGTCTAACCACCAGATCCGTCTCTTACCACAAGCATAGAGGTTGTTGGGAAGCCATTCTAACGGGTTTAGTTAAAAATAGAGAAGATTCTTTTCTTAGGCTGCCAATCTAATGAGCTAGTAGCAGCAGCTTTAACGGTTTGTTAGTATTGAGATTAGATCCGTGAAGATCCGGGATAGAATAGGTCTTCAGCAACCCCATCTTCCCGAGAACAAGAGAGTTAACTGACTAAAGTCCAGTTTCCGCACTTGCCGAACCTGGCTGGAATTCCTGGGCTCGATCGCAGCGCCACCAGTGCATGTTATTACCAGTTATGTCCCTTCTTAGCCTCTCCTATGGACCAATCATATTCCGCCTCTCGTATGACTTGCATTTGTTTAAATCAAAACGACGGCGCCCAGTCCTATCTCATTAAAATCAGATCTTAGTTCTCGCTACCGCTAAACAAAGATCTGAGAACATCCCATTACGGGTCACGGTAGCGAGAACTAAGATCTGATTTTAATGAAATTGGCGCCCAGTCAAGACGATCTGGTCGATAACCAAGATTTATATTGTGACACATCGGGTCTTAAATCGTGAAGTGCATCAAATCACGTGAGCGCCTTGATTTAAAACATGAAAAGATTGGGAAAATATCTGTTGACAACGAGTTGGCGGTGCAATCGACCGAAATGTGCACGATTTCGTTGCGCGATTTTGATTGGACTGTGCAAGAAAATAAAAAAAATAAAAATAGACTCGTTAATCTAGCCAAAATTTGACTCCATAATACCAGCCTAGTTCGGCAAGGGTTGACTTTTATAGTCACTTAACTCTCTTGCTTTGGGGACTGCCTCCGTGGCCTAGTGGTAGAGCGTCCGCCCGGAGAGCCCCGACCGCGTCATACCAAAAGACGTTGAAATATGGTACTTGTTACCCTGTCTGGCGCTCGGCATTAAGGGGCTTAAAACAAGGACTGGTCGGCTCGGAGTCAGTATACTGTGTCTGAGTGGGGTATTCATGTTAAACTGCGGCATGGTATCTCAGTGTGCTAGCACTATAAATCGGCATCAGTCCGGACTTGTACAAGCAGCCACACAAACACACACACGTACATGGACGTCGCTATATAAGTGTAATAATCTTGGACGCGACGTTAAACCTCTTCTCACCTCACCTCACCTTGCTTTGGGAAGATGCAGCAACCCATGTTTGATGTAAAAGGCGACTATGCTTGTCGTTAGAGGCGGGATCGGCTGGTCAGGCTCGCTGACTTGGTTTGATGCATGTCATCGATCCCAATTGCGTGGATCGATGCTCATGATATCAATCTCTGGATTGTCTGGTCCAGACTCGATTATTGAACAGACATCCGGTTGACTGTTCTTGATTGTGAGCAGGCGTGGATCGTTGCTCATAATATCAATCACTGGATCCACAGGTTCTGATTTAATTATTTACAGAATACCGTCATACAGCTGATTTATTGCAGGGTGCAGCGTTAAAACATTAACATTGTGTTATAAATAGTAATGTCGGAAATGCTAGAAAAATGCTTTACTGGCCTCATTTATTAAATACTAATCATAGGACTAAATAGCATATTTGAAAATAACGCAAATCAGCCTAATATTGCCTATCCTAACTGACACTGTGTTTAGCCTTAACCGGTACTGTAATAGGTAAAGTGGCGATAAACGTTTACAATATTCGTGTACTGTCATGCATGTATGAAACGGCCTATAACCTGGGGTTATTATCTAACCCCTGCCCAGAGGTGATGTCCTCACGGGGTGTTCCCACTTTGCCGGCAATTAAGGTTATCTCCAGGGATAATCCACAAACAATGGAGGGACTAAACACAGATTAATTGACTGACTGCCGGCAAGGTGAGGTAACTCTTATTCCAAATAATTACCATATGAACCAGAAAACACATTTCTTTCACATAATTCTTCAAACACAATTCTTTCACATAATTCTTTATTTTCATATACAATTTTATATACATTTACATTTGCACATCATACATTATACCACAACAATAAAATATTACAATCCATCCAGATGGGAGACGGCATCTCCATATTCCATCATTGCTGTTATTCTAAAGACAGACTTTCAGGCGGTCTAGTTCATGATATGGTTCCCCATATTTCTGTCTTCTCCCTCAACCCACTGCTCAGTTACGTAATCAGCAAACTTCGAAATTGAAGGGTCTTCAATGTTAGCAGCTTCAAGGGCATTGAACCAGAAATGCGTATTTCGCACACGGGCCCGCCAGGCCATTTCGTGTTTGGTCGAAAAGGGTATGTCCGAAAAGGTGAGGCAAACTAGGTGGGGCTCTTTAGGGTTGATGGAATAATACGTCCGTCGTTATATACATGCTTCACTAATAGTGTTCACTCACTTTATTGTCCCCCGCCGCGCGAAAGCGCGGAGCGGGGGATATAGTATTCACGACCGTCCGTCCGTACGTCCGTCCGTACGTCCGTCCGTTTGTTGCCGCGATATCTCAAGAACTAAACGCTGGATTGTCTTCATATTTGATACTATGGTGTATATACAGACTCCGCAGACATCAGTCGGTTTTGGTGACCTTGACCCCATTTTCAAGGTCACAGCAGGCAAATCTGCTTTTGGAGTTGGAAAACGGTGTTGCCGCAATATCTCAAGAACTAATCGCTGGATTGTCTTCATATTTGGAACTATGGTGTATATACAGACACCGCAAACACCGGTCGGTTTTGGTGACCTTGACCCCACTTTCAAGGTCACAGCAGGCAAATCTGCTTTTGGAGTTGGAAAACGGTGTTGCCGCAATATCTCAAGAACTAATCGCTGGATTGTCTTCATATTTGGTACTATGGTAAATATACAGGCGGGGGACATTTCGTCACTTTGTGACAAATACTTGTTCTAATTAACTTACTTACTTACTTTGGAGATTTAACGTGCGCTTTCCGACTGATGCGTATTTCGCACACGGGCCCGGCCAGGCCATTTAATGCGAAAGTGGTCTGTGCAACCCAAGAGGGGGGTTTAGGGGTTGCTTATATAGAATTTGGGAATTTTGAGATTTGGAATAGATGCCGATGGGGTTGGGGAGGAAAACTAAGGGAGCTGGGTATTGTGGATGTTTGTTTGTTTATGTGATTTTGATTTGGTAGGTTATTGTGTTTTTAGATACGTTTTATTAGTTCCGTTTTTATTAAGAATACGCCTAAGGCCTTGAAGTTTTCTAGTTTATTTTGTGGGTTTAGTATTGCTTCTAGAGTGAGAGCCTTGTTTAGATTGAGGGTGGTTTGTAATTTGGTTCGATGTGTTAGGTAGTGTGTGCAGTGGATGAGTGCGTGTTTTGGGTTTCTGGTTGTTTCCAGTGTGGGCAGTTACCTGTAGTGTGTTCTTGTTGTAGTTGTTTATTTAGGTTGGTGTGTCCTGTTTGGAGTTTAGTGATTACTCTGTCGATTTTTTTTGATGGATGGAGAATTTTTGGTTTGGTTAGTGGTTTGCTGAGCACTTTTTTGATTTGGCTATTTGAATTTAGATATAGGTTATGCCATTTTTTGTGATTTTTTATGCTTGTTTACACTTTTAATTTCCGATTTTGAGATGGGTAAGTGTATGCTTATTTCTGGGATTTTGAGGGATAGTTTAGCTGCTTTATCGGCGTTTTCATTACCGTATATTCCTACGTAGGCGGGTATCAACAAGAAGGTTATTTGTTTGCCTGCCTTAGTTAGGTCGTTGGAGCTTTTAAGTATTTGATTTATTAATTTAGGTCGGTTTTTGGTATTTTTGTTTTGGAGGGCTGGCAGTCCACTTAGGGAGTCGGTAAGTATTAGGATTTTTTTGTGGTTTTTGGATTCTTGATTATGGAGGGCTGAGGCCATGCCCATTAGTTCTGCCGTGAATATTGATTGGTTGTTTGGGAGTCGGAAGGATTGTGTGGTTTTAGTTGGTTGTGTGGTATGGACTCCGAAACCTGTGTGTTTGGAGGTCGGATCTGAAGATCCGTCCGTGGAAATGTGACACCAATTTGGCCAATTTTCGTGTATGTATGCTAGTGTGGTAGTTTTAGCTATGTTTGGGTCGGTTTGTTTATTTATTTGGTTTGCTAGTGTTGTGTCTGTTTTGGGTATTTTAAGTTTAGGGGTGAAGATTGTTTGCAGTTTTGTTTAAGATTTTTAATTTGGTGTTCATTTAGGTAGTTTGTTATTCTTTGGGATATTGGGGTAAGTAAGGGGTGTTTACGAGCTAGAGCTTGGTTTTTGGGGCTGATGTTTTGGTTTATTAAGTTTTGGATGAGAGGGTTTGATTGGGACGCGGCCCAGAAATTTAAGCTTAGCTGTTCCCTGCGTAGACTTAGTGGCATTTCTCCTGTTAAGGCCTGAAGTGAGGTGTAGGAGGTGCCATGTTGGGTGCCTGTAATTAGTTTGAGAGCCTGATATTGTATTGAGTCAAGTTTTTTAGATAGAGAGTTGTTTAGGGTGTTGTATATGGCGCAGCCGTAGTCTAGTTTTGATCTAATTAGTGATATGTAGAGAGAGAGGAGCTAGGGTATCTTTGGAGGCTCCCCAGTTAGAGCCAGTTAGGCATCTTAGGGTGTTTAGGTCTTTACTGCATTTAGTTGTTAGGTTTTCGATGTGAGCATCCCAGGTGAGATGTTCATCGAAAAAAAGTCCTAAGAATTTGGTTTGTTTTTTAAATTTGATTGTTTGATTGTTTAGCTGGAGGATTGGGGAGGCGGGTTTCATGTTTTTATGTTTGAATACTATTCCTGTTGTTTTTTCTGAGTTAAGGGAGAAGCCCCATTTGTCAGCCCATTGTTGTATTTTATTAAGAGATTTTTGGAGTAAATTTTGGACCATTTTCATGCTTTTAGTGCGGATCCAGATGGCTCCATCATCCGCGAATTTTGATGTGTTTACTTTAGGGGATAGGCCCTCGATTAGATCGTTTATCATTATATTGAAGAGGGTGGGGCTGAGGATACTGCCCTGTTGAGTGCCATTTTCTAGGGGACATTGGTCCGATAGAGTTTGGTCTATACCCACGGTTATTTTACGATTGTTTAGGAAGTCCTGGATGAAGTTTATTATCTGACCTTTGAGTCCTAATTTTTTAAGTTTTTGTATTAGCTCATCGTGCCATACCATGTCGAAAGCTTTAGAGAAGTCTAAGAAGATGCCTGTGGTATATTGTTTATTTAGTTGTCCTGTCTTAATATCTTGTTCTAGTCGGGCGGGGTTATCTAGGGTTGAGCGGCCAGGAGTGAAACCGCTTTGATCTGGGTTTATGATGTTATTTTGAGTTAAGTAATGTTGTGATCTATTTTTAGCCATTGATTCCATTACTTTACATAAGTTTGAAGTTAGAGATATTGGTCTATATGAGTTAGCTTGATTAGCTGGTTTATTAGGTTTAGGGATTGGTATGACTAGGGCCTGTTTCCAGGGAGTAGGAACCTGTCCGTTTAGGCAGATGAGATTGTATAGTTTGAGTAGTGCCTGGAGTAGTTTTAGGGGGAGTTTTTTAATTATTTGGTAAGAAGTTAGGTCTAATCCTGGGGCTGTGCCCTTTTTCCTGTTTTGGATTACGTAGAGGAGCTCCTCCATTGTGTAAGGTTGATTTATTTCTAGATTGTTATTGTTTGGTTCTTTTGTTCTAATTAATTTTGATTTAACACTATATATTAAATATTTTGACACGTGAACTCATATCACTAACATTCACCTTAAGTTACGTGAACATGAGTCATATCAGCTAATTAGTAAACGCCTGTCTCTAGCAATGCGTGACTTGCTTATCTTCCGTAATCCGACTAATGCGGATTAGATTTAATTAGACTTAATTAATCCATATAATCTGCCGGCAAAGTGAGAACAAACCGACCTCACATCAGCCTGTGCATTCGCACAAACTATCATAATTGTCGTAAAGGATTATAGTCCGTTTCAAACTTCCCTCACTGGACATCTGAACTTGCTGTTTTCGTTCGTTTTTCGTTCTGTAAAGTTGTCCATAGGACTCCTTATAACTGCAATACCTCAAACCACAGGTAGGTAGATTGGTGGTTACTCGATATTTCAATAGCAACAGTCTGTGAAACATTCTGTCTTGTTTTAACAGGCAAACAACATTTTTCTAGCATTTCCGACAGTACTTCAGCAACCTAAAACTTTCAACATTAAGTATTATAACATCACCTGATTTCTTCCGGTGCTCTCCATAAGCAGAATCAGTAGTACACCAGAATCACGAAAGACTGTTAAACACGTTGAATTTAATCAGAAAATCCGTTTTCAAGACTTGCAGTGGTTAAACTAACTGATAGACTAATATGTTTTCAATGCCAGTCCCGTATAATCTACTTGCAATGATACATTCAGCACATACAGTGCTTCTTTAGCTGAGATGGACGGGTCGCTTTCATCCTACAAGTTTCGGAGTCTCCGGGATGATGGTAAGGTTGATAAAAACATTGCAAAAGACACAATCCATTACTTACTTACTTACTTACTTTGGAGATTTAACGTGCGCTTTCCGACTGATGCGTATTTCGCACACGGGCCCGGCCAGGCCATTTAATGTGTTTCCGAAAGGGGCGAGGGTGGTCTGTGCAACCCAAGAGGGGGCTTTAGGGGTTGCTTATATAGAATTTGGGAATTTTGAGATTGGAATAGATGCTGATGGGGTTGGGGAGGAGAACTAAGGGAGCTGGGTATGGTGGATGATTGTTTGTTTATGTGATTTTGATTTGGTAGGTTATTATGGTTTTAGATGCGTTTTATTAGTTCCGTTTTTATTAAGAATACGCCTAAGGCCTTGAAGTTTTCTAGTTTATTTTGTGGGTTTAGTATTGCTTCTAGAGTGAGAGCCTTGTTTAGATTGAGGGTGGTTTGTAATGCGGTTCGATGTGTTAGGTAGTGTGTGCAGTGGATGAGTGCGTGTTCTGGGGTTTCTGGTTGTTTGCAGTGTGGGCAGTTACCTGTAGTGTGTTTTTTAAATTTTTTTAGCTGGTTATTTAGGTTGGTGTGTCCTGTTTGGAGTTTAGTGATTACTCTGTCGATTTTTTTTGATGGATGGAGAATTTTTGGTTTGGTTAGTGGTTTGCTGAGCACTCTTTTGATTTTGCTATTTGAGTTTAGATATAGGTTATGCCATTTTTTTGTGATTTTTTGTTTGTTTACACTTTTAATTTCTGATTTTGAGATGGGTAAGTTTAAGCTTATTTCTGGGATTTTAAGGGATAGTTTAGCTGCTTTATCGGCGTTTTCATTACCGTATATTCCTACGTGGGCGGGTATCCACAAGAAGGTTATTTGTTTGCCTGCTTTTGTTAGGTCGTTGGAGCTTTTAAGTATTTGATTTATTAATTTAGGTCGGTTTTTGGTATTTTTGTTTTGGAGGGCTTGTAGTCCACTTAGGGAGTCAGTAAGTATTAGGATTTTTTGGTTGTTTTTGGATTCTTGATTGTGGAGGGCTGAGGCCATGCCCATTAGTTCGGCCGTGAATATTGATTGGTTATTTGGGAGTCGGAAGGATTGTGTGGTTTTAGTTGGTTGTGTGGTATGGACTCCGAAACCCGTGTGTTTGGAGGTCGGATCTGAGGATCCGTCCGTGTAAATGTGACACCAATTTGGCCAATTTTTGTGTATGTATGCTAGTGTGGTAGTTTTAGCTATGTTTGGGTCGGTTTGTTTATTTATTTGGCTAGCTAGTGTTGTGTCTATTTTGGGTATTTTAAGTTTAGGGGTGAAGATATTTGACAATCCATTATCACGAAACAGCTTTAAATAGCATCCGTATTCCGGAAACGAATTTAATATTTACACTTTTTGTATAACCCGCCATTTCCGGTTCCAACATGGCAGACGACGTGAACAGAAGTTGCTAGCTGGCATTTCTTTGCATCGAGTTAGTGCTACGCCTGGCCACATGCTAGTTTCATTAGGTAATGTTTCACTATTATTTTTGTACTGCTTGTGTATATATTGTTTGTTTATCGGGTATATTCCCCGTGTGTTCGTCTGTAACAATGTGACAGAAGGCCGGTTTCCGAGAGGACTGAGGAGTTTAAATGATGGTGTCGTCGCTCGCAGCTCATTTACTGTAGCAATGGAAGGGGGTTGTTGCGGTCAGCTGGTATCATGTTACTATGCCTTTTACCGATAAGAACTTGGAGCAACTCTTTGTCAACAAGGCCCAACCATGACAATCCGAACACACATTTTATGACTTCTGTGGTGTGAAAATTTGCTCTCAATCACTTCGTTACTGTACAAAAATGTATCTTGTGATGGACTTTGTAAACATCTCACACCTTGTTCCCATCCTGTCATTCATATGTTTAAGAGACAATAAGTGGCACTGAAACGTCATTAAAGAAGTTATGTATAATATTGCTTGCCATAATTATGTGGAACCTCGAAATGCCTGTGTATGATGACGTTATGTGTATAGTCTATCCATTTTGTTGGTGAAATATCTTGTCAGCTTGGTAAAAATGTAAGCTAGGAAATTATTTATGCAATAATACAATAATATCGAAATTATGAGCCCAGCTGACAGACTTCATGCATGTGTATTGTGTACATTACAATTACAGCTGAAATATTGCCTATGTGACGTTAAATATTAACTCACTCCAACTCACTCTTTGTAAGTACACACCTTATTGCTGTACACCTGTGAAGATCCGCATTAGAATTCGCCTTCAGCAACCCATGCTTGTCATATGCATGATAAGAGGCAACTAATGGGATCTCATTACCAGATTTGCTATTTTAGTTGATGCATATTATCGTGTTCCAATCGGTTGATTTTTATGATATGATATCTATCAGACCTGTGGGTTCGGGGTGGAATAGGTCTTCAGCAACCCATGCTTGCTGTAAAAAACGACTATGTTTGTCGTGAGATGCGACTAACGGGATCGGGTGGTCAGGCTCGCTGACTTGGTTGATGCATGTCATCGATCCCAATTGTGTGGATCGATGCTGTCAATCACTGGATTGTCTGGTCCAGACTCGATTATTTGCAGACAGCTGTCATATAACTGGAATATTGCTGAGTGCGGCGTTAAACAACAAACAAAACAAATCTCAAATACTAGATCCTAGATCAAGTGTCAATTTCACCTTTTTGCAGTGCATTCGAATGTGAAAATTGAATACACTTGTCATTTCCTTACTGTGAAATAAGTGATCTATCGGGACACATAAAGCTCTGGGTTAGAATTGATCTTCATCAACCCATGCTTGTCGTAAGAGGCTACTATGCTTATCATAAGAGGCGACTAATGGGATTGGGTTGTCAGACCCGCCGACTTGGTTGATGCGTGTTATCGTATCCTGATTGCGTAGATCAATGTTCATGATGTCAGTCAATGTATTGTCTGGTCCAGACCTGAATATTTACAGACCGCTGTCACATAGCTGGAATATTGCTGAGTGCAGCGTTAAACAACAAACCAAACCAATTGCTGAGCATGCTGAGTGCAGCGTTAAACAACAAACTCCCTCAAACCCAAGCAAATAGCTGGAATACTGTTGAGTGAGGAGTTACCCAACAAATTTGTTTTGTATTGTATTGATATGACTTATGGCTTATTTCTTTTTGCAGGATAGAATCTTTGCAAGATATGCCTGCTACATCATGAAGTTGAAAGTGCGTTTAATCATCTTTGCCTGTGCTGCGTTCATGCTGTTTGTGTCCTTCAAGATTTTGGAACCAGAGATCAGGAGACGACAAGGGACAGGTGATAATTCTCAGATATATGAGGGTGGTGTGCCCCTTGGGGCAGTGATCAAAAACCAGGTGGAGGAGTTCAAAGTTGACTGGAAACACTCATTGGGGGGGCAGTCACCCTGGACAATTGCAGCCAAGTGGATAGAGAATAGGCACATACATCCAGAGAAGACACCAGAACTAGGTAAGTTCAACCACAAAATGACATACCTGATTTTCTGTGTGTACTTTGGAGCAAAATGTTCACATTGATGTCAAAACACCTGACATCTTCCATGTGCATGAGACTCGTGAAGATCCGCGGTAGAATAGGTCTTCAGCAACCCATGCTTGCCGTAAAAGGTGGCTATGCTTGTCGCAAGAGGTGACTAATGGGATCGAGTGGTCAGGCTCGCTGACTTGGTTGAAGCATGTCATCGATCCCAATTGCGTGGATCGGTGCTCGTGATATCAATCACTGGATTGTCTGGTCCAGACTCGACTATTTACAGACTGCTGTCATACAGCTGGAATATTGGTGAGTGCGGCGTAAAACAACAAACCAACCAACCATGTGCATGACAAATTTAAAAATAGTTGCTCGTTGCTGAACCACACAGTTCTTTATTGTAGACAGGACACTGCTGACATCATAGTCTGACTTGAAGACTATCTCACATAGGCAGTTCTCTACTAGGGCTTGGGCGATACACCAACTGTGTCATCCGATATGAATCACTATACCTTAGGCACAATCCTATACATATCACAATACTATTTTTTGCTCTTTTCTATGGTGCGTAAGCCATCTTCTTCATAGACAGGAATGCCAGGTACCTGGCACACTGATGATTTACGTTTGTCAGACTGTAAGTATGGCGCAATAGATTAAAATATTTACGTATTCACGACTAATTTTTAATATTAATTGGATTAGTGTAACAGTTATTAAAGAAAACATTGAAGGTAAGGATTGATACATTTTACTTTGTACGCGACTGTGATTGATACTTGGATCGATTCAAGCAGTAAGTAATCACGATCCACCGCTGCATCGGTGTACCTTCCCACTACTATTTCTTACCATCTGGACTTATATTTTACCCAAACCTGTTAAGGCAGATGCTGTTCAGGTTGTGATGGGGTTTTTTGCTGTTGGTGATGAACTGGATGTGGCCTTTCTTGGATATGATAGTTGCACATGGTCTACTGGATGAGGGAAAGTCACACATTGTCCCTTGGTATTGGTATCAAATACAGAGTTGTAATTCTGCTTTGGTAAACATAAAACAAGCTGGCTATGGCCGACCTGGATTTACCAATCTCCAAGCGATCGATGCTCATGATGTCAATCACTGGAATGTCTAGTCCATATTCTATTATTTACAGACCACTATCATATAGCTGGAGTGTTTTCTGGATATCTGGAAGGTTTTGGGACACACCTTCGCAATAGTTTCACGACGCAGTTAATTTTGCAGACCAACAACAAACAAAAGACATGAGGAAGCATATTCACTCCCACACGTCAAACCAGCCAGGACATGATGGAACAAATAATCCCTCACATCCTGTGTTCCCCTAATTACACAATGTCACTTAGTGTCAATAGTCTAGTTCTTCTAAAGTTCACTAACCTGCATCCTCCCAGGGCAAGGAAGTTAACTGACTGTAAAGTCCAGTTTCTACCCTTGTCGAACTAGGCTGGAATTTCTGGCTCAATAGTAGCGCCACCAATGGCTATTTGCCAGTTATGTCCCTTCTATGTCCCACCTATTCACCAAACAGATTCCACCTCTCATATCACTTGCATTTTCTTCAAATAAATAAGAGCCCCTTATTTCTGATTTTGAGAGTGCCCTGGGCGCTAATTACATCAAATATGGTATATATTATTTTGGCCTATTTTAAAAATTAGAAAATTATATTTTTTCGAACACAGAAGACCCTGTTTATTACATTAAATGCATATTCAAGGGTACTCATACCAACTACAAATTTTTTCATCTTATAAATTTAAAACAATATTGTCATACTGATTTTCAATCTCTGTAATCATGGTAATGATGATTGTATTAAAGTATCCAGTGTGCTTTGACAATCATCAGATGATTATAATTCAGACAAAGATTCTTAATTTCATTAGGTCTTGATTTTATATTTCCTTATTCTATACTGATGTTTCAAATCCCCACATCAACAAATTATTAATGTTATTCTTTTTACTCTTCACACCAACAGATATCTGCATTGCACAATGATTTACTATTTTATTTGATATCTTGGAATACTTGTGCATGTGTACTAGTATTAGATTACACATGCATGACTTTTTAGTAGTCATTATCTGCTACTGAACTGGACCAGAACTGATTATTTACAGACCGCCGTCATATAGCTGGAATATTGCTGAGTGCGGTGTTAAACAACAAAAAACCAAACCAGTATGATTTGTTGTTTGTTGGGATGAATCTCTGTAATTTACTACTATTTTAAGAGCCTGAGTGTCAGAATTCTGTTAGAAATGATGGATCAATGAATTAACAGCTGTGATCTTGGTGATGACTCAAAGCACGAAATGGTGGGACACATTCTATAAGGGACAGAATAATATAGGTTAATCTCTTATTTCAAAGTATGATTGCATGATATTTCAAAGTATGATTGCATGATAGATGCATGGTAGATTTTCATTTGGCATATTTCTAAGAAATCAGATGTAAGAAAAAATTTGATATAAAAGTAACATTTAAAATCAGTTGTTTTATTCTAAATGTTATTTCTTTGTCAATTATTTGTAAAGGTATGGGTGTATACTAATAATAGATCAGTGGTAAAGGCCTGTCAAATATGTTTGTGTGAAGCAAATGTAGGCGTATCTAAAATTTTATTACATTGAAGTCCATGGTAGATGAGAACTCGTTAAGATTTGAATGCTTGGAATTGTGAGAAATAACACGAAGGCTGATAAATAAAGAGTTTGCATTATTTCATCAATGCAGTATGTTAACCCAGACAGACAAAATGCCTCGCTGTTTTCTGACGTAGAAAATATCGTGGCAATATACTGTTTTTCATGGCATTTTTCCTGCTATCTTCCATCGTGACAATTCCTCTGTTAGTTGAAGACTCAACAAATGTTGAAATGCTAAACTAATAAGCACTACAAAATAAGCGTTAGTTAAAAGCATTCAGTAGTAAACGACCGTTTTTGAATGAAGGTGCAACAGGATAACGTTTTAGCTTGGCACCGTCTTGAGACTAGTTGTCGCAGTGCATATTCACCAGGGAACCAGACTGGAAGCGACAAGTTGGACCGTCTCTTATACCATTTCAAAAGGAGAGTTATTACCCTTGGGAATAAAAAGATCGCCCATTGTTGACATGACATCGAGGAATACCAAGACATACGCCAGCCAATCTATTCTGTTAGATAAACATGCTACTCCAACTGCAATGACACATGCATCTATAGTTTAAAAATCACTGGCTGACATGAGTTACCATTTCATCATGCCCTTTTCAACAAACATAAAACCTGCAAAACTTTGTTGTAAAGAGCATGATGAAATGTAACTCGTGTCAGTCATGCTCTTTTCAACAAACATAACACCTGCAAAAGTGACCCTCGAAGATTCCGGGTTAGAATAGGTTTTCAGCAACCCATGCTTGCCGTAAAAGGCGACTATGCTTATCGTAAAAGACAACTAACTGGATCAGATGGTCAGACTCGCTGACTTGGTTGATGCATATCATCGATCCCAATTGCGTGGATCGATGCTCATCATATTAATCACTGGATTGTCTGGTCCAGACTCGATTATTTAAAGACTGTAGTCATATAGCTGGAATATTGCTGAGTGCGGCATTAAACAACAAACCAACCAACCAACAAAAGTAGCTTTGATATTTGGCAATCTTAACAGGGTTTACGCAGTTCAGGTTATGTATATATATATGGTGTTAATGCTTTGGTGCTACGGTGCTATGGTGCACATAATCAGATAATACTGTGTGAACCTAAAGCCATGAATCTGAACATTTTAATGTCACATTAATGCTCATTTGTTTTCTCTACAGGAGCAATCTTGCGAGAACTTGCAACCAGACCAATTATTGCTGCTGATGTTGGATTCAAAGGGACTCAACTAAAGCTGTCTTTAACTCTAAAAGGGGGTCAGACTGTGGCCTTTAAACCAGAATGGTGTGTTACTTTTGATTGTTTTTTTATTCTCAGACTCTCATAACCAGCAAGTCAGGATGGTATGATCTCATCTAGTTAGTACATGCTGTGCCCTATGGGGTATCCATGTTAGAATTGGTCCCCAACAAGCTCTGATTGTCATAAGAGGCGAGTTAATAACCGATTGAGTAGTCAAGCTGTGTGATTGAGCACACACATGCTCGCACTCATGCACAAGCACAGCTCTGATAATGGTCATTACTGTACTCATATGATTGAAAAGATATCTGGAGCACTGTTTATCAGTGTATAATCATGATAATGCTTTCGATTTTTAGCTCTTTTGTCCTGAAGGGATATGTGAGCATAACATGTGATTGCAAGTTGTCAGTCGTCCATTAAGTGTTCTTTTCTTTTGTTTCTAATCTGCAAAATGGGTATAAAGATCGGGGGTAGAATAGATCTTCGGCAACCCATGCTTGCCTTACAAGGTGACTCTACTTGTCGTAAGAGGCAACTAACGGGATCGGGTGGTCAGGCTCGTGGACTTGGTGGATGTATGTCATCATATCCAAGTTGTGTGGATTGATGCTCATGATGTCAATCACTGGATTGTCTGGTTCAGACTCAATTATTTACGGACAGCCATCTTATAGCTGGAATATTGCTGAGTGCGGCGTTAAACCACAAACAAACAAACCAGACCAATGAAGATGAAACTTCATATACTTGTTCCCACCAATGATGTCACCTGAAATTGTTCAAAAGATTTAAATCAAATTGTTAAGATGTCCCTTTGTGACAGCTGTTTTGAGTACTTATTTATGGGCATTATCTTGATTATGCAGACATTTTTGGTTCAAAAATAAAAATGTAACAAAGTTTGGCATATATGTTGCTGAACTCACACTATATGTTTTTTGAAGTTTTACTGTTTTGACCATATGCTCTTAAATTCTCTCAGAATGCAATTCTGTCTCTGTAATTATATTCTCTGAAATTGCCATACCCGCAAATGTGAACATAAAACTATCAGTAGCCTCAATATATTTATTATATATATGCCCCAATATAGGTATGCAAGAAATGATATCATTAATGGGACACCCTATGCAGGAAGAGATCGACACAATGCAGAAATAGCAGCTTTCCACCTTGGAAGGTAAGACAAATATTTTAATAGATTTTAACTTTAATTACAAACTTTGTCTGTTGAAATCTTTAATTGGGTTTGACAGCAAGATTTTTTTGTATGTTTATTACAATTACATCTTTGAATCAAAGATATCTTAAGTATAATCTGTGCGCTATTCAAAGGCAATTGCGTAGATCGATGCTCATGATGCCAGTCACTGGATTGCCTGGTCCAGACTCGATTATTTACAGACCGCCATCATATAGTTGGAATATTGCTGAGTGTGGCATTAAACAACAAACAAACTAACAAAATATAAGGGAATTTATATGGGTATAGGTCCCAAGCAACCTTGGTCATAAGATGTGACGGGAGTGGTCAGGATCCGTGGCTTGGTTGATCAGGGATCATATCTTGTTTTCGGCGAAATTTTATTTCTTGGTTTACGGATGCGCCGCTCTTTCAAAGTCCAAATGTTAAAAAAAGATAAAAATGAAAATTACCCTTTTTTTATTACCGCAGATGTTTTCGTTAAAAAATTCAAACAAAAAATAGATTTCATTTCCTCGTCGAGCGTAAAGTGAAGGGAAGTCACTCTGATATTTCTCGCTGGGACCCTTCTCTAATACCATCAAAGCTTGTCAGCGCAAAGCGCAGTGGTAACCAGTTTAACTCTTTCAACACTGTTGGTCGGTACACCGGCCTAGAAGCCACGAGTCACCAGACACCGCAGGATAGACCGTCCAAGTCACGTCAAAATAGTTTATAATTTGATTAACCTACTTGTCATATCATTCATTAATTAAATCTATCACATTTCATGATGTCTGAAATATGTATTCCATTTGATTTTATCATTTTTTATCAATAGATTAAAAAATTATTCACTAGATTCTATCTCCTGCAATGTTATTGAAAATAAAATTCTCGGACAAACTTTGACAACGGGTCCTCATCGAACATGTCAAACAGCAAAATAGACATTTCAAGCAAATCTTGTAATAGTAATAAAATCAACAAAAAAAATTTTAAAAGTTGCCAAACCGACATCTATGTTACTATTTCCATCTTTTGTGCGATGACGTGTAATATAGTCAAATGACATCTTGGCTTTCTTAGCCTCGATTTCTCGGCTCTTTAATGGCAAAATATATGCATAAGAAATCTATGTCACAGCTCGTAACCTAGCACTATACATCCCTGAAGTTCCGTATTATTAATATAGATCGCGATTTCATGCTTAAAACGTTCAGAATAACATGGTTTAACCCAAACCTTTCGTCAAAGTCTGAAAAATATCATTTTTTAGGACAAAATTCAAGTAAAAGAATCCCTGAAGCTTTTTTTTTTTTAAATTGGCCTACCTCATTTTTTAAATGAGTTTGAAATCCGTAAACCAAAAAATAAAAAAAATGTCGCCTTTATATGTTCTTATTTTCCGAAATTCTGAGGTATTTTAACATTGCATTCAGTGCAATAATGTAAAACAAAGCATTAAAACATCTTCCTCTTTATTGGTGCTGTTGTCGGTGATGTACAAGTCACCTCTACAAAGCCATAACATTAGTTATACCTACATTAACATGACAAGGAAAATTTTATAGTTTAAAATATGGGGCATTTGCTGCAGACTGGGGCCATATATCGGCGTCCGAGCAGGTCTAGATAAACATCTGTTGATTGCATGTCATTGTATCCCAATTGTGTGGATTGATCCTCATGATGTCAGTTACTGGATTGTCTGGTCCAGACTCATGAAAAATTGCATTATGTGAAACCCCGAGAAAGGAAGTGAAATTGCCATACACGTCCCATGCCCATTTGATTGACTGTATTGCAGACTGCTACATTTCCGCCGCACTCCCCTGGCAGTGGGAAGAAGGGTGAACCTCCAGACTGAGATCATGCCTGTAGCCACACCAGAACTTCTCGCAACCTTCTTCACCAAAGGTATGAATGCTGGAACCTGGTACCATGATGTCATCATTGTTTTGTTACTTCATCTGCGGGTTAATCCTGGCAGATATCTTTACTCTCCAAATACAGTGTTTCTCAGATTTATTTCATGAAGTAAATTTAGAGCTTAATCCTATGAATGAAAGTAAAGGAGTTCTCTTCGTAACCCTTGATTATGTACAGGCCACCATCACATGGCTTGATTATTGATGGGGCGGTCGCGTAGCTTTGTGGTTAAAGCGTTCGCTCGTCACGCCGAAGACCCGGGTTCGATTCCCGTCATGGGTACAATGTTTGAAGCCCATTTCTGGTGTCCCCAGCTGCGATATTGCTGGATTATTGCTTAAAGCGGCGTAAAACCATTCTCACTCACTCACTCACTTGATTTTAGCTGAGTGCAACATGAACAAACATGCATGCATACATATATGCACACACAGGAAGTATCCCAGGATTCAATGTGTCACCCTATTGCTGGTTGTAAAAGATGACTAAATTGGGAATCCATGTGGATTCTGGGTTACAATTGGTCCTTATCAACCTATGCTTGTAATAAGAGGTGGCTCTATCATGTGTCTATAGATCTTGTTGACAGAGTGTATTACTTGCGTGGTGTCCATATACCCTGAGGACGTGGATGATTGCTCATAATATCAATCACTGGATTGTCTGGTCCAGATTATTTGTTTGTTTGTTGTTTAATGTCACATTCAGTAATATTCCAGATATATGATGGCGGTCTGTAAATAATTGAGTCTGGACCAGACAATTCAGTGATTGACATCATGAGCTTCGATCCACACAATTGGGATACGATGACATGCATCAACCAAGTCAGCGAGATTGACCACCCAATCTCGTAAGTCGCCTCTTACGACAAGAATAGTCACCTTTTACGGCAAGCATGGGCTGCTGAAGACCTATTCTACCCCGAATCTTCATGGGTACCAGATTATTAACAAGCTACAGTTATATTGCTGGGGTATTGCAGACAAACACATGTTAAATAAGACCTAAAATCACCCCTTTGTCCAATGCACATATAGTCAGTTGGATGAAATCAAGAAGGAAAGTAAATTTTTTCTTGTTTTTTTGTGGCCCTAATGTTATAAATAAAAGGGAATCTCTATGTACATGATGTAAAAATGACACCTGGATCCTCCTTAACTTTTAGCAGGGTATCAGTGTTGAGAATGTAGCATGAAATTCAAGGCAAAAGTTTAAGATTTAGGGAGTCCCTGCAGATACAAATAATATTGAGTCATTCTTTAAGGACCCCAGGATCCCCCTTAATTTCTAGAACTGATGTTTTGATAACTTCGTTATGAGATATCCCTGCAGTAGAAAATACAGATATGCAATACATGACAGAGTCAGGCAATCCCATAGCTTTTTCCAACTGCTTAAATACTAACAGGATCGGGTGCTCAGGCTTGCTGACTTGGTTAATGCATGTCATCATATGAAAATTGTGTAGATCAATGCTCATGATTCCAATTACTGGATTGTCTGGTCCAGACTTGATTATTTACAGACCACCGTCATATATTGTTTGTTGTGTTATTGTTTATACTGTACACAGCAAATCCGGGGTAGAATAGGTCTTCACCAATCCATAATTGCCGTATAAGGCGGCTATGCTTGTCGTAAGAGGCGATTAACGGGATCGGGTGGTCATGCTCACTGACTTGGTTGAAGCATGTCTTTGATCCCAATTGCGTTGATCGATGCTCATGATATCAATCACTGGATTGTCTGGTCTAGACTTGATTATCTACAGACCGCCGTCATATAGCTGGAATATTGCTGTGTGTGGCATAAAACAACAAAGCAATAAACAACCAACAACTGTGCTCACATGTTAGAAATGGTCTCAAGCACCCTATGCTAGTCTTAAGAGACAATTCAATGACTCGGATGGTCAGGCTGATGGGGTCTCAATGCTCATGATATCAAATAGCTGTAATGATGCTAAGTGTGTCTTAAGCAAATGCACCCACACCTAACTAACAAGACAATCCTCTTTTCTCCTAGGTGACAACAACTGTTTCTATGGCAAGTGCATGTTCTGCAAGGGTCCAGACGACGGAGTATGTGCAAAAGGTCAAATACTAGAGGGTACTATAATCTTGTGGCTGCCGAGCGAGTGGACCCTGAAAACAGTACGACATCCGTGGTCCCGTACTTATTCAACAAAACGTATAGCAAAGTAAGTTGTTCTTACATACAGTTTTCCTATGGGAATATGTCAAATATATTTTTGAATGTTTTACCTTTTGCCTTTGTACATCTTAAGCTGATTTTAACCTGCCCCCTCTAACCAGATTTTATACATGGTTGCCATGGCAACCATATTGAAAACATCATTTTCACCCATTGCTCGAAAATATTATTATGAAATATGTTGTGTGTGGTATTGTATTTGATGTAATAAGCGCCTCGCTCTAATAAGCGCAATGGCGATATTTGCTAATATATTAGCACATAAACAATTCTAAAAAGCACCCCTTCCAATTGATGAATGTACACAAAACTTGTTCATTTGTGTATTATACACACTTGTGTGTAATATGCACCCATAATTATGGGCACTTCAGTCCTGTGAAAAGTTATCTCTCGTGTATAATAGACACAGACTTTTCTTTAGTATCATTTCAGGCTGTCAGTATATATTGCTGTCAAGATCTGTCATCGGAAATAGAATATCAACAAATCCGTACTCAGTTACCAAAGTTAAACCTTTTGTTACACTATTTAAGTGTTCATTGTATATCTGGACTTATGTTTGTAATCTATTTTATTAATCTTATTAAAAACTTCATTCTATAATGTTTACTTTAATTTCGGTGGTGTCATGTATCCCTACAATGCTTACTACTTCTGTTTACCCCATTCCATAGGGCCTGCTTTACCACATACCGCGACAACGCCAACTTATAATATTCAATGCAATAATGATCATATTTTCTTCTGTTTCCTTGTTTACGAGTTCACACATCAAGATAAACATATGTCACTGTTAACTTTCAATGATAAAATCTGTCAAAACGTGTCCTGTCCAAACTTGATTGTTTACAGGCTGTCATTATATTGCTGAGTGCTGCATTAAACAACAACAAACAACAACAAACAAACAAACACACAAACAAACTACTAAGAAATTCTGCTGCAGAACCTTTGTAACATCACAGAACTTGGAAAATACAATTTGTTAAGCTGTATGAAACTGTGTTTTTCCAGATGGGAAACAGACTCGGACTACTGCAGCAAGGTCCTGATGGTGAAGACTTACAGTTCAGGCTCCTTGCTTCTTGATCTCATCGATACAGCAATATTTGACTACCTCATAGGCAATGCTGATCGCCATCATTATGAACACTTTAGCCACAGCAAAGAAAACATGGTGCTTATTCTCGACAACGCCAAAAGGTAACACTGAATCATTTGCGACCATCATGAAATCAGAATACACAGACAATTTCAAATTGAGACTTTTTTTGTATACTCCCCAGGGAGTTGATAATGATAACTGGATTGAAAATGGACCTGCTGGTTGAGAACAAATAAAACTGCATTTGAGCAGATACAGTACCGGGATACCTGCGATATATAAATGTATTATATACATTTTATATAATAATGATATAATGCAGAGACACAGTCATCATCTGGTCTGTCTGTCCATCCTTCCATCCATCCGTAATTTGTTGCTGGAGCTTAACTTGAAAACCATGAAAGTATTTTCATCCAAACTTGGTGCATGTATTAACCAGGGGCTGAAGTGGTGCTTTTGCTATTTAGAGAAATCCTCTCATCAAGTTAGACTAACTGTAACAGTCAGATGATTTCTTCTTTAAAAATTTTGGGGGCCAGGGGTATTTGTCCTCATCTGATGACTCTTGTTTTATTTAGTAATGATAATGTCAAATATGTTTGTTATGTTTTCAGCTTTGGTGATCCTGATATGGATGAAAGATCAATTTTGGCTCCACTTTATCAGTGCTGCAGGTAAGTGTTTTATGTGTATGTCACATTGTGTCTTTGTGTTCATTCTGGAGTGTGGCAATTCCGCGTCTATTTCAATTATTATTAAAAAATTCACATGTGTAGATAAAGGATGCATGAGTATTAGTGGCATTGGTGGGGCAGGATACACTCACTTTTCAGCAAACACCTGGTGTCATATCTATTTGATGTGATTCATATGATAATGGAAAAGGATTTGTCGTTTTAATTTCAATACTGTAGTTTACGTTATGTAAAGCATTATTTCTTCAAAGCGCTCTATATCATGCTGGTGCATGGGTGGCCAAGTTGTCTAAGGCACCGTGATTCGCTGTGCAGAGTTGTGTCCCTTGGACACGCCAGAAACCTATGATTGTGGGTTCGAATCCCGGTTCGCCCCGATTATGTTTCTAGATTTGTCAGCACCATACCTGTGCTTGTGGGATTCACCGAAGTTGTAAACGTCTGAGACCTGCATTACTTAGGGCTTTCCTCCCACATTAAGCTGACAAGCCATGATATAACTGGAATACTGTTAAAAGCGGCGTTAAACCCAACTCACTCACACACTCTCTATCATGCATATGGCAGTTTGTTTTCATGCGATGTGTTGGTACAATACAAAGAAAGCTCCTTTCCAATGTCTTTACATTTGTCTGTTAGTATTTTAAAGGGACAGTACACCTACTGTTCTGTGTGTTTTTAAATCATTTTCAAATAATTTCCGAGTGTGATGGCACATGCCTGATTCACTTCTGTATTGTTTTTTAATAGAGGCAAATTGAAGAGAAAGCTAACGTGTAGAATAGGTCCAGTCTTGATTCTTTACAGGCCACCATCTTTACCTGGATTATAGAACATAGATCTATGTGGATCTATGCTTCTTTGTTACAGGTTCCTTTTCAGCACATGGCAACATCTCCTGTCACCCTGCTGCAGGTATCAAGCTGATCTATGCTTCTTTGTTACAGGTTCCGTTTCAGCACATGGCAACGTCTCCTGTCACCCTGCTCCAGGTATCAAGCTGATCTATGCTTCTTTGTTACAGGTTCCGTTTCAGCACATGGCAACGTCTCCTGTCACCCTGCTCCAGGTATCAAGCTGATCTATGCTTCTTTGTTACAGGTTCCGTTTCAGCACATGGCAACGTCTCCTGTCACCCTGCTCCAGGTATCAAGCTGATCTATGCATCTTTGTTACAGGTTCCGTTTCAGCACATGGCAACGTCTCCTGTCACCCTGCTCCAGGTATCAAGCTGATCTATGCATCTTTGTTACAGGTTCCGTTTCAGCACATGGCAACGTCTCCTGTCACTCTGCTCCAGGTATCAAGCTGATCTATGCTTCTTTGTTACAGGTTCCGTTGCAGCACATGGCAACGTCTCCTGTCACCCTGCTCCAGGTATCAAGCTGATCTATGCCTCTTTGTTACAGGTTCCGATTCAGCACATGGCAACGTCTCCTGTCACTCTGCTCCAGGTATCAAGCTGATCTATGCTTCTTTGTTACAGGTTCCGATTCAGCACATGGCAACGTCTCCTGTCACTCTGCTCCAGGTATCAAGCTGATCTATGCTTCTTTGTTACACACACAGCACATGTCACCCTGTTCCATGTATCAAGCTGATCTATGCTTCTTTGTTACAGGTTCCGATTCAGCACATGGCAACGTCTCCTGTCACCCTGCTCCAGGTATCAAGCTGATCTATGCTTCTTTGTTACAGGTTCTGTTGCAGCACATGGCAACGTCTCCTGTCACCCTGCTCCAGGTATCAAGCTGATCTATGCTTCTTTGTTACAGGTTCCGATTCAGCACATGGCAACGTCTCCTTGCACTCCAAGATGGTGTACTCAGTGGGGTAATGAAGGAAATTCTGGCCCAGGACCCAATTGCTCCCATCTTGACAGAGGAGCATCTCAAGGCCATGGACAGACGACTTCTTAACATACTCTTGGAAATGGAAAAATGTGTAGCTGAAAATGGGATGACTGGGATTGTGATGGACCACTCCTATCATTGATAGGTTGTCTCCCTTGCTGTTACCAGGTGTAGCACATGAGCTGAATGAGATGTCTAATATTTCATGATGTGTCCTAGTCCACAGATTCAGCTGATTAGTGTGAACCATTTGATAGTTTGAATAGTTTAAAGCGGGTACTAAAAAATATTGTTTCAAACAAAAATCCATCCCCATGATATCTTCCCGAGGCAAGGGAGTTAACTGACTTAAATAGTCCAGATTCCACCCTTGCCGAACTAGGCTGGAATTCTGGAGTTGCGTTTCAGCTTGATTAACGAGTCTATGCACAGTCCAATCAAAATTGTGTAACGAACTAGACATCTGGTTAGTAAACAACATATATTTCAATGTGCAGATTTTGGTCGACTGCAGGATTTGCAAAGCATGTGTACCGTCAACTTTGCGGCAGACATATACTTTGCTAATCTTTCATGTTTTTTATCAAGGTACTTAAGTGATTTGATGCACTTTCCAGTGTAAGACCCGTTTTATAACAGTATAGATCTTTTTTATCAATCAGATCGTCTTGACTGGACGCTGCCATTTTGTGTCAGTTGATGCCCTTGCCACGGGAAGATGACCGCCTGAATATTCAATGGTCATTCTCTTATAACAAGGCTCAACTTTGAACTTTGTTTCAAAGTACATTCAAGCCTCATTAAGTGTACCATGCTAAAAACAAGAAATCCCACAATGGATAGTTTTGTTAAATTCTGTCTGAATTAGTATTTTTTGTATGTCTTATTTGATTCTTGATACTTACTTTATACTCTTTTAGGTACCACTGATTGAGTTTGGAGTGAGAATTTGATTGTATGACGTCAGAAGAAATATTTGTATAAACAATCAGGTGATGAGTTTAATTCAGGCTGCACACTTGACAATCTCTTGCTGACATTGAATGTTTACTGCTGTATAATTGTCAATCTTATATTAATCAGGTTTATTGTATTTATTTGCTGTGATATTATTCAGCATTAATACTTCCGGTTTATGACATCCAATGTCAGTGTATCTATGCGATCATATTACATGTTTGTGATGGAATCATACAATTTAGGTAAAGGGAATTCTTGATAAGTAGATTATTTGGCTTCATCTCTTGAATTTCAAGAGTTGAATCATGTCTCTCTATTCTGTCTTGATCTGTGTTGATATGCAATTTACCAATCATGCCAAAAAAGACAATCTGGTTTTGTTTGTGCATTATGCAGAGAAATGACAGTTGAACCTTTCACAGAGTACTTTTCAGAGATTTAACAGTCAGATGTACTGTTATTATATATATACCAAACACTTTTTTACACAGATGTGGGGGTACAGATGTGGTGATGTGGGGGTACACATGTGGTTATGTGGGGGTACACATGTGGTTATGTGGGGGTACACATGTGGTTATGTGGTGGTACAGATGTGGTGATGTGGGGGTACAGATGTGGTTATGTGGGGAACACATGTGGTTATATGGGGGTACACTTGTGGTTATGTGGGGGTACAGATGTGGTGATGTGGTACACGTGTGGTTATGTGGTTCACGTGTGGTTATGTGGGGGTACACATGTGGTTATGTGGGGGTACATGTGTGGTTATGTGGTACACATGTGGTTATGTGGGGAACACATGTGGTTATGTGGGGTACACATGTGGTTATGTGGTGGTACAGATGTGGTGATGTGGTACACGTGTGGTTATGTGGTTCACGTGTGGTTATGTGGGGGTACACATGTGGTTATGTGGGGGTACACATGTGGTTATGTGGTGGTACAGATGTGGTGATGTGGTACACGTGTGGTTATGTGGTTCTCGTGTGGTTATGTGGGGGTACACTTGTGGTTATGTGGGGGTACATGTGTGGTTATGTGGTACACATGTGGTTATGTAGGGGTACACATGTGGTTATGTGGGGGTACACATATGGATATGTGGGGGTACACATGTGGTTATGTGGGGGTACACATGTGGATATGTGGGGGTACACATGTGGATATGTGGGGGTACACATGTGGATATGTGGGGGTACACATGTTGATATGTGGGGGTACACATGTGGATATGTGGGGGTACACCTGGTTATTTAGGGGTACACATGTGGATATGTGGGGGTACACATGTGGATATGTGGGGGTACACCCGGTTATTTAGGGGTACACATGTGGTTATGTGGGGGTACACATGTGGATATGTGGGGGTACCCCTGGTTATTTAGGGGTACACATGTGGTTATGTGGGGGTACACATGTGGTTATGTGGGGGTACACATACCAGTATGTAGTAGTAATGTATTGTGATATTTGAAAGCCATGTGGTCAGATTGAGGGTGGACACAAACAGGTTTGTGGTGCACAAGTAACCCATTTGTAAATTGAACAAGGTGGACTTCTCTTTAATGGCTGCTTTTGAAATCTCATTTCATACAGATCTCACACAGGTATATACTACTGAAAAAAAGTTAAAGAACACTTGGCCATGACAGATGATGCTTCCCAGCAGACATTGGTAATATGCATAGGAAAGTTGTTAATCCAGACATAATTCAGACTTATGAATCTCAGCTTGTAGAAGAATAAGAGAAAGGGACAAAGAATGCATGCTTACATTTAGGTTTTGATAGTGTTAGTGCAAAAGGTGGAGTTGGATTTATGCATTTAGTAAGCTTGATGCTTGATGCAATGCAATCTTAAGCCAAAGGAACAACATCTCTGCTCAGCCACCCATACATCCAAGGGATCTGGTTACAAATGATTGCCTCTGTGATTACCAACTTGCCAAAATACATCCATTCAGATAGATAGTTGGGAGAACATTTGGTTTTCAGGTAAATATTTTAGTTTAGTTTTAGATCTTCCTACCATTAAAGCTTTTCATGAGTTTGTGCATGGAAGGATATTGAAAAGAGTTGATTATGACCCAGGTTGGGTCTTAATTTGTTAATGAGGGTCATAAATGAGGTAATGAGTTTTGTACAGTCTCTAAAACATGTATAATATGTAGCTCCTAATTCTATTAGCACAGGATCTTAATTGTTCAGTGCACCACCTGATGCCTTTTATGAACAAGATCTTTGTCATTAAGTACAGCACTTGATGCCTTTTATGAACAAGATCTTTGTCATGAAGTACAGCACTTGATGCCTTTTAAGAACATAATCTTTGTCATTAAGTACAGCACTTGATGCCTTTTAAGAACAAGATCTTTGTCATAAAGTACAGCACTTGATGCCTTTTAAGAACAAGATCTTTGTCATTAAGTACAGCACTTGATGCCTTTTATGAACAAGATCTTTGTCATTAAGTACAGCACTTGATGCCTTTTAAGAACATAATCTTTGTCATTAAGTACAGCACTTGATGCCTTTTAAGAACATAATCTTTGTCATTAAGTACAGCACTTGATGCCTTTTAAGAACAAGATCTTGTCATTAAGTACAGCACTTGATGCCTTTTAAGAACAAGATCTTTGTCATTAAGCACAGCACTTAATGCCTTTTATGAACAAGATCTTTGTCATTAAGTACAGCACTTGATGCCTTTTATGAACAAGATCTTTGTCATTAAGCACAGCACTTTATGTCTTTATGAACAAGATCTTTGTCATTAAGTACAGCACTTGATGCTTTTTAAGAACAGGCCCCCGTTCCACAAAGCGATCTTAGTGCTACGACTATCAGCAGCCAGTGTTAAAGTATGGGAGTTACGATAACCTTAGCGCTAAGATGGCTTTTTGGAACGGGGCCCAGGATCTTAGTTGTAATAAGTACACTGTCTGATGCCTATTAAGCACAGGACTAAGCCATACAAAGTGCACCACCTGATTCCTTTAACAGACAGGATATTGTCACATTTGGTGCCACGCTTGGTGACATTTGAGCACGGGACTTCTTAAATGAAGAAAATGAAGTGCAGCATCTGTAAGGCTTAGGATCTGAGGCATATCGACAGCAGTATTGACTCAGTATAATCAATATTACTTTTCATACAATTATTTGTCGGCAAGGGATGAAAATATATCACATTACACATCAGGGCCAACTTGCACAAAGAGATCTCAGCGCTAAGATGATCGTAACTCCCATACTTTAGTATAGTCTTACGATAGTCTTAGCGCTAAGGTTGCTTTGTGCAAGTGGACCCTGGTGATATAACAGTTATCAGCAAGTAATGCAGAATTGTTTGACAGGATTCAAAGGCTGAGATAGGAGTGATCCCAATAAGTATTTCAATCACAAAACAATAATTAGTGGTATATTGTACTGGTAATACTTTTAGTCCAGTAATATTTCAAGAAGATACCTTTTTACCCGCTGTTCTGTTTGATGTTTCACTGATTCACAAACCTTACCATGAAAGTTTGATGAAACATGTACTCCTTTTGTAAAGATATGTATATATTTATAGGTATATATTTCTTGACTATTTACAATAGTTTCAGTATATTTATGTCCATTGTTTCACTTTTGTATCATGTTTTTGTATCACTCTAGTCTTCCATCAGTTATTACTGTGACAAGGGGGGCATGTATATAGGCAGCAGCTCTCACTAACAGGTGAGGATACACATTCGTGATTGGATCTGTGTCCACGATGAACAGTGATAACACAGCGTGCCAGCTTGTTGTACGAGGAACCTTAGAGCACGGGTTTGATCCTGAGAACCTAGAAATGTAATCGGTGCAAACCGGTGTTTGAATCCACAGTCATAGTCTTCTAAGACATCTAAGATGCAATTCTGCATAGGAAATTGTGACACCTTAGACCACTGGGCCTATGTGGCACAAATGGTTAACTGTATGTACAATTAATGAACTTTGTTCTGCAGCATGTTTGATGTTTAATAATTAATAAAGTCAGGTCATTCTCTCAATTTGAATCAAACCCTAAAACATGGAAATAAGTATTTTTTGTGCATCACATGTATTAGTTATGGTATGTATATAAATGTATGTATTCTTAAATTGTTATGTGAACTAAAACTAGTCAAAGATTCCAATCTCATTAACATAAGATCTTTTCCCCCGATACTTCACGTCTCTTAGTGAAGATGTGACAACCCCACAGAAGGTCACATCACATGAATGAAATCCAACATCCGGACACAACACACACACAAAAAATATTCCGTTGCTGGTTCTCCCTTTAGTATGTAGATGCCATTCAGAAAGTTCAAAAATAACAATTTATAAAATATCAAGAATAATTTGATAGTGAGGCCCTTTCATTCAAAAGAGGACATTTAAGTTTTCAGAGGGCAGAAATCAGATATCCTGGCTGAATGCTTCACTCACTCTAACCTCGAATTTAGAAACCTCAACACAAAGTTGACCTGATCATGCGAGCTATGGGAAGGTTGGCAGATCTTCACACACAGAGATACGGTATTGGACGAAAGGATCTGATTCTAATCAGATTGTCAAAGAATTACTGCTTGTACATCATATGTTTATTTGTATGAATAATCTCATATATTGTTATAGTTATATATTATCCTGATGTTGTTTATGCAGGTTTAGAATTTTGTATTTGTTTTCTCCAGTCAACAAAGATTGGCTGGTTAAGAAATGCCATCTACCTAACAGTAGTCTTGCTGACTTTTACTAGTTTTGAACGGGCAGATTTGTGTTGATCCTGCTATGGATTGCTCTTGTACATCTGAAAGGGGGGGGTGCATGGTATACCTTATGTATTGGCCTGTCATGTGCTTTTGTTCCCTTCATGATTTGGGGCAGTCGGGTAGCCTAGTGGTTAAAGCGTTCACTTGTCATGTCGGTTTGATTCCCAACATGGGTACAATGTGTGAAGCCCATTTCTGTTCTGGTGATATTATATTTCTCTCCCCCCGTGATATTGCTGGAATTTTGCTAAAAGCGGCGTAAAACCATACTTACACTCTCCTTCCATGATTTGGGTACAGTGGTAAACCTCAAGTTTGGATCTGTGTCTGGGTTGGACTTTTACAGGTGGTTTCCTCAGGTCAGACTTCCTCATATGGGACCCATATTGAACATGAATATCCCGAGGATACTTTTGTCTTGTGGTGTTGGCTACTTCGTTTGATTGTATTGGCTAGTCTCTGTTTGCTACTTAATGAATGGTACACCAATAGAAGTGAGCTGTAGTTAGTGGTGAGGCTTTCCAAACTTGACTCTTCAGCCACAGTATTCCTGTCACATCATTGGGGTCAGTATTAAATGTTTAAGAAAATTCTAATATAAAGCAGGTCATTAAGGATTCCTCTATGGGAACCAAAGGGTTAGAATACATCTCCAGCACCCTATTCTTATCACAATCTGGGACTTAAGACACTAGTCTAAGCCAAGAGTCTTGTAAAAGTCTGTTCGGATAGTAGGTTCAACTGGTAACATTATCTATAGATAAAAACACTTTTAGGCAAGTTTGGGCCAGTAGACTCAAAAGTTTTTTGCACAGACTGTTATCATAAGAGGAGTTCATGGATTGTGTTGTCAGGCTTGGTTTGTTTGATTTGATGTCATCGTACCCGATGGCATGGTTATTTACTGATAATATACATAAATGGTCCATCACTGGAATATTGCTGAGTGTGGTGTTAAACAGCTAACTCCAGCAATTACTGATGACCTACTATTGTCCAACCGATTCTTATAAGGAGGAATCCCAGAGTTGGTAGATTATAGAAGGTAAGGTCTGTGAATAAAGCCATAAAATGACACCAAAGTCTGGTTCCGGTAAATTTAATTTTGGACATGAAAGCTAATAATGGTCCACATGTTAACACTAAAATCTACTAAAGATGATGTGAAGTGACATGTAAAGGCTAGTACTATTAGACTAGTATTCATTCAGAGCAGAATAAGATACGGGACATAACTCTTCATAACTCTCGAGTTAACCCAAAAGTTTTTTGTTTGTTTGATTGTTGTTTAACGCCACACTCGGCAATATTCCAGCTATATGATGGCGATGTGTGTCAATAATCGTGTCTGGACCAGACAATCCAGTGATTAATATCATGAGCATCGATCCAAACAATTGGATTCGATGACATGCATCAAACCAAGTCATCGGGCCTGACCACCCGATCCTGTTAGTCTCGTCTTACAACAAACATAGCCGCCTTTTACAGCAAGCATAGGTTGCTGAAGACCTATTCTACCCCGGATCTTCACAGGTCTAACCCTAAAGTAGTATACAACCATTATCTGGCTGCAAGTGATGTAAAATTCTGTTCACCCACATATTCCCTGAGGCTTTTCAGTAATGTAAGTAAATACAGATTGATGTAACAGTCTTACCCTGTTCTATACGTCACAACTGCAGTTTATGTTTGTTGGCTTGCATCAATAGTGTGTGCATTCATCTTTGTCTCCCTGGGGAGGTGTAGTCTTTGAAATGTGTCATTAATACTCTTGAACTGTTATTTATTATGCATTTATTATGGACTCGACAGATGAGAAATGATCAAACGATATCTCCTTAGAAATATCGCTATGATAAAATTGCATCATAATGGTGCTGCATCACAATGCTTTGCAGACCATTGTGATGTCATCGTTTACCATGACATCACTAATCTCTATGCCACTGAAGCTGGTTAGCTCTACTTTTTACACTCAAGACACTGGTTGTTACTGTTTACAAACTGAAAAAGTTGGAAGAATGATTTTGGATGATAAATAGAGTCTTCCCCTTGTGTCTATTGGTATGAAATTTATCAACACTCATCATGAAAGTTTGATACTCCTCAGCTCCTTGGCTTCATTTCTGTTCAACTTCGATTCAGGAACTTTCAGTTATACAGAAGAAAACCCAGGGAGCACACAAACATGCCTTGCTTGCCGTAAAAGGCGACTATGCTTGTCGTAAAAGGCGACTAACGGGATCGGGTGGTCAGGCTCGCTGACTTGGTTGATGCATGTCATCGGTCCCAATTGCGTGGATCGATGATCATGATGTCGATCACTGGATTGTCTGGTCCAGACTCGATTATTAACAGACCGCCATCATATAGCTGGAATATTGCTGAGTGCGGCGTTAAACACCAAACTCCTCAGCTAGCCGCGGAAGTGTAAGCTTTCATCTACTCGTGGTGATATATTCGATATCAAGAGACACAAGGGTCAGATTCTCTATGTATTGGTACATTCTTTCCATATTTTATCCTCAAAAGCAGTATTGTTTGGTTATTACAGAACAAAAGATCTCTTTTTGTAAGTTTTTCAAGGTTATATAGATATCTAGAAGAATTTCTTATTTTTCTCATTTTCATCATAGAAATGGCCTGATGCAAAGATTTGTTTTAATAACTTTTTTGCACTGAAACAGGCCCCAAAACTTCAAGATGCTTCAGAAATCAATTGGAGCATCAGAGTTACTTTTTGTGTGATCAGTACTTCACAATGATAGTGGATACCAAATGGATTCTAACTCTAGTGTCATTTGATATCAACTACATTGTATAACAAAACATTTCTCTTAATTCTTTTTTATTTTTTTAATAAAAATAGTCAATTCTTGAAAATTTATGAAAATCAATGTTAAAATTTCAATGATATTATAATTTGATTCACATATGGCTTGACTTGGAGAATTCTGTATTAGGATTGAGAAAATTACAAGAATCGAGTCTCACCTGCAAACTTATGCTGTCATATTTGTTATGTATGAGGTAAGTTTGTTTTATTTGTAGTGATTAGACACCCCTTGCAATGTCATGATTGAACTGTTCAAACAAGAGTATGTTTCTTGTACCCTTATTATCTTTGTTGTTTGTTTTTATGTTAGTTGCAGTTTTCATTTACAGATCTCTACAATATGTTCATCATCAGAAATAATATTTAGTTGCTTATATTTCCAAGAATAGAACCTCTCTTACTGTAAAACTGAATTAAGTTATGCTGAAAACCTGGGTTTGATACTCCACATCACTCATTAAATTTTGTTCATGTTATTTTCTGTGGCTGTTTTTTTATCTGTTTATATTTTGTGCCTATTTCTTAAGCTGTTCATATTCTGTGACCTGAGCTGTTTATTTTCTATGATTTTTTCTAAAGCTGTTTATGTTCTGTAACTCTACTTAAGCTGTTTACAATTTTGTTCACTATAAGCGAGACTACATTGTATTATATCCTCAATTTGAAACTATGTTTTCCACTGTTGCATGGTTTTGTTAGTACCTAGATATGACAAAGGACAACACTACTGCATATTGTCCCAATTATTTGATTTCCTGTGTAGAGTGAACATGCACATTCTTTCTGTTGGGTAGTCAAATGGTTAGCTCGCCACACAGGCGACCAGTGTTAAATTTCCCATGGGTGAAATATGAGAAGTGTCCCTCCACCATGATATGGCTGGACTATTGTTAACAGGAGCATATGGGGCCTATATATATTGATTAGTATAGTTTCATCCAGGATGTTTTTAAATGTGAGGTGGGAGGCATTTTGCTTCATATGATGCATTTTTTTATTGAACTTGTGAAGTCATCATTTTAAATTAATATAGATATTTGTGGATATTATTCACATGAACCATAAAGGTTTGTAACAAATGTTATATTTGGGATAATACTTTCTTATTTTGGTTGAACTACATATGTGGTGTAATTCATCATGCAGATTATATGTCCAATCTACATAAAGAATGTGTGGATTCTTGAGATTATCAGATGGCAGATTTCTGATCGGATTTGGCTTCATTTCTGTGCAACTTCGATTCAGGAACTTTCAGTTATACAGAAGAAAACCCAGGGAGCACACAAACATGCCTTGCTTGGCGTAAAAGGCGACTATGCTTGTCGTAAAAGGCGACTAACGGAATCGGGTGGTCAGGCTCGCTGACTTGGTTGATGCATGTCATTGGTCCCAATTGCGTGGATCGATGCTGATGATGTTGATCACTGGATTGTCTGGTCCAGACTCGATTATTTACAGACCGCCATCATATAGCTGGAATATTGCTGAGTGCGGCGTTAAACACCAAACCAACCAACCAACCAACCAACCAATCTGAAATGGCAGAATCATGCTGATGGGCTGATCAGAAAGTTCACCTGACTCAACCTCCCATGGAAGTGTCCTCACATCTTCTCATGCAGTTATATGGGGCACGGGTGGCCCAGTCGTCTAAGGTGCCGCGATTCCCTGTGCAGAGTTGCGTCCCTTGGGCATGCCAGAAACCTATGATTGTGGGTTCAAATCCCGGTTCGCCCCGATTATGTTTCTAGGTTTGTCAGCACCATACCCGTGCTCGTGGGTTTCACCGAAGTGGTAAACGTCTGAGACCTGCATCACTTCGGGCTTTCCTCCCACATTAAGCTGACACGCCGCGATATAACTGGAATACTGTTAAAAGCGGCGTTAAACCCAACTCACTCACTCACTCATGCAGTTATATGGTTTGGTGTCAGAGCAAAGATCTTATTTTGATCAGATTGTCTTTATCAATATGTACTTGGAAACAAACAAACAAACGATGTTGGGCACATTGTTTGGTAGTGAGGCATGAAGGGATGAAAATCTAATAATTTATTATGGCCTTAATCATGAGTTTGAAATCCATCTCATAGGTAGCACTGATGTAAATAGGCACTTTATATATGTATGTTTTGATTAAATTGTAGATGTGTGGGTGACCTGTGGGTGTTTAGCCCCAGGTTGTGTTAATTGGTCTGTTTCTATTTTTATTAAAGATGTGTATGAAGATTATTATGTGATTGTGTTTGTGATAATGATGTAATGAAAAGTCCAGTTTTGTATTTCTTTACTCATCTTCTTACACATTCAAATGCAATACTTTCTGTGTCATTCACATGCAGATGAAACTCATGTCCTGTAAAGAGAGAACTTTATTGATTTACTCTGATCCATCGTGCTCTAAAAGCGCTGATGCTGTTTCATTAATGCACTGATCAAGTCTTGATTTCTTGTTTAATGCCACACCCAGAAATATTCCATCTATATGAGAGTGGCCTGTAAATAATTGAGTATGGACCAGATAATCAAGTGGATGACATCATGTGATAACTGAAATGCGATGATACGCTATCAACCAAGTCACTGAACTTTACCACCAGGTCCATTTACAACAAGCATAGGTTTCACCACAGGATCCCCACGGGGCTATCAACTTGTATTTTTGGAACTTTAACACTTCTGAATATTCTAATCCTTGTAAAGGGTTCATAAAAGTTTCTGTTTTGCTTCTTGGCGTTCTTTGATTGTGTGACCCTATTCTGACCTCATGGGATGCTCCTTGCAATATGAATCACTGGTTTGTCTGGTCCAGACAATTATTTACAGGCCATTGTCATATAGCTGTGTGTATCTTTAAGCAAGTAAATAATTCGGGTAAATTGTGATTGTTTGATTGAAGAACAATCAAGTAAAAGGCGGAGTCAAACCAGTATACATCTGATACTCATGTTATGATATACATTAATGTTACATGAAATAAGGTAAAAGGATAGACATCTCAGTCTTTTTCCATGTATGCAACTGTTATTCGTTAAATCCAAGGCGGGATTGAATCAGAAGGCAACAGTCGATGGCCAGTATTTGAGACTAGTGCTTTGATTGCCTGATGTATAGATGATACTCACTGGCAGTTACATGTAAATGCACACTAGCATACATGATATTACTTCATGTGGTTTTTATATTTTGTATTTGTTGTGAATGTCTGTCTATGATATTTATCCCATATACCATTTTCTTTCAGTATATATTTAGCCTGCTTGCATATATTTATGTCTCAGATATTTTGATAAAGAGCTTCATCTAAACTTTTCGTCATCCTCGATTGTCCAGTGTATCACATCTCCATTCTGTTATGATATATACCTTGGACCCATCCACCCTCCAAGGTTTTGTTGTGACGCCATTTTGAATGACAATGCGAAAAATAGACGTCCAATCATTTTATGATTTAAACAAACAGTGATTTCACCGGTATTCGTTTTGACTTTCGCTTAATGTCGCAAATTGAACTGGAATGTCTTGTAGCATAACGACTTCCCTTTCCCCCTCAGTACTCAGCAAAAAGAATAATGTGTAAGATTCTTGTGATTTGTTTAAGTACATAGAGGCCTTGCTTGGATGAGGCCTTGTTGATTTCAAGTTCATGTGCGAAAGATATTATGTGCTACGTTAAGTGTGAAGGAGAAGAGCTTTTGACGTCACTTTGAAAACAAAGCCATGGTGGCATATGGATCCAGCTTATTGATCATAATAGATTGGTTGGTTTGTTGTTTAATGCTACACTCAGCAATATTCCAGCTATATGACGGAGGTCTGTAAATATTCGAGTCTGGACCAGACAATCCAGTGATTGACATCATGAGCATCAATCCACGCAATTGGGATCAATGACATGCATCATCCAAGTCAACGAGCCTGACTACCCGATCCCGTTAGTTGCCTCTTATGACAAGCAAAGTCGCCTTTTACGGCATGCATGGGTTGCTGAAGACGTATTCTACCCCGGATCTTCACGGGTCAATCATAATATAGTGAAGATGCAACACACTGGATAATTAAGGATTACTTTTCGTGGACCATGAGAGAAACTGCAGTACCACAGCATCTGCCATTTATCTGACCTCCTGATGGTTTCCCAATAACAATAATAACTAAGAATGAGGTATGTTTGTTGTTTAATGCGGCACTCACAAGTATTCCAACCGTATGACAGCAGTCTGTACATAACTGAGTCTTGACCAGACAGTCCAGTGATTGACTTCATGATTATCAATCTATTCAATTTGGATACGATGATGTGCATCAACCAAGTCAGCGAGCCTGACAAGCATGGGTTGCTGATGGCAAATTCTGACCCGGATCTTCAGTGGTCAAGCATAAGGCATGGGCCATTTGTGCCTCCTGGGTTAGGCTAAATCGCTAGCAACCTATGCTTGTAAGAGGCAACTCAATGGATCGGGTGGTTATGCTTGGTGTTGTAAACTCCCAAAGAATGGATCGTTCCTTTCACTTGCTATCATCTGGTTGGGACTTGATTGTTTACAGGCTGCCATCCCATAGCTGGAATATTGCACAGTGTGGCATTGAAAAACAAACAAGAAGGAAACCAAAAGTCACCTGACCAGTTTCCAGTATACATGTATAACCACATTTCAGATGGTATTCCTGATCATTTAAAGCCCTATTCAATACGGAAACCTATCATTTGTGAACTGTAAATAAGGAAGGATATGTCCAGTTGAGCTCAGATGTCTGCTTTTGGGATTGTTACTTTTTGCACTTTTAATTTACCTGCTTGTCAGTCATCTAAGGTTGGAGCAGAGTGCCATGACTTATTTCACAGCGATGTCAGATCTTCTTGAGTTTTTTGAAAATGGGAAATGTACTCTTATAGTGGATGAATAAAAGGGTTAAACTTTTTCAAATGATGTCGGTCTTTAATATTTTTGCATGAAGATTCTAACCCACTGACTTAGTCTGCCACTGATTGGTTCCGACTGTATCATGAGCATGTGTTTATGAATCACTATCAAATAGTGATGATACCAGGTGTTCATGAACAGCTGAGTGTATGATACACCTGCCACAAACACATGAAAAGGCAAGTCAATTATTCACATGAAAACAGCACAGAATCATATGGTTGAAGTCAGATAGGGAATTGCATTTGACATAATTTTTAAATATGTCATCCACATGTCCAAAATATACTTTTTGAAAGCTTTTCTGAGACCTTGAATGTTGTAACTCAAACAACTTTTGAGCAAGATTTGTATGACTCTCTTTGAAGTCTTTGTTAAAAGAGCATTCTCCAACAGTTTTGAAAAATAGACACCGTATGCTGGAGATGTTGGAATGTTCCTTGACAAAAGGGAAAGTTGAAGACTGGAAAGTTGAAGTCCCTCTTGTCATTCAGTTTTGTGGCTCTTTTGTAATTCTGTCTTTTTATGTATAGATCTCAACATGAAACCGACGAGGCAGTCTCTGGTCTCCTTTGTTATGAAATCTTATCTTTCATGGTTTGCATGAAAAGAGGGCTGAGGCATGTGTGGCATGTAACAAAGATTTTATGGACGTTACGCTTAATGTCGAAGTTGAATCACTGTAAGTAGAAAGCTCACATCGGCTGCACTCAAACTCTGGGAAAAAGAGCGATAATTGTGAAGTTCTCATTCTATAAAGACAAAACTGAAGTGACGGAAGCTACCATAAAGTTTCCGAATGGGAACCAAGGTCATAGGGTATCAGAAGACTACACTTAGAGTTTGGGGGCATCAAAGTTGTGACGATTCCCAAACAAGAGAACAAACGTTGCCTATCTGAAGTACGATGAATTGATATCAGACAAGCAGAGCTGCGTAGAACTGGAAACCAAGTACGAAAACGCAGACAAGACAATCACCAAAACCGAATTGGACATTATCAACATCTTGTTGACTGGATCTTTATTCAAGTGTATTGTAGGCCATAGGCCCATGATACAAACGGTAAGTGTACAGTGGAAGTTCGAGGATCACATTTATGTATTTAACAATGACAAAGATACATGGCTTTAACAATAAACAAAGAAAGACTTTGTACAGTTGCTCGATGGACAGATGACATCAGGATGTTGAACTTTTGCCTTGGTATAAATCTGCCCTCAGATTACACATTAGAATAAAATGGTACTCATCTTCAACATAATTGTTTTTAAATGCTTTGCAAACTCGTTCCAGTCTAGGTTCCATTTTGTGTCTACCAGATTCGATCCGAAGATGATGTGAACTACACCGTAATCTAGCCAGAGCATTATCGACATCTTCATCTGCTGCTAGGTCATCTAGGACAACGACATCTGCTGGTAGTAAAAGCAAATAGGATTGTGTTTGTGGCCTCACAAACCACCTGTTCAAGATTATTGCACTTATATAGCGATTGTTTGTCTTTCTGCTTGTACTAGTCCGGACTAATGTCAGTTTTATAGTGCTTGCACATTTAGATACCATGCCGCAGTTTGAGATGAATACCCCACTCAGACACAGTATACTGACTCCGAGCTGACCAGTCCTTGTTTTAGCCTCTTAATTCCGAACGCCAGGCAGCGTAACAACAAGTACCATCTTTTAATATCTTTTGGTATGAGGCGAACCCCGAGCCTTCCGCTCTCCGGGCGAACGCTCTACCACTAGACCACGGAGGCGGTCCACTCTAGTTGGATCATCTCCGGTGAGAAGTCAGATATATGCTTGGGAAGGACATCATCCAGCCAAATGACATTTAGTGCATCCTGGTACCCACACCTGACAACACCTACCGATGTTGTGCCGACCTGAAACGAGGAAGCTCGTCATCCAAAACTGACGCATACCACATACCAAAGGCTGATGACTGTGTTGACCGAAGTTGTCTAGCAATGATCGTTAGTTTGACCTTTAAAGGGGGTATTATCAGAATCCACTCTGTGAACGTGCAAACAGATTTCTGCTTTTGCTACACCAGATGGACTTTATCAGTTCCAAGTTAAGCCATTAGGGTTAACAAATGCACCAACTACGTTTCAACGCCTTACAAAGTACATAGACTTACAGCAGCGACATGACCCGCGACGATCCGGGGAAGAACAAGCATACTTGCCGATAAAGGTGACTATGCTTGTCGTAAGAGGTGACTAGCGGGATCGGGTGGTCAGCAGACTCGCTGACTTGGTTAATGTATGTCGTATCCCAATAGCGTGGATCGATGCTCATGATGTTAATCACTGGACTATCTGGTCCAGACACGATTATTTACAGACCGCCGTCAAAAGGCTGAGGGTATAAACAAAGGGAGACAACTATTGACACGTCATATGGCAGTGTCACAGATTTATGAATGAGAAATAAAAAAGTAACCGCTTTTACTTGTTTTGTAACTGATTGACCAACTGAGAGCTATACAATGAACCCCCTAAACGAGTCCTAAAAGTTGGCGTATATTTGTCGATATAACCATTAAATGTGAAGTGCCATAAAATCCAAGATTGCGGCCACTAACAGTGTTCTGTCTCATATTACATAGTAAGTGAGTGAGTGAATTTGATTTTATGCCGCAATATCCAGCAATATCACGGTGGGGGACACCAGAAATGGGCGTGAAGACGGCACATGAACCTGAAATCATTAGTATTCCAACACCGCCTTAAAACCGACGTGTTGCCTTTTTCTTCAATACACCTAAGTCAATGTCCGTCAAGACATCGGACGGTTTCTCTTTAAGAGAATGCGAGTTTTAAAAGTGAAGATGTAATTAAACCTTTGATTGGTTGTCTGCAATCTGTTATCCTCCCGCTGATCAGGTACCCGACAGGGACGAAGGACGCAGTCCGCTGACGCCCGGCCCGACTCAGTACTCTTGAGAGCCAAAACAACATCGTACAGGTGGTCAGGTAAAGGTCAGGTATTGCCATTCGCAGCTGCCCCATATGTTAATACAAATACCAAATACACAACAGTAAATCATCGACTCCCACGGAATCAAGATACTTGCTAAATATTAATCAATGAATATCACTGACGTGTCAACTTGATTGCTATTATCAGGTACATTTATGACGTTAGTGAAGGATCTATACTGAGTGGAAAGGAAATACTGGGGTTTTCTCTCATTGTTTTGCTTTATTGTTTCACGCCACAGTCAGAGTTTGTCAAGCTCGTACCAGCAAACCAGTGGTTAATATTATCATATATCTGAGATGTTAGTGAAGGCTTTCAGTCAATGTCGGGCTCACTTTAGGCCCAGTCGTCTAAGGCGCCGCAATTAGCTGTACAGAGTTGCGTCCCTTGGAGATGCCAGAAACCTAAGATTGTGTTCGAATCCCCGTTAGCCCCGATTATGTTTCAACGTTTGTCAGCACCATACCCGTGGTCGTAAGTGGAAAACGCCTGAGACCTGCATCACTTCGGACGTTCCTCCAATATTAAACTGACAGGCCGTGATGTAACTGGAATACTGTTTAAAGAGGCGTTAAACCAAACTCACTCATTCACTCAAAATAATTGCACACGTTATCAATCACTTACAAGGCCTCCAATAACACTATCTGTGAACAGAACTGGGTAAGAGTGACATATAAAATAATGCCACATACAAAGTCAGTATGTTGAGGTAACTGAGGAGGAAATGTGTCACACCCACGCAAAACATTTTGGCTTTCTCTAAAACCTGAAGACATACCCATAACTCCTTTGTTCTTGATTCCAAGACCCGTGAAGATCTGGGGTAGAATAGGTCTTCAGCAACCCATGCTTGCCGTAAAAGGCAATTATGCTTGTCTTAAGAGCCAACTAATGGGATCGGGTGGTCAGGCTCGCTGACTTGTTTGATGCATGTCATCGTATCCCAATTGCGTAGATCGATGCTCATGATGTCAGTCACTGGATTGCCTGGTCCAGACTCGATTGTTTACAGACCGCCGTCATATAGCTGGAATATTGCTGAGTGCGGCGTTAAACAAACAAACAAACATAACACCTTGTATCATCACTTATTGATAACGTTTCATAAAATAAAACATGTTTATGATATGGACGAAGCGTGCCACGGACTCTGTTTTTGAAAGAGATTACAGACAGACACACGGACAGATAACAGACAGAATCTATTCTGTACTTTAGGCCCTGGCACATAATACAAAAAAGATGGAAAAATAATTGAATGTTAATACTGAATAACCGGCGGGAGTACAATACACTTTGTGTTACAACGATAGATGTTTTGCTTCTAATCGTTAGAGCTTAACAAAGGAATTTAATCAAACATTAAATAGTATGGATATTGTCGGTTGACATCAGGCTTACAACGGTTTCAGTGACTGGTGGATTGATAGATGATTGGCGAAACATTCTCTTCTTGGTTGGAAATATCTGCCACATATCAATGATACATGTCGTTCATTTTCCACATAATTTGTCTTTGTATGATTCTGGTTTTTTCCAGCTATTTCTTACGACTAGGGAAATGGTTTTGTCGATTTTAGTTATGTAAAGAACAAGAAGACAAAGCTAGCTATCTTGTCCACACCGCCCTCTATGAATACAGATGATGCTACCACACATGTATTGTTGTAAGCATACATTTTTCATTCCATTCGAAGCGGATGTCAGGAAAGTTGTCCCGACCTGTGTTTTCTTCATAAATGTAGGAATAACATTTACTGAGAATCGACAACATTCATCCTTTTGACTGTAACAACAAAATTCTTGCAAAATGTGGCTGTGTAAGGGAACGACCATTTGATCAGGTGGTGGGTTGGCCTGGGGTTTTATCAAAATGCATAGACTGTCCCCTACCCGAGAATACAGAATATGAAATGGGCGTCCCCTAAGGATTAACAGTAATATTTGTATTACAAAAGGGGTCTTTGGGACTTGACCAGAGATGTATCGTATCTGAGTAAGATATATATCTGATTTTATGAGACCGAGTTGGAATTCATGTAGACAACTATCTCCGGTTCTCACCTTGCTTTTCGATCATGGAACAAAATGCTGGACATTTTGAACACTCATTGCTCAAATATATTAAACAAAGGTGCCAACAATTTGCATATGTACCAAAAAAAGATCCAATTTTAAACGTAGAATTTAAGTTCAATATTACAAATGAAGCACCAATAAGCATTGCGCTGATTGGTTTGTAGAAGTAATATGACGTCATTCTGCTGCATTATTGTTAATAGCATATGAGTGAGTGAGTATGGTTTTATGCCGCTTTTTGCAATATTCCAGCAATATCACGGGGGGGGGGGGGGGGGGGGTGGGGGGGCACCAGAAATGGGCTTCACACATTGTACCCATGTCGGGAATCGAACCCGGGTCTTCAGCCCGGGCGAACGCTTTACCACCTGGCTACCGGACCGCCCCCAATAGCATATGACGATGGACGTCATAGGTCATGAGGATAAATGTGTCACTCGTGTATACATCATCCACTCGAGGGGATAATTAAGGATTGACTGTGTGTTTGTTTTGGTTTATTGAGGTATGAATCGAAAAACCGATGTGCAAACTGTATGCTTCCGCGTAGCGGATTCTTACAAAAGTTTGCACATCTGTTTCATACCCAAATGAACCGAAAATACCAAACAGTCAATCCTAATTAAATTCAACAACGAAAACATGTGTTATCTGCAATAGTTTAATCAAAAACAGTTTTAGAAATCACAGTTGACACAAATGACAAGATTGATAAACATTCCGGGCGTAGGAATACATATTGTGGCGTGACATGAATCAGGAGATTGTTTAATTTATGCACATAACTTGACATGCTCACAAACAGCAGCCAAGCAAGTAGTAAGTTCTCACGACCAATCAATCAAGGCAAGAGTCGAGAAGAACTGCAACAGTGAGACTATAACAAACTCAACAAATATGTCCGGGGACGGCTGTTTCAAATGACAGTCACCGCAAGATTCAAACATTATTTAATTCCTAAGAACGGGAAGACACAGTTGGAAAAATGTTTTGTTTGTTTGTTTGTTTGTTTGTTGTTTAACGCCGCACTCAGCAATATATCAGCTATATGACGGCGGTCTGTAAATAATCGAGTCTGGACCAGACAATACAGTGATTAATATCATGAGCATCGATCTACGCCATTGGGATACGATGACATGCATCAACCAAGTCAGCAGCCTGACCACCCGATCCCGTAAGTCGCCTCTTACGACAAGCATAGTCGCCTTTTACGGCAATCATGGGTTGCTAAAGACCTATTCTTCCCCGGATTTTCACGGGTCGCGCGGTGATATATGACTGAAATGCTGTTCAGGGCGGCGTTAGACAAAACTCACACTCTCATCCACCACAAAAAGCAGGGTTCATATTCCACAACATAATTTCGTTCAATCGGTGCTGTTCTGAATGCGCCAAAATATACTGAACAAAAACCATTCAGCAAAACATAATTATTTGAGCATACACTGCTACATTATACAGTATATAGCACCGTGCAATATTGATTCTGTAAGTTTCCCAAAGCACATTGCAAAACCTGTCGCATAAAAACTCAGAACTCGAACCACCCTAGTCAATGGAACACGAAAGGAATTATTTCGTTGATCACGAACAATGTGTGTCCACTATTTAAGAACTTGGTCATCTCATGATACAACACAACACTAAAGTGAAAACCAATGCAAAATTGAACATTTGAACACGGGCCGAGACCGTGGAATGCCGGAAAGTCAGCGCCATGAAGCATATGGGTAGACTAGCGGCTGGACAAAATGTACGAGAGGTATCCCGCCATTTCAATGTGCATTAATGTACCATTTCACGTTTAAGACAAACAGGACAAGTTCGGGACCGACCACGTTCTGGTGGGCCGCTTGCTACTAGGGAAATGAAGGATCTTTACCCGGTGGCGTCATTGCGACGTCGTGGCCTTTCAAACGCAAGCACATTCTGCAGGAGACTTTAGCAAGCAACAGCCGCCACAGTTCACCCTCAATCTGTCCGTACTCGTCTTACGCAGCAGGATTACACGCCCGACATCAAGTGACTGCTGTGGCGTAAACTCAACGTCATGTGGCTGAACGACTCGCATGGGCGCGAATTCATCAGTGATGGAGTTTTGCACAATGGAACCAGACGTTAATTACATGTGAATCTCATTTTGTGTGAACTTTGTCAATGGAAGACACCTTGTGTGGCACGAGCGTTGTGAAATGTCTGACGCCGATGACGTCGTCCAGCGAGATCGATACGGCGGTGGAAGCGTTATGGTATGGACGGGTAACGGTTCGGTAATGGCAAAACTGAGCTTGTGATCGTTAATGACAGACAGACAATGGGAATCTCAGTGCCCAGTTATTGGGACAACATTGTCAGACCAGTGGCCATTCCATTCATTCAGCAACATCGTGTTTTTTTAGTTCCAACAACACAATACCCGAACCCATAAGCTCACTTAA